>NC_143017.1:122432882-122774132 GCF_055824585.1 Amblyomma mixtum | reverse complement strand
TTAGTAACGGCATCTAACATTCAGCGGCACGGACTTGTAATTTCTCGGGACGTTCATCTAATGAGTCTAACAGCGTCCATGCCCTCAACCTTTTTTTCAGGCCACGGGGATGTTCACCGGCCTGCTTCACCTGGTGCATCTCATTTACGTCCTGATATACGTCCCAACACCGTGATTTCATCGCCGTTACAGCCGCCTACGATCCCTTCCTTGTCGCATGCACCCCCGTAGCGTGTCATTGCTTCATATTCAGTTAATTGCGTACTACCAAAGCCAGGGCACTTATACGGTCCTTTCAAAGCCAAAAGCATAACAATTCATTTCTCCATTTTTCCATATTTTGAGCAGCTAGTAGTTTTGAGCTATAGTAAACTTCGCCGGAACGATGCTGTTGCAAGTATTTGAACGTTATGTCACCACTACGCGCACATATCAGAGTCTTTCCTCTGTATCCCAGGAATAAAGTAACAGGAAGTTAAGAATATGCAAAACCGCTCGCTTAGACGTGTTAATGGTTGGCAGTTTCGTTGGCAATTATTTCGCCACGTTGAAACCTTACTGCCGAGCAAGAAAAAGGTTGCTTAGTATATTGACCAGCCAAGTTGATGCACGATTGATGCATCAATCGTGCATCAATTGATACACGCTAAGATGATGTCGTACCTCGTGTTGTCACATGCCCTCTGGACTCGAATAAATTTCGCCTGCTATCCGATGAACGATGCGTTTCGACGTCTTCGAACTTTAATTCTTCGTTCAAAGGGCGTATTCCACAGACCCCACTGGCCTGAGCCACGAGATTTAACCAAACTTCACCAATGTTACACACAGTGCCAAAACACAACGCCCGAGGCCGGCATAAAGAAGGAATACTTTCATACATAGTGCACTGTGGTTTGCATAGACTATAAGGTTTCTGGAGTTTGTTTCCTCTCTGTTAATTCAGCATATCGTTTTCACAGCACTTGTCCTGGCTGGATTGCTTCTTGTATGTGCTTGTTGTCCGCCATGTTTGTTTATTTATTTAAAGATACTGTAGGCCAGTACAGGCTAACGCAGGAGTGTCATGATAAGAGAAGACGGAGATGCAAGTATATAAAGTGTTTTAAGCTCCTACATGCTTGACTGTTAGACTATGGCCGAGCTGTTCATTCAGCTCTTATCCGGTAACCGTATTTCTTTCGTGTATCTTTCTTTCTGGAATAAAATGAATTAAGCAACCGCGAATCCGGTCGTGCCGCTGATGCACCGTCGGCAGGCGCGACGCGCTTTGTCGCGACGCTCGGATTTTGCAAGGTCGCACGCATCCTTGTCACGCGGTCCACACAAATGGAGCACATCTGCCTTCCGCCGCTTTGTAAACACAAACAGGAGGAAAGGACGCGGCAGCGGGCGCTCCTGCACACCTGCCGCTTGGAAACAGCGAAACGGTTTTATAGCGGACACTTGTCAGCTACTGCGAATACTTTTTGCTGTGGGAAAAACGATGGAAAAAAAAGGCTTTGTATCCTGAATTTTGGTATTGTTCGCTATATCGCTGGTGACGCACTCACAGTAAGCCTAAAATGGTTAAGATGGGACTGACTACACACTTCATTCCGCGCGACGAGCGATTAGTCCGTTGGAAGACTGGATGTGGCTGATGCTTCTTTATAGTTTGTCTCTAAAGGAGTAGGCCCCATGTAATACATTTGGTCTCTACTGAAAGCTTGCGCTGCTGGCGAATGCAAAGCTAAATATGACAAGAATATGTGGCTACCCAGTGATGTTGATGTCTTCATGACTCCTATTTGCGTTATTGTAAGCTAGAACTTGGCACGCTAATTCTGGTAATGAGATTGGGTGTGTCCTCTTGTCAACGCGAAGAAAGTGATCACCGCGGTGCGGCGCTCCACATACCACAGTGCTAAAGTTACTGTATATGCTACCAAAGGTAGCATATGCAGTAACTCTACACAGTGCCTCCGAAAACACCTCTCGCCTGTTGGCTTTGACCCCACGACGATCCCACGCCGACCACTCCCAATTTTAATTTCGAGTGTATAGGGACAAAGCCAGAGTTCTCGGCCCGCCAGCATGAGTGGCGGCAACCATGATTCATCTCTTCTGCGCGCTTTAGTTCTGGGCGGCATGCATGCGTGTTTGAGACGAAGGGAAAGAGGGAGTGAGTGAGTGAGTGAGAGAGTGAGTGAGAGTGAGAGTGAGTGAGAGAGTGAGTGAGAGAGTGAGTGAGTGAGAGAGTGAGAGAGTGAGAGAGTGAGAGTGTGAGTGAGTTAGTGAGTGAGTGAGAGAGTGAGTGAGAGAGTGAGAGTGAGTGAGAGAGTGAGTGAGAGAGTGAGAGAATGAGTGAGTGAGTGAGTGAGTGAGAGAGAGAGTGAGTGAGGGAGTGAGAGAGTGAGTGAGAGAGTGAGTGAGTGAGAGTGAGTGAGTGAGAGAGTGAGTGAGTGAGAGAGTGAGTGAGTGAGTGAGAGAGTGAGTGAGAGAGTGAGTGAGTGAGTGAGTTAGTGAGTGAGTGAGTGAGTGAGTGAGTGAGAGAGTGACAAAGACATACGGATACGGATGTATGCAGTTCGGCGCCTGT
This sequence comes from Amblyomma mixtum, assembly GCF_055824585.1. Classification (NCBI taxonomy): domain Eukaryota; kingdom Metazoa; phylum Arthropoda; class Arachnida; order Ixodida; family Ixodidae; genus Amblyomma; species Amblyomma mixtum. The sequence continues at coordinate 122,771,551 of NC_143017.1, read as the reverse complement.
CCTGCAAGCGATGATGTGCAGCTAAGCAAAAACCTAGAAGTGATTCTTGGCACAATTTACACTAAAGTGCGCACACATGAAACAGAGATGTAACGTAGCTGTAACTTATATTTGGATAGATTAGGAAGCATCTCAGTCACTATATCCGACAGTTCTTAGGCCCCAGCGCTATAGCAAAACGTTACTTTGATCGGCAGTAGCCGCCACTGCTGGCACGTTCGTGCTAATGCTGTAATGTAAGTAACCAAACCGAGCACTACAGCGACTACCCAGAAGCCTCACTGATTCATACTTTTAGGAGCAGCGACAACGCATCGATCTCTGCGGATGCGTGCGTGGTTTTCAACGCATGCAGCACCTCCTCGCCAGCCGAAGGGTGACGTCAGCGGCTCGACGACCATGTAGCTGAAGTATCGCACAGCGCTGCCTTTATCGTTGAGTGGTTGCAGCGCATGCTGCCGCCACTTGTTTAATACCAGTATTCGTTTTAGAACTGTGAACCACTGGCTATGACTACGTAGGCTCGGGATCATGCGCTATTCTCAGAAGATGCGTGCAAGTATACAGCCCTTCCAAGCCCGTCCTCTTCACTCCCTCTTCTCCTGTTTTTTTACTTCTCCATGATGGCTGCAGTGGTAGAGAGTTGCCGCATAACAGTGTTTTGCAGGAAGCAGTCATGCGCACCGGCCACAGGGCCGCGACTGCAGGCACAGAAAGTGGCGAATTTACGCTCACTTGCGCTTGGAAACGAGGCCAATGACGACGACGGTGCAGTAGTTGCTCACGGCAGTCGCCGATTCCTTCGTGTCTGTACACTACAGTGTGTCCCCATCGTCCTAAACGCTCTTTTGTTTTATCTTTATTTATTTTAACGCTGAATGGAGCACAACGGTCTTCACCATGGCGAGTATGTACTGCCTCGTTACCGCGGTACTATGGTTATGGTTGAATGAAGTAAGGAAAGCAGGTTTACTGGCACTCTTTGTTGCCTTCTCAGTGGTGCTGTATTGGCGGAATGCGGGAACAAGAGGAAAAGTTAAGTAGCGCATATTGCATACATCCATATTGTGAGACTCATTGAGTGCTATAGGGGCTTGCATAATCCAGCGCATGCAGATAAATGAATCCATTTCTTCAAGCGCCAATTCAGTTGCTTACGCGCACTCGTTGTATTTCTCAATTCGCTAGTGCTTCGGACATCACTGACGCAAAGCCATGGGGGCGGTGCGGACACACGAAGCATAGAACAAGAAAACGGCCAGAGAGATGATCGACCACAACACACGCGAATGTCTGATTCCTGCGAAGTCATCATTGCAGTCATCACTGACCCAAAAGTTACAGGCGGAGATACAAAGAAAGATAATTTCTGACGTACTCGCGAGCTTGTATTGCTATGCTAGATAGATTTCCGCATTCTAATCATAGAGAGACCACTCTCACCCCTGTCTTTCTAGGACTTTCAAACTATAGAAAAGACTATAGAACAAAATACACGTGTCGCTACCACCGGCTAATTTCGAAAGTAAACATCGGTGCATCGTCACCAATTTTCGCATGCCGATCTCAGAGGCTAAGCTACGCCATCATTTACTTCAAAACGGCAATCATAGAGTCCTTTTGGGTGTGGACATCGCGATTTTGAATCGAGTTCCGGTAAAATTATTAAATGAAAATTTCTCACCAATAAATTCCCCTTTCTTGTTGCCTCATCAACGTGCCCAAAAGAGTCAAGCAATCCGGAGTTGCCCTCAGTGTAGTAGTAGTGGTGGTGGTTTATTTAAAAATAATGATAACAGGAAGGAAAAGATTTTTGCTAGCCCCAGCATCTGCCATCGCTACAGAAAGCACCTGAGCAGGGGCAGCGGAAATAAGGAGATATCAAGCAGACCGGAGAAGTGAGTGTGTCCCTGACATTGAATCGGATAAGAGCTTTTAGATTTATCGGTGCATAGCAATTTCTCAATGCCCTGTGATCTCTGCTTGCTCACATCTAGACAAGAAATATATTCATTGTTTCATAAAGGTTCAAGAAGTTTTCTCATGAACAGCTTTGCACTGCGATCAACCACACTGAATTCTCTGAGATTTAGCGCCAGTATATTTTTCAGTGTATTGTTCATATTACCAGCTCCGTGCTAAGAAAACCAGTTCCTCTTATATTTCATTTTTTTTTCTGAATCGCTTGCGGAAACTGGAGAGATAAAAATGAAAGAATCCATTGTCCGCTGCACGTGTAGACGCGAAAATATTGCGGCGGTGACGGCCTAGTACGCAAATATGCTGAGAAGTGCGTGAACTGCTGAGTGTTACTTCGTACCGAAGGCGCTGTGTAAAAAAAAAGAAACAGATGCTGCGTCGCGAAACCTGCCGAACGAGCAGGTATGTCCCTGGCGGAAGAAAGTGCTAGACAGACGGAGAGAGAAATCATGCTTGGTTAGTTCCGCAGCGAGGTATTGGCTGACCAGGCGCGGTTTCCACTTCTTTCCTCCCCGTTTAACACTCCCACTCATAGGCAGAACCGCTCTCAGAAGGGCATTTCACCTATCTCGCCAGCGTATGGGTCAAGGATCCGCCGGCCTACACGCTGCGAGTAGGAAGACGTTGAGTAAAAACACTGCAATAGAAATCTGACGAACTAGTGCGTAGAAAAGACACTGGGTGTCATCCCCCGGCAACAAAACTGGTTTAGTGATCTTATAACGTTTACACTTTGTCCTGAGCCACCCATTACAGTTCTCGTGCAAGAACCACACCACATTTCCCCCTGTTACTTCCGGGGCCATAACCAAAGTAACGTTGTTTACGCCGATACAAAACTTAGCACAGCGCGATTTAGCGAATTAGTGACGCTGAGCACGAAGAGGTCATCGCCGCGGGCTAACGTTGTATAAAATATTATCCCGCGAACGGGCAAGTTTTAAGCCGCAAGTGACGCCAGTCATTGCGCATAGAGATGCAAAATTTACGGTTTATGGTTTATGGGGTGTAACGCCCCAAAGTGACTCAGGCTATGAGAGACGCCGTAGTGAAGGTTTCCGGTAATTTCGACCACTTGGGTTTGTTTAATGTGCACTGACATCGCACAGTACACGGGCCTCTAGCATTTCGACTCCATCGAAATGCAACCGCCGCGGCCATCGAACCCGCGTCTTTCGGGTCAGCAGCCGAAATAACCACTGAGCCACCGCGGCGGCTTGCAAAATTTGTCGTAATTTTGAATGTCCTGAAAAAATAAACACTTTCTTTTTAGAGTTCCTTTAAGAAAAATTCGAAATTTTTGAAAAATGAAAACACTACAAAACAATTTTTTTTAAATTGATGATTAGCACAAACATCAGTATTAATTCTCAGTAGTTCAGACGAATATTCAGACATAAATGTCATATTTGTGGAACGAACTTCTATTTTTATTGCATCGAGAACGGCGCTACGCGTTCCCGTAGCCTTCCCGTAAGAAGCCCATAAAGTAGGGCCTTTGTTCGCTAAGAACATAAAGGCTAAGAAGACTTGTATTCGGAGAAAACTGCTCACGTGTGAAGAGACCTTTGTCGTTTTCACCTTGTGCGCGCGTGGCGCGGCAGCGTGCTCAGCTATTTTTTGTTTCTGCAGCCCAGAGTTCGAAATTAAATATTTGTCGTTACGTTCAGCCCGTGGCGCATCCACGTTACGGCACCTTTAATCCGGAACTTCGAAGATACAACGTATGAAAAACTCTGTCTGACACAGGCGATGAGGACTGTTCTCTAATCGTTCATCGATGTACTTTAATTCTCAGTTTTCCATGTGTGCGTCTTTTCGGCTGGTTTAATTTCTAAATGCGATGCGCCGACTAGCACAACAACGTATTTTACTGCGTCGATGTACGTTTTAGTTGCTCTTAAAACAAAAAAAAAAACAAGCAGAACTCTCAGCAAGGACTCTTAAAACTTTGAAATCTCATTCGTAAATTTTCGATGCTTTTTCGTTTTTTTTTTTCACTGCTGAAAAAAAAAGTTTTTTTTTTCCAAGATTTCTGTTTTTTTCCCGGCCTTCCCATCTCTAATTGGGCATGAACATTGTCATGATAGCAATAACTCAAAACTCGTAATGTACCGTGCACGCATGTGTTTTCCGCTCTTGATGAATTTTTTTATCGTGAGGCGTGTTGTCCTGTATATATTCAGCGGTTTGACAGCTATTCAATGAAGTTGATAGCTGGCGGATGGGTGTGTGTGTGTTACTTTCATCTCCACGTCTTTTCCTGCCGCGCCTTTCTAAGCGTAACTGGCAATGTAAACAAATAAGAACAACGCCTTCCCCGTAGTTTTTATATGCTTTCTCATCTGCACTCTCGGGTCCCTGATAATATTCGCATGCTGGCGAAACTTATATCGGATACTTTGCCAAGACACATCAGTGAAAAATATGCATTAATATGCACCAGAGGGTGTTAGCGCTTGAGGTAGCTCTTGAAATATCACAGTATCTGGTTCCTACTTTGCTACAAAAAGTTGTCAGACTGTCGGCGTATCTGTCTTCCAACAAATAATTCAACTTAGTACACAACAACCTTTTTCGACAGTCTTCGAAACCGTAGTTGAACGTTCTCGCTACAACCCTGTCAAATTTGCATGCACCCCGCTACATGGCGCAGCCATCGCGACCCAGATTATCGCCCGCACCCAGGCAGAGATCCACGCCGAACTATGCCGCATCGACAGTGGGTGGAGCGACACGGGTCCCTCGCAGTAGCGCGGCTGAACGTTCTTCGGAGTCGTAGCGCATCTAACGACTGCGTCCAGCGGATGCATCGTGATTACAGCGTGCCATTCCACGGGTCAGCGCGCACAGGAATCCAAGCGACGCGAAAGCGCGCAATTAAGCGAGCAGTAAATCACCGATATGTTAACGCCGAGGACGGAAAAGGCCCGGGACGTCCCGCCTGTGCCCCGCAGTTCGAGTGCTAGATTGTTACGTCGATCCGGCGCTAGTAAAGCGGCGAGCGCATATGAATGAACCGAAAAGCTGCGGCCTCGATACGGCAAGCTCGCACGGCACCGGAAATAGTGCTCGTATATAAATGCGACACTGTCACGTTTAATATTTCCCTGTTGCACATATACCTTGTAAGTAAATGCGCAGTAAACGCTAAAATGGCTTCTAGAGTAATTCAGTAGTTATTTATCAATTTCTGGAATTCTGTGCTCGTAGTAGGACGCGGCGAAGATGTCTAAATTGCTACTTGTCTGTTTGGAGAGTTTTTGTTATGCCCTCGAGTTCATCTTATACAGTGTTCTAGCTCTCCTAACGAACCGCCTTGGTCAATCAAGCAGCGCGGTTTGTTGCTTATCCATGCAGCGGAGCACTAATGGCACCCATTAAGGTCTGAATCTGTGTAACGTAAGAAGAACCCTTGTCCTCCCCTTTCGAGACCTTTTTTGGTTTTTAGGTGCGCCGTATGCAGTGGTCACATTACTCGCATATGGCTGAAAGGTAAACCTCGCTGATGGTTTATTTTTGCAAAGACAGAACAGGCGGTTATTTTCCACTTGTAATTTTCTGTCATATTATTATCTTGAAAATCTTCAGTAGAAGCGGATGCGCGCTAAATGAGCGGGTCGTGTACACTACCAAACCACATCTGTAGTTTGTTGCACGCATGATTTCTTCAGTATAAATTTTATTTATTTATTTTATTTAGTACATACTGTTAGCCTCATGCCGAGGCTGGTGCAGGATTGAGGCATATTATGCAAGGCGAGAAAACAATAGTAGACAAAGCACACTTAACTAATTGTTATACAGTTCTAGTTGGCACAGTGGAACAAAGGAAACAAAACTACAGTCAGTGATCATAAGTTACCAAAAATTTGCAGGAGGGCAAAAGTAACAAATTGAGAACATTCTGCAGCCAGGGTACAGTTGATAGCTGGGAAAAAAAAAACTTTCCAGGGACGGACACTTGACCACGTCATCAGGTAAGGCATTCCATTCACGGACTGCTTGGGAGAAAAATGAATACTTAAAAGTGTTTCTGTGTGCCCGGTATTTGATTAAATGCTTGGAGTGTTGTGTTCTAGTGCTGCGGTAAGCTGAGCGGGAAATGTAACTCTCACTGCTGATTTTAAAGGCTCCAGACAAGAGAAGATAAATATATTTGAGTCGTGTATGCTTGGCGCGACTACTGATAGTGCTGAGACGGTAAGAAGTTCGGATGGTGACTCGTGGCGGCGATACTTGTTATAGAATAAATGCGAAAACTCAGTGAGTCTGCGGATACCTTCGCATGCGGCCCTCGACAGCAGGGCTCACGGGAATGGGCTCTGCAGAAGCACCGAAACACCACTGTGCGAAACGAACTGCCATATCACGGAAAGTCCCTTCTCATTTGGTGCTGCTATAGTCGGATACAACTAAAAAAAACAAAAAAACGTTTTTTTCCCCTTCAAAGAACCCTCTTCCAGCCAATGGCGGCAGCCGATTCTCATTAATCTGTTCGCGTGATAATGCAGGGAGGGTATACTATCCCCTTTCATCTGTCACTCCCTGCATTGTCATGCTAGAAGTTTCATGAGAATCGGCCGACGCTATTGGCTGGAAAGGGGGTCCTTTTGATGAAGAAAAGCCGTTTTTTTTCTCGAGTTGTATTCGACTACAGTTTCCGTTTGAAAGCATCAAACCACACAAGACGATATATCAAAGGCAACTTCTTAATACCTCCTCCTTGTAGGCAACAAACTCAATCTCTAACAGAGCTGCAGCAGCTCGCGGCCCCATAAAACATCGACTACTATCGCCGGCATTGTCTTGCTCAACCGACTGCGCCGCGTATCCGTGACATCTCCTACATATTGGCCTCCATGATCGCGTCATCGGACGGCAGCGCCAAATCCTGCCCGGCTACACAACTCAGTGCCACGTGCACACAAGTCAGGACGAGCAGAGGTTGCTCGTGGACCGGAAAAAGAGTGCTGGCGTCGGGGAGACGAGCGCCGGTGTTTTCTCGGCTCTGATCAAACACCGGCCGGATAACGCCCCGATCCGGCGGCGCACACAAACCTGCCCATGCGGGCACACCTCGTGCCTTCCCTGTCCGCGACGCCGGACTTTCGATTGTCCCAGTCGCCGTTCGCACAACAACGGTCAACATCACTTGGTTCTCATCGTCCCTGCGTTGCCCGTCGTCAACAGTGCCCTCTTCCCCCCATCCTTCCAAATCTTCCCGCACTCCCTACCCGCCTGCCGCTGCAGCCTGTTGATGCCGACTGGCCGGCGACTGCAGCGAGAGCGAGCAAACACAATCACGGGAGAAAGCGTCCCTCGACCGAGCTTTGGCGCCGAACGGCCGCTGCTCGGCTTGCGGGTGCACCGGGATTCGTGATCAACGGAGCGAACACTAAGGGCGACGTCCTAGAGCTTTACAGTCGTCGCCGGATAATGCGAATGGGTCAGTAGGAATAGGCAGCCAACTCCATGCGACCCTCGCGTGTACGAGACGAAAACAGCGCTGAAAACATGTGCTTCTGCCACACCTCGTCAAAATCTATACCATCAGCACGTGGACAATATTTTACTGACAGTGGCGTTAGCCATCAGTGAATTATGGACTAAGGTTTGCGTCGGTCTCACAATGGAGGACGAATACCGTGTACAAGAACTCTTCGCGGAACGTACTGCCGCTAGTCGTTTAGTTTTCATTTATTATGGAAAAGCTTTTCGCAGTGACATTCCACTCGTTGAATTCTCCCTTTTCAAAATTCGGGGAAACGGGATTTTTTTTCGGAGTTTCAGGGCATTCTAGTAGCCAAAATTGTCTCACTTCTTCGCAATTGACGGAGTTTTCAAGCTGCCGCAGGAAAAAAAGAGCCAGAAATGTGGATTTTTGGCCTAATTGAGGAAGTTTTCGGTGAAGGCTTGGAAGATATCTATATTTTGGCCGGCCGACAGTCAACTGACTTCACATAACATCAAGGATTCGTTCGCGAGCTCGTCCGTGATGGGAATTCCGTTTGTCGGCCTGCTATTCTCGCGTAATAGGTTCGCAAGAATGCGTTTCCAGTAAGCAAACGTTCACGCAGGCTTTTGTCGCACGCACTAACCGCTCGCTCCAGCATGCTGAAAAGAGTAAAAAGCAGGAGCAGAAATGGCACCTCTCCGGCACGGACTTCACCATTGTGTCCGCTCACAGGTGCACAGTGTCTTCTCCCTCCCACACAAGCACCGGGGTTCGACTCCCGCAGGGCTGGACACGTTCCGAATGCTTGGCGCACAGCACTCGATACTATCTAATCGATGTCCCATCGATGTGCAGACATATGCTCTTCTTAGTTGATTTCCACAAAGCCCATCTTCTCCCTCGCTCTCTTTCTCTTGCGCTGTCATTGTCCGGCGTATCCATGCGACCGAGAAAAGCCGCTAACCGATGCATGTTGACAGGCCGGAAATTGACCCGGGTCTTGTGACGAGAGATCTTCGCTTTTCTCATTTACTGTCAATTGAGAAAAGAAGTGATCATGAGAAAAATACATGCACGCCACCACTTGAAGAATATAGGAGTGTATATACATATAAAAAGACAAAATCCAAGAACTAAAAAGGTCGTTCAGTGAAATGGTTTCCGATAAGAACTGTTCAAATGCAAAAAAAAAAAAAAGAAAGACAGAAAACCGGAATTACGACAAGGAAATTGAGGAAGTGCAGCTGCCATTACATCCGCTGAACGGCCCCAGAAGGGTTGACAGCGGGCTCGGCTCGAGAGACCGTAACGATGTGGCAGGAGAGGAAATAATCTAGCAAATAAATTTAACAGCTCGGGCGCAGAGATGAGTTCAGGGTAAAGATAGCACGATCACTAACTTAACTACGGCCATTTCTGTTTTGTCTTTGCCGCTCTTAGTTTGAGCGGGAGTTTGCAAATAGATGGATAGGATACTGTTTAATGTATTTTTTCGCATATCAAAGGAACACCGTGGACTATGAGGGACGCTGAGTGCAGGGCTCTCGATTAATTTCGACCATACGGACCTCTTTAAGGTGCATCAAGATCCCAGTGCTACACGGCAGTTGTTTTATAAGGCTTGCATACTATGACCTTCTTGAGTTTTTAGTTTCCATAGTTTCTCTCGATGAGCCGCCGCGGTGGCTCAGTGGTTATGGTGCTCGGCTGCTGACCCGAAAGACGCGGGTTCGATCCCGGCCGCGGCGGCTAGAATTTCTTTGGAGGAGAAATTCTAGAGGCCCGTGTACTGTGCGATGTCAGTGCACGTTAAACAACCCCAGGTGGTCGAAATTTCCGGAGCCCTCCACTACGGCGTCTCTCATAGCCTTAGTCGCTTTGGGACGTTAAACCCCATAAACCATAAACCAAACCAGTTTCTCTCGATGAAGGCACTGCGCATGCAGCCAGCATTGTGCCTGACGCGAATTCGACTCCTCCTCACCAAGAGTGAAAGGCTTAAACCTTGGACGACTCGACTTTGAGGCAGGCTTCGGTCTTTTCGCCGCATACGATCGCGTTGACGCCACCTGCTTGTCAAGAGCCCACTTCGAGAAACTTGCATAAATTTGAGGCCAACGCCGAAACAGGGTCTAAAAAATTCTGCAAAAAATAAACAAGGCGAAAACTCGAGGCTTACTTCACTCTGTGCGAGGCGAATCCCTCATATCCGGTTTCAGTTCGCACAAATTTTGTACGTCGCGAGATCACGGACTCGACCATATGTGGGCTCGGCACACTTGTGCTTATTCTTAATTAGTCTCTTTGGATTCATATTTGCTAGCGCTTAGAGAACACACGGGACAAGAACACAAATACACAGGACAGGCGCTAGTCTTCAACATCCGTTTATTCGAAAAACAATCAATATATGACATCTCAAAATAGCTGAACTCACACATACGCAGTAGCAACGCCACGCCTCAGGAACATCATTTCTTTTTTGACAGATTAACAGACGGGGTGCTGACGCATTTGGAACCTTCACTATAAATGCACACAGCTTCAAAAATTTCACGTTCCGCTTGGGTTTTCATTGTACCTAGAATGATTGTTTCTGGAAAGATTGGTGTGCAAGGTACAGGGTCAGGGTCGCCAGGGTACCGTTCGATAAAACGGCAGTTTTTCGAATAAACGGCAGTTGAAGACTAGCGTCTGTCATGTGTATTTGTGTTCTTGTCCCGTGTGTTCACTAAGCGCTAGCAAATATGAATCCAAACGCTTTCCAACTAGCCCAAGTTTCCGCCTTAATTAATTAGTCTCATTCTATTCTCATTGCCCCCCCCCCCCCCGCCGGCTTCCCTCAACCTCCGCTCCATCCGTTTCTCACCCATTTTATTATGGCATGGCAAAAACTGAAAATTTGTGTACGTGCCCTTTAGTGCATCGGCCATCGACAGTGGGCACGCTTTTTGGGAAGAAGGTGTGGGGAGTAGGGAAGGGGCTTGCTACACTTTAATCCCAACAGAGGGCTGTAAGTCTTGAAGCTCACCCGATTTAGGAAAAAAAATAAATACCTTCCACACGAAGCACAACACCCCTCTCCGAAACTATCACAGGGATGACGTCGCCACAGACAATCATGTGACTTTCGAGAGCGCACCCTACGCTGCCTACATAATAATAATGCTACAATGTCATTATTGCAGAAAATAACAAATCAGCAGGTCTTCAATTACCCAGATCCACGAGGACAACAATCTGTCTGCACTTTTTCGCTACGACGTACTACGCCTAGGGCGACATCGTTTAACCCGCAAAAAGCCTCTCATAGAACAATTGCTGCAATTGCTGCAGTGTATACCGACAAACCGCAAGAAAAAGTATAGCAGCCACTTTCTGCTGAGCTCTCCCGTCTTTCCGAAGGAGAGCTTCTCCAACTTCCACTTTATTGGCCGGGCTCGTTACGGGGCCTCGAAACCGGCAGCGACTCTCCCCAAATGAACGATGCCAACAGGGCGTAATCGGATACGACCGCGGGAAACGCAGCAACCGCCCGCAGCGGAACAACGTGAACAAGAGGAGGAGGAACTGGTACACTCTTGTGTAACCCGCCCGGCCACACGGGAAACGAAATACGGCTGGCAATCAGCGACAGGTACACTTATATACAACCGGCCGGGGCTCACAGGAAAGAAGCTTGATCCAATTACTTGGAGAGGCCCACCCACCCCTTCAACAAAGGGCCAACATCCCGGGATGCGGCAGACTGGAGGACGCTCTGCAACACGAGTAGCTCTCGGAAAAATAACACTGTAAGAATCTCAACGTCCTGCCGCTGGCGTGGATTACGTGGCATCCTCGCCCGCTACGTGGCTCTGTACTCAGAGTTACGCACACGCTGCAGAGGGTTGGGACGCGACTGTTAATGAATTGGGCGCCCTTCACACGCCCCTGTAGGTGTGTCCGCCGCAATCTCGTTCATGCCTTGCTGTGTACTATACCTACAGGGACTCGCCCGACGAGACCCAAAAATAGGCTGCAAAAAATTAGGGCGTCACTTTGACCCTCTGAAGTGCGCGAGGCGAAAGCCTTTTCGCGCCGATGTGACGTGTTGCTGATTACACGCTGTTTGTGAATGAAAGACTACACTTCTGTTGCCAATTCTTCTACTGATGAATTTGGCTGAATAATTCCGCTGATGTATCTTCGCTGAATTCTATCTTGCGTGACTCTAGGTTGTCTTCTGCGAAAATGTCTTCTTGACGCTCGTGCCCGGTGAAACTCCGAAGCATCTCTGGATAGACGTCTAGGATGGCTGCCTTGTGGTCGTTGAAGTGGCATGAGATGTTCTCTAGATCTTTGGTGGTTTGGTATGTCTGGAAGACTTAAAGCTGCCATACTTGGTTGTAGACTTGTCCTTTGGTGACACCAACTGTTGCGCCGAGTCGTACATCCCTTGAATGAATTCGTGCTTGCTTCTTGAGTCTTTCTTCCCCTTGGAATGCCTAATGACTAATCACTAATGAATGACTGATTACTAATTAATGGTTACGATATACTATGCCACGATGAATTTAATGATTTTTGGTTACGGCGTATTACACCACTGATGACGTCATCAGGATGATTGACAACTATAGTGTGACAGTTTTCGCGGACAGACGGACGCACAACGATGAGCCATTAAAGGCTTTAGCCTTAAAAGTGCACTCTCGGCTACGGAGGATGCTGGGTAATTTCAGATATGATCATGCAGTAGGGGGCTAGTCAACATCTTTGATTTGCCTAATCTTTCTAAATGTCAATGCACGATGACTACAAAGAAGGGATCTGCAATTAGGTTTGTCTAGAAAAAATATTTCGAAAGACCGTCCATTTTTCATTGCAAAGATGTGGAGTCCTGCGCTTCCGCGCACAGCTGTTCTTGTTAACTTCGGTTCCAAATAAATACTAATACATTATGAGGAGATGCCTGAAAATGTATGCAGAAAATCTATGACTCATGTAGAGTGTTTGCTCCCATTTTTGTCCACTAATTAAATTTAACATTTTTTTTTAAGTTTCGCCAACTTGACGCACAGAAAGATTTGTGGCTATCGTTTGTGGTCTTTATCTGAAAGAAAAAAGAAGGTGCAACCGCGAGCGTTTAATGCTGCATCCTACACAAACTTGCTTACGAACTAATGTAAAATTAACCTATATATCCTTGGATGCAGTTTGGATGGCAATTTAAAAAATTAACTTGATAAATTCGATATTCTGTCGAGATACTGCACACTATATACATTAATATTCACATGCATTAAAAACATGCTGCATAAAATTGCTAATGCAGCAGATACAGCTCCTCTGACGAGATCTTTTTAATAGATTGCTGTTTTTGCCAAATTTTGTTATGAATAACTTCAATTTATTGATCTATTTAATTCTTTCAAATATATCTCGTTTTTCTGCTTATTTTGGATGTCTTTATCTTGGAAAAGAAACTTATCTGCAACTAACACTTCTTTTACGAATAAGAAAAAATTGGCTTTGGTTCATTGGGTTTTAACGTCCCAAAGCAACTCAGGCTATGAGGGACGCCGTAGTGAAGGGCTCCGAGAATTTCGACCACCTGGGGTTCTTTTCCGTGCACTCAGATCAGCGCCAACTCTGTGTACGGGTTCACTGGAGCCCAAGTGGGCAAACTGACCTGCCTGGCCATCTCCAAGGTGAGGGGGGCCTCCCGGCCTTTGCTTTTACCACGCAGGGCCCCAGTGAGGGCCAGCCCAATTTGGGGGAGAACTAGAAGCAATCTACTCTTCACTATCATCATCATCAGCCTGACTACACCCACTGCAGGGCAAAGGCCTCTCCCACGTCTCTCCAATTAACCCTGTCCTTCGCCAGCTGCGGCCGCCGTAACCCCGCAAACGTCTTAATATCATCCGCCCACGTATACCTTTCTGCCACCCCCGGCTACGCTTGCCTTCTCTTGGAATCCACTCCGTTGCCCTTAAGGACCAATGGTTATCTTGCCTTCGCATTACATGCCCTGCCCAAGCCCACTTCTTCCTCTTGATTTCAACTAGAATATCATTAACGCGCGTTTGTTCTCTGACCCACTCTGCCCGCTTCCGATCTCTTAACGTTACACCTATCATTTTTCTTCCCATAGCTCGCTGCATTGTCCTTACCGTGACTTAAGCTGAACCCTCTTTGTTAGCCTCCCCGTTTCTGCCCCATAGGTGAGTACCGGTAAGATACAGCTGTTGTATACTTTTCTCTTGCAGAATATTGGCAAACTGGCATTCATGACATGAGAGAATCTACCATGTGCGCTCCACCCTTCATATTCTTCTAGTTATTTCCCTCTCATGATCCAGATCAGCTGTCAATACCTGCCCTAAAGAGACATATTTTCACTACTTCTAGCACCTGGCTACGAATCACGAACTGCTGTTCTCTTGCTAGAATGTTGAACATTACTTTGGTTTACTGCATGTTAATTTTTAGCCCCACCGTTCTGCTCTGTCTGTTTAATTCATTGACCATGCTTAATTACTTATTCGGAACCAAAGTTTGCAAAAAGAGCAGTGCGCTTAAGCGCAGGAGTCACCGTCTTCGCGGTCAAGAATTTTTTTGTGCTTTGAATGTGTTTTCACCACAGAAAACAAAAAATAAAAGATGCGGATACCGTCTTTTCAGTCATCAAGCATGCCATATATAGATATTAGGCAGATAGAAGTAGTCCACCAGCCATCTATTATACATGATCTTATGAGCCATGTATAGACCAGATTTTTTTACCCTCGCACGCAGGCTGCGGGCGCGCTCCTACTCTCGACACCAGTCGCCATCTGTCGGCGCGCGCGGCGCGAGGGACTCCGGGTCGCGCCGGCGCCGCGCTTAGAACGCATGTTTACGTGTTCGCTTCGGTCGTTGTTGTGCTCCATCAGCTAACGTATGAGGGTGTGTGCTGTGCGTCACTACTCACATTTTCCCTCTTCCAGACAGTACTGCCGTTATCTTGTGCGCAGTTACTCGTTAACGTGACATTCGAGGGTAGTCGACCAGGTAGTGTACGGACTGGAAACCGGCACTTCTACGCAGATTTCTGCGCTGTCATGTCGTTTGTTGTCGCCTTTTAAGTGCGATATCTTCTATGATACTTTTATGTATCAGATTGTAGATCTATTGATTTGACTCAGTGGAGTAGTAACTGGATAGGCGAGCTGCAGACTGAAGGTTGTCCCGACGGAGCGCGTGTTTTCGATCACCAGTACGTGTTCGGCATCCTTGCGCTGAGCTTGCTCTTGTTCCCATTAAACACATTTCATGCACAGGATTGTAAGCACGACCGCTACCGATTTCAGCTGCTTTTTCCGCACGCATGTCAGAGGGATCTGGGGGGTAAAGGTTTATCTATAGTATCTTTCTGCTGTTGGTATACCTACACTAGTTTGGTTTGGTTTATTAATGTTTTACGTCCCAAAGCGACTCAGGCTATGAGGGACGCCGTAGTGAAGGGCTCCGGAAATTTCGACCACGTGGGGTTCTTTAACGTTCACTGACATCGCACAGTACACGGGCCTCTAGAATTTCGCCTCCATCGAAATTCGGCCGCCGCGGCCGGGATCGAACCCGCGTCTTTTGGGCCAGAGCCGAGAGCCGTAACCACTGAGCCACCGCAGCGGTGCGGTATCTACCTTATTCACAGGAAAATACTATGCGCGATTTCATTACATTTTCCACACTTAGCCAAACGGCTACGCAACGCTCTCACACGCGGCGAGAGCTCCTGAGTAAAATAACGCGACTTCGGACGTCAGAATTAGTGAAAGCTGGATTAGCTGCTCATATCTATTCAAGCTTTGATAAATTAAGCGAAAGTACGTTTTTATGCACCAGGTTGCATAAACCATGACAAAATTTGTTTTCTGTTGGCGCTGCGACTCAAGGCCGGTTCACATGCAAGCGACTGAGCGATTGAGCGGCGCGTCGCAGCGAAAATTTCCAACTTGTTGAAACCTCGCCGCTCGTCGCAGCGACGACTCAAAACAGGTTTTTCCGCCGCGGCGACAAGATTCGCTAGCATTTTCGCTTGCATGTGAAACAGGCTTCAGTTGAGAGCTCACAGCGGTAATTTGTTGATTAACTGGCGCGGCGACAAGAAAGCCCTGTTTGTGGAGGGGGGGGCTTTATGGCCGGCCGGCAGGAAGGAATAAGAATGCATGGGAATTGGAACTGCATGCTAGCCGCACACCTAATGCTTGATATTGAACAAAAAGTTTCTTTGCGGTGGAGCACTATTCGATATAAGCACGAGCGCGTTCTAAGCGCCGGCACAATTAACTTGAATGTCAAACTAAATGTCATTAAAACGCGTCAATGTTATCGCTTTGATAACGTAAATACTTCCTGCAACACAGCCACGCAGCGGAAGTATGCTGGACAATGTTTTTTTAGCGCCCGAAGCGCGGGCGCGGCCGCGGAACTGCCGCAGCCCCGCAGTCCCCAAAGAAACGCCCGCACCGCGGCGCGCCAGTCGGTGCAAAATGGCCGCGCCCAGGAGAGGCTCAAAATTCTGGTCTATACATGAGCCAGAACTGAAGCTAAAAGTAGCCACGCCACCTGACCTTGGCGCCAAATTTGTAGCCAAGTAGAAAAGAACCATTATTATAAGCAACTTTTATTAATGAACAATAAATAATATCATTTTGAATCAACACAAAAACACAGAGTAAATAAAGAGCACGGAATTTTGGGCCTCTTGCTCGGCCTTCAAGTATCAGGTACGTTGCAAATAAATAAAAGTTCAGTCCGCGTAGTTTATCTAGAGTAGATAGTATTCTTGCCGGAGTAATTTCGGCACATTCTATTCAACAACTAAGCAGGAACGTTAAACGATGATGCTGTTTTTTCTTGGAGTCGTAGCCCAAATTTGATTCACAGAATCGCCATAAGCAAGTCCAGATTCATTTTGTTACTGATCTCTGTTTTCGTCAAGCTCACGCAAGAGAACACGCGCTCTGCATAAGCATTAGAAATTGGAAGGGTCAAAATTTTCAGTGCTCCTTGCGCCAGGTGTTAAAAAGGGCATTCGCCGCAAGTGTCCTTGTACGATGGCGCTGCGTGCCAGAAAGTCAAACATGATGCGCGATCAAGTGCACCGCTAATTCTCTGCTGCTGGCGTATTTCTGACTCCAGTTCGTTGGAGGAATATATGCGTCGAGGACAACGTTTATAGATAAAGACAGTTGGAAAACTCTCTCCGGGTATGCGGCCCCTTTCTGTCGCCGATTTCATCTCAAAGAGATGCGAGCGCCATCTCTTGGGTGGTGGGAGTACCGCGTTGTTTTCCATGGCCTCCGTGACCAGCTAAAGCATCGGTACTTTAACACGGCGCTTGATCTCAGAGGCCACGATTTCTCTTCGCCGCGGCGCCCATTTACTGCGCTTGGTCACTGTTTGCTGTGCGAATGAGTAACGTTAGTTCGCGCCTCGCATCGTCTGCGCCGGGGGCGGCTGCTTCTAGCCGCGCTCATCTACGAATTGCGAAGTCCGCGTGCGCTCCACGTCTGGAGTACGTGAGGGCAGGATGCTCGAGGTTGAGCTTTTGGGCGGTAAATATCGGAAAAAACCGGAAGCCCTTCTTTCCGCGGTTTAGAGAAACATGACGTACCGCTTGCCTCTTCGTAGTTTATGTTGATAATATTCCTCGGGCGGGTAATATTCCTTAAATACGTTGTTTTTTTTTAACGGACGCGAGTCATCTCCTTCCGACGCTCCTCAAGCTGGCAGTAGCAGACGACGCACTCATCCTAAAGCGACCGCAGCGCCACCGCCTAGACGGCGATCGCGTGGGGCCGCTCTGCTCTTTGGCTCGCCGGCGAAGTTTCCCAACTGTCTTTATCTAGAAACGTTGGTCGAGGACGCACGCGCGCATCAAGACGACCAGGACAGCAATGAGGACAGCAAAGATTGGAAATAATTGTTCTTTTCTGTTCTTGCTTGCTATTTTATGTGCAATTGAAAAAAAAAATGGCTAGTAAATGCGCCAGAATAGAAGTTCAAAGTAGCCAGAAAGTAGCCAAGGAGCCAGCGTGAAATTTTCATCGCCAGACGGGGTTGAAAAGTAGCCAATTTGGCGCAAAGTAGCCACCAACGGCAACCCTGGAGGTGGCAATGGTTCCAGCAGGGCTGACGTCATAGCGAGGCACGATTCCTAGCGAGATTCTTGCTATTGAACATCACACGGCAAGCGTAGTGAAAAACATACATCCAATCTTCATCTCTTCTTTCTGCTCTGTGGTGCAAAAACAGTGCGGATTCAACACGCGGTTACGCCCGCGAGCGAGACCTTGGTGAATTAGCAGGAATCATTCCAACATATCTATTTCTATTATCGCTTCACGACAGTCCCTCACGCAAGCAGTTAGAGACCGCCCGGAGAAGTTAGTCCGAGTCGATTGATGGTAAAGATATAACCAGATACAATCAAAAAGCAGCAGGAAATGTCCCTCTAATGACAATTGTCAACCAACGGTGTCGGTCTATAGCTACGCCGTCGCAGTCAACTGCCATTCACCAGCTAGCATGCACAGAGTGGCTAGTAAGAACAAGGAACAAAGCGATTGACCGTGACGTTACGTTGATGCCACTGGTTAGAGGCCTCCTGAAAGACGCATTTGCTGCTGGTTTGTTTGTTGTTTTTTTTTCACTTCACTTTTCAGTTTACTCTAGCAACTTCACCAAACCTTTTCCGTCAGTATGACGTGTTACCGGCAGCTACGATAACGAAACCAGAGCGCAGCGGCAGCCCACAGTCCCGCCTGGGCGACCGCGCGAGCAGCAGAGTAGCAGCGTTGGGAGAGACAAAAGAGCCCCGCCCGGTGTAATAAAGACGAGGCCTGGAGATACAATCGAATTGGGGCCGTGAGAAACCCTCCCGGCCGCTGTCCTCAGTGCACGTAATGAGAGGGCGCGGCCCTCTCCCCCAGAGGAAGTCATCTTCGCTGGAGTCGCATCGCCCGTCACGGACGTAGCTCGAAGCATCGGTGGCTCGAAGGACTTGACGAGCTGCACATGTCGACACAGCTATAGGTCTTTAGTTTCTCGTAGCAAAGACGTCGTGCGGTACGCCGATCTCGGCGCTGCACCATGGCGACGTTCAGAGGATACGGCGAGAACAAATATAGCATGTTCCCTAGCGTCAAACATTGGTTAAAATTGACCATAAGAGGGAATCAACATTTTTTTTTTCACATCAACAACCACTGTTTCCTCGTTGCCATACATTTTTACAGCTCTGAAGACCGTATGCACTTCGTGCGTCTGTCGACGCACGTAGAAAGCTTCTCCAGTAGCATTAACGCATGCGAAATTTGTATGTTTTCATTAGGAAAAATTGCGGAAGGTGAGGTAAAAGCTGCATAGAGCACCTTGAAGACCCTAAAACCCAGTATAATGGCAACAGGGTGACAATCAAAGTAAATAAACGAGTCAGCTAATAGACAGTTGTTGTAAATTGTCAAAAGAGTGCACACAAAACGTTTCGATTCCACCTCGACAAGTAGTCCGTAGTTGACACTTTTCTTACCTAAACCACAAGCTAAGCATGAAACGAAATTTTAAGCTGAAGATTTTTAATGCCCTTGCTTTTTTAACACTGTCAAACATTAAAAACCTGATTTCGTTTACTGTTTTGAGAGAACAAGAGATCAGCGTAGTAAGACAGGATGCCACAATGCATGATCCTGGTTACCAACTCTTTTTTTTTAAAGTTGTATCCTACTATAGAAGAAAACAAAACATTTTGTCGTGCCAAAGAAAACACACAGCAATGAATATAATTCAAGGAAAATGAACGAGTTAGGTGCAAGATTTTATGAGTTTAACATCTATGTCTTGTGCAAGATATGAGTTCAATAATCTACGAAGAGTATTAGTTTATGGTTTAAGGGGGTTTGACATCCCTAAGCGACTCAGGCTATGAGCGACGCCGTAGTGAAGGGCTCCGGAAATTTCGACCACCTGATGTTCTTTAACGTGCACTGACATCGCACAGTACACGGGCCTCTAGAATTTCACCTTCATCAAAATTCAAATGTCGCAGCCGGAATCGAACCTGTGTCTTTCAGGTCAGCAGCCAAGCAGCATAACCACTGAGCACTTGCGGCGGCTCACCATAGGAAGAGTATTACCCAGCACGTGATACAAATAACTATGGAATGAGGAACATTATACACTTCAGCAGAATGAATGATAAACGATAGAACATTTTCACGCATATTTGCTATCTCTAATAGCATGTTACCGTAAAGGGTTATTATCAGGGTTAACAGAGTTAACAGGGTTAGGCAAAAATTTGAACCTCTAATATTGTCGAAGTATTTCAAAGATCTAAAATGCAGAAAGACATGCCTGTGATCAGGACAACGAGAGAAATCAACCATGAAATACAATCAGCGACCGAATATTGCGACTCTACGGGGATCGCTCGAAAGATCAATAAATCAACTTCATCCGGAAAAGTCACTTCAGCTCCAAACTACCAAGCTGATGGAAGAAGCAGTCAATCTTATTACGCTCCGACATTCCCACGCGGTCACAGACAACAGCACGGCAGCCGTGTCCGCAAACTCAGCCGCCTCAGAGCGCACGTGATGGGACAAAGATGGAAAAATAGAACCTAATAAATTCAGGCAGTTATTAACAGCACATTTCAAGAGCCGAGTTATGCTGTCGTCTTTTTGAGTGTGTGCATATGTATTTTCTTATCTTTCTCCAAGTTGTTCTTGAGCTACTGTGTCTTTCTTAATGTTAATACTTTTGATAATGCTAATGTTGAACACGAACACTTCACTTTGTATTTTTTGTTGATGTTACCGACCACTGTATTATGTAACGACTGCTCCCCCCCCCACCTTATGTAATGCTGTAAGCCAAGGGCCCTTAAGGGTAAATAAATGATGATGATGAGGTGCAAAAGTGAACACACCATGGTGTTTGGATGACGAAAAAGGTAATGCAGACCTACCAACACAAACAGGCAAGCACTCCACTGGCTTCAAAGGCAGCGACACATTGTTAATCCTCTTCGACGAATGAAATTAAATGAGATGCGAAGAGCGCCCGCCACATTCTTTCGCTCACGGTCTCCGCATAAGCTCACACCTCCCACGCGCTTCGATTCCATCTTTTAGCATATTTAACAAAATGACGGCTCAGAAGGCATATGCCGCCGATAATTGTACCCTCCGACTACCTTCCGCCGCTGTCACTGTTTATAATGGGTTTCACACCGCGCTGAAGGATGGCGCCTTGGCTCTGCACGAGCCCAGTTCCCCGGCGTGCAGACTAATACGCATGGCGCTCTCGGTTCAATCTCAGGTTACGAGGACTGCATGTGCACTGACTCGGGCTGCAGGACAGAGCATAGGCTCTTTTGCACCGCGTGATGCTTTTGCCCACCGCAGACGCTGTTGCTGATGCACGCACTGCTCCGGCAGCAGCGCAGCACGTGGGCACCAGGCAGCAGACGGAAGGTTTGGCCAATGTTCGTTCAGGTGCGCCTCAGTTTTAGCAGCACACATCGTGCACTTTTTGAGATGCGGGGATTTGAAGAAATGCAACAGTACTCAGTAGCACTACAGCACACTTACTGGATGTGCTCTTTCTCCTCACTGAATTGTTGGCAGCAAGGCTAGCAAAATCAATTAGATAACTAGGTGTAAGTGTGATTTTTTATTTATTTTACTTCTCCTCAATAGGTTGCTTAACATAAGGAAGCTCCCTATGTCTTTGTTGGCGTTTTCCTTTGTCTTCTTTTGGAAGCCGATGTAGACTTCGGGGTGGGAGCCTTTTTCAGTGCACCCTGCAAAGCAGAAGAGAAAACGAAATGCAGAAAGCAAGAGTTTAACTACAGCACCCACAACAATCATAAAAATGATGATGTGCCTCAGAATTCGCATTACCGTAATAAGAGCTTCTAACTTTGCTCATAAATACAGCACATAAATGAGCTTATTCCTGCCTTAGAGGAGAGATGCCAAACTTGTCTAGGCCAGATTGCTGATTGCAGGGACAAAAAAGGATGATTAGAGAAGACACCTAGAAAGACAACTAGCTACCGATAAAAATACAAAACAAGAAGAACTACTCCGTTACTTTTCCACACTTTACCTTACGTTAATCATTACCCATGATAATCATGAGTACAAACTAACAGCTCAGTAACCTAAGCATGGTACACAGAGGGGCCTGTTCAAATCTAGCCTCAACCCCAAAGCTTAGAGCAATACAAAAGTATTATAAACATGAGTAGCTTGATGAAATTTCACCACTGCTGCAAAGTGCTTGATCCGTACTGTCCCTTCTGAAGCAAAAAAAGTGAACATATTGAAATCAGAAATGTTGCGCACACAAACACAACTAAACCAGGTGAATGAGCTGCAGGTCAGAGGCTGAGACGATTTTTTCCTGATGGTGCGAAAATTCATCAAGGGACCAGTGCGCTTTACAGGGACACTGAGAACAAATGGAAGTTGGCTGTACCACATTTTAATGACAATGAGGCTACTTTCACTAAAAACAGAAGTTTTATCATCTAGACAGAGAAAAAAAAATTCAGGAGACACTTGATCTCTGCCTTATAGGTGCAATAAAGAGGAATCTGAACTTCTCTTTTTACTGCGGGAACTCGATGTACACGTTACGAGCATTTCTAGAAACTTCGAATTATTGTCCAGTGCGGCCAATTTCCCTAATTTAAATTGGATTAAGCGTCCCTGCTCGTGCCTTTTCTTTAACTAACCGCACACGGTAGGAGGAGCCAACCAACCTTTCAGCCAGACCCATGGCAGCTTGCCGTTCTGCCATTGGCGGAGGGATGCATAGCGATCGGCGAAACCAAAGAGTCCACGCATGTTTTTATTTCTATGGGCCTAATTTGCAGCTATGTAGTCTCTGACTGAATATATTTACTCATGAAAACCTAAAAAACAAAATAAAAGTGAAAGTGAAGCCGGCACGTAACTGCGTGAAAGGTAATTCACTTGTTAGTTGACTTCACCTACCTTCAGCGGTGAACTTAAAACAGAAAACCAAAGCCGGGACGTATAAACCGATTTAAATTGGGGAAATCGGCTGCACAGGACAACAAGTCGAAGTTTCTAAGAATGCTCGGAACATGTAGATCGAGTTTCCACGCCAAAAAGACGAGTTCAGATTCCACTTCAGTGCACCTTTAATGGTATGATGCGATGGCATTAATGGGTCTCTTCAGCAGCCTAGGATCCTTTTTGTATATCATTTCGCAGATATGAACACTTCTTTATTCTTCAATTTATTTATATTTATTTTCATCTAATTTATTTCATTTACCACAAGGCCTCCCTTTAACCAAGTCGAGGGGTAGCGTGCCTGGCTCATGACCCAGGGGGCAGCGGTTCAAGTCCCAGCTCAACCATTTGATTAGCGCGAAAGCAATAAATAAAAAGAAATATAAATATCCACGACTGGGATTCGATCCCGTGGTGGCACAGACAGGTCAGCTTTGCAGGTCGCTGCGTGAGAGCACTAGGCCACCGCTGCAGCCAAACATGCCTCGTGTAAAACTCCAACACACTCTCGCACTATGCATTGCACATCTGCCTTCTTCATCCACTAATACTGCTATGAAACTAATATTTGCACTCTGAGCTGTATGGAGACAGTGACAGAGAGATGTGTGCTGCACGCATTGGCGTGGACAACAACATTGCTGCACAAAACGCGGTACTGAAGCACAGGCCACCAGCGTACATTAGGTAAATTGGCACTGATGATGAAAAAGTTGAAAATGCACATAACTGGCTTTCTCTGTCACTGGAAACATCAATCACGCTTTCAGGTACGTGGCGGCGATGTCCATCTGCAAGAAACTAAGCTTTCGCATAATACAGGGTCTGTCCTGCAAGTAATGAGACAAGTCGCGGCGTGACGCGCGCATGCACTAGATTGGGAACCTTCAGCTTGTGGGGACGCCTTCGTCCCCTGCGTTCGCTTTCCCTCAACGCACTAGTTCCCTGTAGTTAGCTCCCCCGAAACGCGCTCTTCTCAGTTTGGTTACTTTAACTAACAGGGGAGGGTGCTCGCGTCGCAGCGACACCAGCGCCACGGATGGCGTTTTGCTGCGCGCTCGCGGGGACCAACGGGCTCTCTTCTGCTCGGCACCGGGATAGCTCGCGGACGTTTCGCGAGCCGCTCCGCTCTTCGCCGGCGGCGACCTCGTGTGGAAACATGTTCCCCTCAGCTCGTCCCGTCTGGCCTCGGAGTTTTCCCCCCTGCCCTACCGTGGGCGAACATTCACTCGTAACCATGCTGGAGAGTCGGACATCCTCGATTCCTCTGTGTATTCTGTTGCTAGCTGGCGTTATTGTTGTTATAGCAATAAATGCCTTGTTTGTGTCAGCCAGTGTGTCGTTCCTTTGTTCCCGCAGAGCAAGGCCCGCCGTGGTCGCCGTGCACTCAGTAGCGCTCGCGATCACGGGGTGGGGTCCGCGCGGTTTTGAACTGTCAGCCGCGGTTAAACGGGGAGAACGGATTTATCTCCCCATTTCAACCCCACAAGCTTCACAATGCGACGAGCTTAGTTGGCTGCGAGCAGGCGAAGCGAGTGGACGTCTTCGAGCATGTTCCCATGTTTCGCCACTGCGTCGAGGACACCATGGAGCCAAAGCTGGAACAGCGCTACGCTATGAAGCTTTGCAATAAACTGAGTAAGTTACCTCCCGAGTCTGCCGAGTCATTCAACGATCAGGACAGCATGTGGGAACGATGCGATATCCAAGTCACGTGTTCTAATGGCACAAAGCATTTACAAACGGTCGTGAAGACGTTCATGACGAGCAACGGTCCGGGCGCCCATCGATGACGGTTACGGACGGTAATGTTGACTATGTTGTTCTGAACGTCTTCACGGCCATTTGTAAATGCTTTGTGTCATTGGAACCCTTGTGATCTCGACATTGTATCATTCCCACATGCTGTCGAATGTCTCGGTAGGTGATTTACTCAGTTTATTGCAAAGTTTGACGGCGTAGCGCTGTTCCAACATTCGCTCCATGGTTGCCTCGACGAAGCGACGAAACAGGGGTACACGTTACAACAAGTCCACTCGCTTGACCTGCTCGGAGCCAACTGAGATCTTTGCGTTGTGGAGCTGAAGGTTCCCCCTCCTTCCCCCAAAAGTGGTTTCCCGATCTAGCGCATGCCCGCGTCACGCTGCGACTTGTCTCATTACTTTCAGGACAGACCCTGTACTTCGTGCTTAGCAATGCTAAACCGTCAGTAAATTTTTTTTGTCCGCACAATTGCTTTATTTCTTGAGAAGCATTATATAATAGTGCTGGAATGACGTCCTGACCCTGTAGACCAAAGAATTTTGTAGTGACATCACTGTTGTACAAGTGTGATTCTTGTGGGGTGTTCGAATAACCGTATAAACGCGTGTGAGGGCTGCAGTTTTTTTTCCAGATTCGAGGGCCAATTTTCGGGGTGCGGCCCATATACGCGATGTGCGAATTTTTTTTTTTTTTTAACTAAGAACGCACCAATCAGGGAATGAGCAACATTTATTCTACGTTCAATCATCACTCACGGAGTATTTCAACTTTGAGCTGGTGCTGTGCTCTGGTGCACGCTCATCCCAAAAGAAGCCACGCAGCATGTCTGCAGTCAACGCGTATCCGTTGCTTCGCACTTCCATCACACAGCAGAGCAGCACTTCTTCCAGTTCCGAGAAACTCGCACGGCTTGCCTCGGAAAGCGCCCTTTTTGCAGCTTGTGTTTCTCAATGCATCCTTTTGGTTGCACCATCATCGGACGCACTCCTCGTCCACGTTGCATTTCCTGCCCGCTGCACGCTTGCCGTGTTCGAGAGCTAACTCCCAACCATGCAGCTATTAACGTGCTTGCCCATTGTGCTAAAACTGCAATGCTCGGCGGCAGCTGCCCGTGAAAGCCACAACCACCATAACTACTACAACGATTACGGTGAACGCACTAACACGCCACAAAAGCCCGGAGCTGGCGATACTGATGGCAATGTGGATAGCGCGAGGTCACAGCGGGAAAAAAAAGTTGACGATGATGATGACCACGGCCTCGAGCGCCATCCATGGACGGCACTTGGAAGCTCCTGTGCACGTGCGTGGCCTCCGCGATCAAGGGCACCATTGCTTGCAGCCGGAGCTGATCGCGGAGGCCACGTGCATGCATTTAGAAGGCTATTCCCGCCTCGGTTAAGGAAAGATGAGGTGCTGCAGCCCTTACACAGATTTTTTTTTTTTTAGATATCTCCTTCGGGAAAACGGGGTGTGGCCCATACATGGGTGCGGCCCTTACACGCATTTATACGGTACCTACGCAAGATCATGTGGTTGTAACCTCACAATCCACTCAACTCATCTGATTTTCTTGACACTCAAACAACACAGACGCCGGGTTTTCTGTCGAACGGGACCCTTAACGCTATTGCGTTAAAAGAATAGTACAATCTCGTTACAACAGACCTTGATAGTGTCCAAGAATTCATGTTAAAGACTAACTTGCAACCATACCAGTCTTTTATAGCTAGTGCGAGTTACAAGCTATACATAGCTACAGACGAGAAAATGCTTGTTTTAACGCTTCTGAAAGAAGTCGATAAGCTTTTGAAGTGTACAACAAACAGCTCTGGATGCTATCTGTGCTTCCATTAGTAAAAGAAAACCCGCTTCTTCCGGTGCCAAATTCGGTTTAAAATAGCATTTCAGGCCTTGGATATGCTCGAGAGTCTAGGCAGTGGTCACGTCTGTGGGACAGTTGCTAGGCCACCTTTGTCCTCTTCCTCGTCCAGTTCTTGGTTAAGAGCGAGCACTTCCCTCTCTTGTGCACAATTTCTTCATCGGTTAACTGCTCCGTGCTAACAAAGTTGGCATCCAACACTTGCATACTCTGAAAAGTCTTCCTTTCTAAAAGCTGTTTCCACAGCTGCCAATAACTCTGGGTCTGGCTAGTCTGTATCCTCCGCCAAAGAGGCTGGAAGCTCACTCACTGTCTCTTGAGACAAAGCCAGCCTTGCAGAAACAATTCTTAATGATTTCTCTTTGAAGCTGCTCCCACAGGGCCGAAAAAATCTGAGCAGCAAATTTCAAGTCAATTACAGAATCCTTTCTTCTACTGTGTGTCATAAAGCAGCCGCTCACCAAGGCGAGTGCGCTATCTTGCCTTCAAATGAGTGAAAAATGTTCTGGCCAACAGACTGCATTTCAGATGACGTGCCGGGAGGAAAATACAGCAGCTCTGTGGCCAATTGGTTTGGTTTGGTTTGGTTTATGGGGTTTAACGTCCCAAAGCGACTGAGGCTATGAGAGACGCCGTAGTGAAGGGCTCCGGAAATTTCGACCCCCTGGGGTTCTTTAACGTGCACTGACATCGCACAGTACACGGGCCTCTAGAATTTCTCCTCCAAAGAAATTCCAGCCGCCGCGGCCGGGATCGAACCCGCGTCTTTCGGGTCAGCAGCCGAGCACCATAACCGCTGAGCCACCGCGGCGGCTTTGTGGCCAATTGTTTGTGACAACAGTTGTCAAGGAAAAGTAGCATGTTCCTTTTATGCTTCCTTATTTTGCTCTCAAAGTTCACCAGCCACTTGTTAAAATGTCCTTTCTCATCCAAGCACTTTTGTTGGACTCCCAGTCCACAGGAATGTCCACGTCCCTCAAGCACAAAGGCCATTTGGATGTCCTGATTACTAACAGCTCTGCTATTGCATTGCTGTCCACACTACAGCACGGAATACCCTTATGCTCATTTGAGTGTTTCCCTCCATGACATGGATGCCCAGAAAAAGTGAGCATCTTTCCTGGCCAGAGTATTTTCGTTAGCGCTGAAAATGTTATGTGGTCAACAGCCTGGAAGGTACTCCTGCGGCAAATAGGCTTTCCAGTATGTCATTACACCGTCTTCTGTTCTGCGATTTGAAACAACTGAGTCAACCTTTCCTGTGTCTCAAGTCCTCATGGGCTAAAACGATGACATGTTGTTCCACGAGTTTTCGCAAAAGAAAACCACTGACAGAGATGCTCCGCGAATGAGCATCACGAATATATAACAGCAAGGCTTTTTCGATGTCTGGAAGTGATACCTCCCATAATCGAATCCTATTCAGTTGGAGGTTGCCTGCCGCCCTCTAGTATATGTATCAGAGTCATCTTCTTGTTTTTGTTGAGTGAGTTTACCACTTCCTTCTAGAGCACCAAAATCCTCTGCCATGTCTATCTATTTCTTGCCCTTTTATGGTTGCTCTATGATTAGAAGCTTTACCTTTAATGATATAATGATGATGTCATGGAGGGAAACATTCAAATGAGCATAAGAGTATTCTGTGCTGTAGTGTGGACATCAATGCAATAGCAGAGCTGTTAGTAATCAGGACATCCAAAAGGCCTTTGTGCTTGTGCGACGTGGACATTCCTGTGGACTGGGAGTCCAACAAAAGTGCTTGGATGAAAAAGGACATTTTAACAAGTGGCTGGTGAACTTTGAGAGCAAGATAAAGAAGCATAAAAGGAACATGCTACCTTCACACCCACCACAAACAACCGAGCAGGTCAGATTAAACCATGGCTAAACGTAGCTGAAAATGCAAGAGAGTATGAAAGTAACCTGAAACTAGCCAATAAGGTAACCCTGCAGAAAGAATGAAATTTAGATGGTGATCTAAACTATGGGCCGCAACGCCATGGTCCCATCAGGAAGCACTGAGTTTTATGTGCAAAACAACACGTTAAGCTGCATGCAAACTGACTTTGCCACCAATACTCTGAACTGCAAAACACCACTGCAGGTTGTTATAGCCAATCAAAGCTACTTATGTGAGGCACTAAAGCTAGACTGGTGATTGCTTTCCCAGACAAGCAACAGGAAACACAAGGGCAATCTTCTAAGCTTCCTAGAATCAACTGAAGAACGTTTGAAGCGGAATGACCTATGCGAGTTTTCCTATTTTGGATGATGTGAATTTCAGATGAAGAACATTTTACAGCACCTTATGAAATTCAGAGATTCTACTTTATGCGATACTAAAGTTATTTCTGCTAGAAGTGCCAAAAGCTCAGTGACATTCTCCAGCTTCACAAGTTCCAATGATGCAACCTGAGTACAGCGGACTCACGTTAAAAGGTGCTCTGAATGGGGCTCAATAAAAGGTACAGTATTTGTGGGATGTTAAAGGATGCCGCTTTACACATATGCTCTCGCAAGAATTGTATAACAGCGGTTTGTAGCAGCTCAGTTGCCTGTAGTCAAATTTTGAATTTTAGTGTCTTCGCGCCTTTCTGTCTCCTCTCGTCACTTTTTGCACGCTCAAAGGTCGCCACTCCTCCTGTGACCCTACCAGCAACATGCGCGGAAACTCCCAAGGGTATTGAGCTCCTTTTCCCACCGAAGCAATGCTGCTAACTGGCTGTGGCCACGGTAGCTATGTCGCGCCTGAAAGAGTCTAACCAAGAGCCATTTCTGAACTGAACAGAATTTCACAGAAACATGCGATGGGACGAAGGCGCAAGCAAGAAAAAGTCACTTCAAAGGGCTCGCCAACTTTCGCATGCAATCGATAATGGGTTTTCTGCTGCATGTAGAAATGGAATGTGTGGAGTTCAAAAAAAAGAAAAGGTATTTCTTCTCATTACTTGGTTCAAATGCGTGACACACTGATGGTGCCGCCAAGAAAATTATGGACTCTTGAGATTGTTGTCTGAAAGTGGGGAGCTGCGTTGTCTACACTCACAGCTCCGCAATGAAAAATACTTAACATAATCGCAGTTTCCAAGCGAAAATAGCTAGCACCGGCCATAGATGCTTTCAATTTTTCGACTCCTTCCAGTTCGTTTTCAGTAGAAGTAGCCTTCTCCTCATTAGAAACAGGCAACCAAACCAGTATAAGCCAACATCAATTTGTCCTCAGCATGGGAGAGGCCTTTGCCCTGCAGTGGGCATAGTCAGGATGATGATGATGATGATGATGACCATAAAGCAAGCCCATGGAATCTCCCCCAGATGGCCACTTACCTTGGGAGTAGCAGCAGCAGCAGTAGCAAGGGGTGTAGATACCATGGGCCCCCTGCGTTTTGAGCTGGGTGAGGCGACCAGCTTGGCTGATTTCTTGGGCGACAGGGTCTGTCGGCTGGGCGTCACCTCCACCAGGGTTTTCGTAGACGGCTTGTCTTGCTTCATCTTGCGCACTTTTCGTGCACCCGGGGGCGTCTTGAAGCTCAGACTGTCGTCGCTCGAGTCGAGCACTAACGGAAAGCCAGAGTCCTCGGCCGTGCTGCTGGCTCTGCTCGAGTCCTTGGCGGGCAGTGGCTCCAGCAGTGCGCTGGGAACCTGCTCAAAGCGGAAAGTGGAAGCCACAACACAGTGGAAACTCAATCACATGGACTCGTTCAATCTGGATTTCTGGTTTCTAATAACTGATGTCTGATTTCCGTCAAAATCACATGTACTTAAAAAGGCTCTGTACAATTCAAACAAATTCTCAGTACTTTTGCAGAGTTAAGTTTTTAAAACAGACTGTTACATAAGAGGAGAGGACCGTGAAATCCCACTCTCTGGCACACCAATGCTCTTGTGTCGAAAATATTGCGTGGCTTGGTGCTTGTAGCGTGCTGGAACATTTGGAGGCCAGAGGAATAATCACCCTGAGCTGCTTCATGTATCAGTTACATAAGTAGTTAACACATAATGGCTTTAAGTAGTGCCTTTAACTCATAATATCAAATTTCGTAAAAAATGCAAGCAAGAGCAGTAAAATTCAGTCAGAGAGAACACAGTGACATGACGTCCTGATCTAGAGGCAGCACCTTGGCTGTCGAGTTTGGCGGAAGAAACTGAACCTCAATATTATTGAGTGCAACATCTGTGTGGTAAGTGGTAGAGTTGTCCATGAGAAGGCACACTTTGCGACCTTCACACACAAGCTCGCAGTCCCAAGCATGCAGCCTTTTCAAGTTCAAGCGTCATCTAACATTTCTTGTTGGAAGCATACTCTACGGGGAGTATGTGGCACCTCTTCATGCACCTCGGGGTTTTAAATTTTACGACAACGAAGGGACACAGTTTCGCAATACAATCCATGTTGGTGGCAAGCAAAACAGCGATGATGGCCTTGCTTTGCTTGCCGCTATGGCACGGCTTCCCACATGCGTAAAGTGCACGCTGGGGCAGCATCTGCCAAAATGGCCCAGTTTCGTCTACATTAAAAATGTCCTTGGGCTCGTACTTCAAAAGGATTTGCCGCCACTCCTCTTCCAGTCACTTTTTTACACTTTCGCAGTTAGCCGTCTCGCTCTTGCTCGAGATCACTTTACTGACGATCTCGTAGCGAGCCTTAAACCTTTGGAGCCACCCAGAGCTGACGGCAAAGTTTTCAGCAGCGAGGGTAAGAACAAAGTCTTTCGCTTTTTGTTGGAGCACTGGTCCCGACCCCGAGCATGTTCCGACCTCTAACATCTAGAAACCACTTCATCAAGCCGCCAAAGGCAGGAGAGCTGAAGACAGTGTGAATTTGCCCGCATGCTTTGTGCCGCCTTTGTCGTGATGGCAGTCTTGTTTATCAGGATGGTGCTCAAGGTACTCCTTGGGATGTTGAATAAGTCGCCAAGAAAGCACTTCTTTTCGCCGTTTTCCACGCATTTATTTCCAGCTCTGCCAGCAAGCTCCGCTGGTGCAACCATACCATACACCACCAGCCTAGTTTACCGCTCGATGCTCCACAATGTGCGGTGGCACCCCTAGCAGCCACTTGTGTCCCAAAATCAAACTTTGGCGGGAGTTTCATGACCACTAGGAGTACCAAAGGACTCTGATAGCACTAACCTGCACGAAGAAGCAAGAGTCAGAGGAAAGAAACACGACCACCCTAGCTACTAACAATTGCTTATTGTGTCATTGTGTGTATACAATCCTCTGTTAAATGACAAAAACAAACAGCTGTTAGTAGCACTGCATCCAGTGGTAGTCATGCTTCCTTTGTCTCATGTCCTTTAAAGTAATTTAATGCAATTTTAGCTCAAAAGTGCAATACTGATTTGTAGCACCCATTTTTGACGAGAGATGCCATCATTTTTAAGCCTTCGAACATTGATGTGCTCAGAATTTTAAGAGCAGAACAATTTTTACCTGCATGTGCTAATTTCTTTAGTTTCTTCTGCACTACTCTGTGCAATGAATGAGGAATGTTTTGGTTCACAGGTAAGTAAAAAGAAGTGCGACATGGTTCCTTGAGGGCATCCCTTAAGCAAGGCAGCATCCAAAGGAATTATATCACACCACTGCAACTGACTGAGGGTTCTGCAGTACAGCAGGCAAAGGATGTGAAGTGACTCCCACTCTCACCTCAGGGGCAAAGTTGCAGCGCACGCCCATCTTGCGCAGTCGGGCCCTGGTGCGCTCCAGGGTGGCCAGGCGGCGCTGGGCGCTCCGCTTCTCTGTTTCAGCTGTGCGGCGCCGATTGTGGACCGTGCGCACCACCTCCTTGCGTAAGGGGAACGGGTAGCGGAAATGCCGGAACAGGCCCTCATGCACCTGCTCCTTGGGCACCACGCTGCCTGCACAGCGGTTTAAAGGAGTACAGACAATGAATTTCAAACACAAACACTATGATTTGTTTCATGGGCGTAAGGAGATGCTTTATAGCAAGTTTCAGGCACAGGTGTCGAGTGGAACATACATTAATATGATTCTGAATTTTGTCTGAGCAGCCACTCCGCATTTCTGCCCAAATCAAATGACAACAATGGGCACTTGACGTCATGGAACCGAGTGGTTGTTCACAGGATCTAATGCTTGCCGGTGAGGCTGGCATCATCAAAATGTGGTAGCCCAGGTTGGTACGTCAACCATAAAGTCAAAGTGCCGAAACTGCGGGTGCAAAAGCGTTTGTAATTAATTAGTCACGCTGGTTCACTGCATGTGATGTCTTCGTCTGGCTTGTTTAGCCAGCCGGAAGGAATATGGCAATGAAAGCAGTGCACGTTGTGTACAATTACAAATTAATCATTGACATCAAGAAGTGACCTACATTACGAGATAGTACCTGCCTCAACTTCAAAGAGAGGTTATTGCATCATTCATGCTATATTCTGACACACAAAAAAAAGACAATAAAAAGATATGAAACCCAATAAACGAATTGCGCTATATGATGCCACACAATAAAATATATATGTAGTCTGAGAGCAAACATAAAGCAGCTTTTATTTTTATTTTACTAAGAAAAAAGTATCATTAAGATCACTGCAATGCAATCAGTTTCTTTTTCTTTTTTCCCCCGCTGTATGTGGTGCAAGCCAACGAAAGTACACCATTGTGCAGCTTGCCTGAACATGTCGTGCAATGTTCGTACTGAAAGTTCATTCAATTTGGATCGTTCATTAAACGAAGTGCTCTGCTTTACAAAAAATTTCCTTTGTTCAGCAGTGAGAAGTAAACAGAGCACAACGAACTAAAGACAAACATGTCACTAAATGATCAGGGTGATGTTGAAGAATAATGTAGATGACTTTTTGCACCATCTTGCCATGCAAGCAACAATGTACTGCCAATCATGTCATGAAAAAGAAATTATACGCACCAGCCTTTGTCAGTGAAAACAAAGGTTGACAAAAACAGTATTAAGCTACGCTTTCAACCACTCACATTTGAGGATTTTGTTGAAGAACAGGTACCCATCCATGGTGTCTGCAACAATTTTAGCTACGTCTTCTGACAGGAATTCAATGAATGCATAGCCACGGCTACCGCCAGTCTGTAAAATAAAACGTATTGAACAAACATGAGAAACAGATGCAAAACTCACTGATTGTAAGTGAACAAAAGATGGGACTCCCCAATGGTCAGGTTGCATTAGAAAATTTTTTTTAAGAATAACCCTAAATTTTCTGTAAGCTTCTATAAGCTTGGTGGGTTCCTGGTCATCAATCACATTCATGGCTGATATCACTGATTTGAGCCTCTGTTGTTTAATTTCTCATCAGCAACTGCTAGCATTAGCAGTATTAATACCTGGCACTCACGAATTCAACTGGCAGTGTCCAATAGTTACAGTGAACAGGCTAACGTGGTAACCAATCATCACAAAGAACCAATACTGCTTTTGAGCCACATAGCAAAAAGGTTTGGTTTTTATGAGGTTTAATGTCCCAAAGCGACTCAGGCTATGAGGGACGCCGTAGTGGAGGGCTCCAGATAATTTAGACTACCTGGGGTTCTTCAATGTGCAGTGACATCGCGCAGTACACAGCCCACTAACATTTCGTTTCCTTGTAATGCGACCGCCATGGCCAGGATCGAACCCGCGTGTTTCGGGTCAGCAGCCGAGCACCATAACCTCAGAAGGCTTGCCTCAGGCAAGCACCCTCAGTCTTGCTTACTTTGTGCGTGTGTCAAGAAATCATCTTTCTGCCCTCTCTCTACCATAGCGAAAAAAAACTAATATATGTTTACATCTGTCTGAAATGTATTTCTCTAGCGGGAAGTGATGAATGCGATATGGACCACTGGAGATTTTTGTTTTTGCACAAATGACTTTGCAGAAGAAATGCCTCATGAACCATCAAAACAAGGCCATGGAGACAGCAAATGAGGACGACACACAGCATTTAGCCTTGCCCACATCTTGCCTGTCGTCCATATCCTCATTTCTACTGTGAACCTTGCGTGAGATGAGAGTTGTTTGCAGTACTGTGAGAGGTAAAGCTCTCTAATCCAATCAGGGCTAAGGAAGACAAATAGTTTAGCAGTGCCGCGACTATTTTTCAAACAACTATTGCACTAACTGAACGGGCAGTTCAGGATGGTATTATCAACGAATAGAGAGCATTTCATTCCCTGGTTAGGTTCGCAGAGAAAGACCGCACAACACAACACTGCGGAGGCTTGTACCGCTGATGTGTACCGGGTCGTCCGAGTCCATAGAGTTATTACTATACTGACTCTAGAGAGAAAGCTGAGCATTCAGCTCATGCATTCCAACAGTCAACGAATGAGCCCAGCCATGCTCCAATCATTTTGTCATGTGACTGCTCACGTCTTGCAAAACTACTCTCCCACTGGATGTGCAGCTGTAAGCAGCATGTAAGAAACTAAAGCATTGCGTTTGGAACATTGCAGAAGGTATGTAGTGCCCACTGAAGGTGCACACCGGCTCATGTACCCATGCCACACGCTCACATTATTGCCATTATTTTTGGAGCTGATACTATATGCACGCATTTAATGTCATCATACGAAAGTCCCTAGGATGATAATGCTCCCAAGGCAGTGATAAGTTTCATCTGAATATATGCAGTACCAATTAGCAAAATATCACAGGAATGTTGTTCAAATGGAATATAAAAATGATCCTGCAGAAAACACCACTGTTCTCGCTTGACAAGACGAAAAGGTAGCCATAAACTCGCGTCTCAGGACACAAGCCGAGAGTATCGGTCAGAATTGCTGGTAAAAAAGGCGCCCTTTGCATCAAAAATGCTGTAGAAATGCCTCATCTGACTGAAAGTTATGAATTAACTATTTGCTACTGGTTAGGAAGCTGTTACTAGCAAAGTTGCATGCTTTTCTCCGTGTGGAATATGGATGAGACTACGAACTGCTTGGGCGAATGAGCTGTGGTGAACTAAGTGGGGAGCACATGGCAGTAAGGCTAATGCAATTAAGTTTATGCATGTGGCAACACGCAAATGCCATTATAACTTAAAGGGCCACTGCCCAGGGTCCGGACATTTTTGAAAAACAAGCCCACTGCATAGATGAGGCATCGAAGATAACCTCTGCAAAATACTAGAGCCATGCGCGCCCCGAAAAGCTGCGAAAATTCAAATCAAAGCCCGCTCGTTCTTTCCTTCAACAAAACGGGCCCGGCCCACTACTCTGAACCCCATTGACGTCATGGGGGGTTACTTTCGCTGAAGGCACTCCATTGGTGCATCGTTCTGACTGACGGGAGAAGATTGGGCGTAGCCTTGGCGTCGCGTCGTCTGCACAACGCTTTCCGCAGCGCCTTCTGTTTTGGCTCATGCCTACAAACCCGCATGAAGGAACAAAAAAAAAAAAAAAACTGCGGAGGGAGCGTGCGGCGACAGCCTTGAACCCTTGCCATAAAAAGTAAAAAATAGTAAAACTGAGGGAGTTGGTTCGCCCCCCCCCCCCCCCCCCCCTCCCCCCGCCGTGATCACCTCACGAGACGCTCTGCGTACGCGCTCCCTTCTCAGATTTTTTTCTTCTATGCAAGCCCCCCAAAACAAGGTTTTAATTACTAGTGCAGCAGAGCCTTTCCCTCGCTCGCCCACTTGACCGCTCCACACACACACCGCTTATCTTTCGTGCATCTTGCGTACGCCTTGACTCCAATGAATGACATATGCTTTGGAGCGGAGAAAAGACACAAACACACAGAACACAAACACGCATGGAGAAAAGCAAACGGGCGGTTGCCGGGTCCGCGCTTCGCCGTGTGTTTCGAACACAACCGACTTCCGCCCCTCCGCTCGTGAAACGGTAGGGAGGCCTAAAATAAAATGAAAAGGTGGCTCGTTAACTGGGAATGACAAACAGATGTATGAAAGGATGCGCTCGCTAACAAGTCTAGGTGGTCGAGCCGATCGCGCCTCTCGATCGTTCAGTGTGCGGAGAAAATGCAAAAACCAAGAAAAGAATTCTATTGAAGGCGGGGCCACGACGTCGCCCTGTGACGCACTCCACAGACACCACGCCTCCGGCTTACACCGGAGAAGGAAGGGGTGATTTTGCCTTGCCGAGCACTACTCGACGAGGAGCGGGAGAGAAAAATTTCGAGGAGGGAATGGAAGGAGAGGAGGCTCGCTCAAAGTGAGGTAGAGAGTGTTTGGGACCATGGGGTGGGCAGGGGCCCTTTAAGGCAGTAAGCACTTAATGGCATTAAATGTGCTCGTGTGGCATGGGTATTAGGTTGCTCGCTGATATTTTCTTAGTCCTGTAGGAATATGAATGCACATATTCGAGTAATCTCTGTATTGAATGGTCTGCACTCAGCGTACTAGCTTTGTATCAATAGAGCATGCAAGCCTGAACAACGTCAAAGCAGTCGAAGCATCTCAGAACCTCGCTGTTTGGTGTACGGCACAAGAGCTAAGTTATCAAAAGAAGATCACAGTGGCTACTTCAGTAATGAATCCAGCTTGTTGCCTACACTGCATGCACTAATTGTGACATCCCAGAATGATGGCGCCGATAGCCAAAATACTGTGGCAAGTCGCATGCTTATTTTACTTTGCATTTGCAAAAGCAGGTTGTTTTTGTGCTAGTGTAGGTCGAGCCTGTAATGTGGTTGCTTATTTACACTGGCAATTTGGATCTTTTGCTGATCAGGCTCGTTTTTGCACATCTAAAATTTATTATGAACCGCTGAATAGAAAATGCGCCAGGCAGTCGTGTGTATCACGAGCTTGCGGAGATACCATGGAGAAGGTTTCAAAACATTGGCATTAGAGAGAACTTGGAACACCTAAGTGATGACATTTTCTCAGTGTAAAATTTAGCTCCCGGCACGGTACTAAGTTTGAACACTGGTGGTAGGTCTTATAACAGAAAGAACGAATTCACATGTGCCTCGAATCAGTTTGCTACATACTCGCTTTGCAAAAAATGCGCAAATAAAAATGCTCTTCGGTGCAAGTGTTGTCATGTCTCTCTCTCTCTTGGGAATGCTGGTCAAGGCGGTTCCAGAAAGTGCCTGTCAGACTGATGTAACACCTATATAACACTATATAACACATATATAACACTGATGTTAACTATATAAGAACTGTATTTAGGTTAGCTTTATAGTTAAGCATGGGAACGAGTCATCTGTTGCGACATTTTAAGAATAAAGGTGCAGCACTGCGCACATTCACGCTCATAAGTGACTGGGAATGTAACCCATAAAACGCTACACTTAGAACAAACAAATCCGAAATCGCAACAGAAATAGTGTCCGCTCAAACACTGTAGTGATAATGCACTTCATACAGTTTGAAATGGAATTCTTAGATATTTTGGGAATACAAATGCCTGAAAATTGTTTTTAACTCATGTAACTAACTCGTGTATTGAGCTTTAATGTTGCAACAATAAGATGACAGGAACGGGCAACGAACGCTATTTGTCTTTCATAAAGAACTCTCAGAAAGAAATTTGTCTATTTGTCTTTCATGCACACCAGTTTCCTGAGTCGACATGACAGTTCTGAGTTTGCCAGCTATTTCACAGCCTGTCTTCTCACTTACCCTTGCACTGCGTGACAGCCTTAGGTTCGTGACAGTGCCGAACTGGGAGAAGTACTTCTTCATTTCTTCTTCATAAAAGCCATGCGGGATATGCTTGAGGTAGATGACGCCGCGCCTCTGCACCTTCGGCTGTGGCTGCAGCAACAAGACGTTGACAGCGTTAAACGAAAAGCAATGCATAACGTACCACGCTCACACCCATATCGCGACACTCGCGGCACAAGTCAACTGCCGAAACACAGCGAGTAGGACAACTCAGGTGGCAGATACTGCTAGAAGGAACTATTCATTTAAAATCACGTGTTGACAGCGAACACCGAGAGAAACCCCGTAACCGCATGTTGAAAGAACCTAGCAAGTGTGTAAGGGCTGTAAATGGTATAATGAGCAAAAGGAGAATGCACTTCACAAAATGTGCCAGGAATACTCACTTTCGCATTTTGTTTCTTCTTTGAAATCGCCTTCTTTTTAGCCATCGTTTTAGAGCACCACACGACACGCGCTGCCAAACAACGCGAAAGGCTGTTAACTGTTGCCAGACCAACTACCGACATACAACGCATTGAGACTAAAATCAACAAAAAAAGCCAACAATGTTTTTTATTTGTAATCTGCGCCACCTGCATTTTATAACAATGTTTTAAATGTTTTATTGCTTTATTGTCAAGTTTTGCAATTTTCATAGCAATAATTTTATTGTAAAGCGACTTCTCTTTTTCTACAAGTTTTGGTTCTTTTTTCTGCCTCCAACCCTAGAAACGAAGTAAAAAGAAGCGAAAGAAGCCAATGTAAGCCAGAATAAACAAAATCAGCTCGAAGGGACGTGAGTTAAATTGGTTAAATCGCTAATACCGGCCGCAGCGGCCGCGTTTCTATAGAAGTTAAATGCAAAAGCATGTGCAAAAGGTACCCGTCTGCTTAACGATGCTTCAGTTGCTTCAGTAGCCGCAGTTATTCCGGAGCCCTCTGGTCTTGATGGAAGGAAGGACGCGCTAACTGTCGCTAGGCGCTATACTGTCGCAGTGAACTCCGCAGCACCTCGCGGGAACGCAGGGAAGAAGCGAAGGACGGAGTGCTTGGAGGAAGCTAATTTTTCCTTCCTCCATGACGGAGTGTGAGAAGACAGAATGAGATGCTCTCTAGGCCATCTCTTTGTGTGTTCTTCTTTCTCTCCCTTTCTCACAGAGCGCCGGGAGCGGCTGCGTGGTCGTTTGTTTTTTTTTTCCCTCCATGTCGCGTGGTTTGGGTGTGCACCTAGAATGTGAGTTATACGCCATTTCATCAAAACCAAAACCAGTTTCGAATATACGACCGCATACCTCATGAGTCATGACACTTCAATGTAAACTGTTTATTGGTTTTTCCTCCTGCATCTACTCAAAGGAAAAGGCTTATTCCGACTACCCGACTGACTGTTCGTCCTCAGATTTCGCAGAGCGGCGGCATTTGGCTTTTCACATGGTGTGGGCGTGCCTCTTCAATTCCGCTATTGAGAGACTTCCTAATACTTTGGAGCAGTGCGAGGCCATTATGGATAGCGAGGACCCCGATCAGCAACGAGGGCTGGCAAGCAGGGCCCACGCTGCGGCGCAGGCCAATGGGCTGCCGGAGTAGGCGGGCCGCCCAAGACTTAGGAAAACTGCCATTCTTTCGATAAAGTTTCCAATCAATCAATGGCGTTCTTGGCGGTAAGTATTTCCGCTTTACGGCAGAAGTTTCCCCCTCGAGTAACAAAATTATGACCAGCTGCTTCAGATATATATAATTAAAATTCTCTTTGTTGATCCTTCATCGCCACTAGACGACGTGCACTCATCCTAGCCGATATGAAGCATGCACAGCGGCGAGTAAAAAGCATGCAGTATTACTCCGCTAGCCAGTCACAAAAGTAAACGAAATCAGCTTTTTAACCTTTGGCTTTATTAAACAAGCCTAGATGTCAAAATTCTAGCGCTTACAACTTTTTCTTGTGATTAGCTTGTTGTTTAGGCCACAAGAGAAGTTTTAACAACGCACTACTTTTTGTCGTGGAGGAACTGTGCGCCGGTCGTCAGCTTGTCGCGCTAATCTGCACATGCGCGCGCGCAGCGGGGCTAGATTTTACGCTGAACAGATGCGCTGTAAAAGTTGTAGTAATTGGCGGTCTGTCGACGGCCACAGACAATGTACAGTCAGTCCGCACCCGACACCTCATTCTTGATGCCCGCACTTACAGGCATATATATCCTGCCCCCGAACACCACATCGCACCAGGGGTACATGCTCCCATAGATTTTGTGCGCACTACCAGTGCTTACTGCTAAATGTCTTTCCTTTCTTAATCCCCCTCCAATTTTTCTATTTATTTATTTACAAATACTGAAGGCAGCAGCGCTGCCCTAGGAGAGCGTTACATGTGTTGTAATAACAATTCAGCAAACATATGTTCATTGGAATACTCAACAATAAATGGAGGCAAACAGCTCCACTGATGTGTTGTAAAGGGAAAGTATAAATTACTAGAGCACGGAGCCATCCTCATTCCAATAAGCGGATTCACTGTAGTCAGTGCAGGGATTTTTTTTTTTAGGAAAGGAAATGGCGCTGTAATCGTCTCTCATCTGGCGGACACGCGAACCGCGCCGTAAGGGAAGGGAGAAAGGTGGGAGTGAAAGGAGAGAGAAACGGGTGCCGTAGTGGAGGGCTCCGGAATAATTTCGACCGCCTTGGGATCGTTACTGTGCACTGATATCGCACGCTAAAGATCCCGATGTGGTCGAAATTATTCCGGAGCCCTCCACAACCTACTGCATTAAGTTTTTCCCTCATTTGATCCGGAGTGTACCATTCGAGAGCTCTAGACAAGCGTATTCGCCTCTGTACTCACAGAATATTATGCCAGCCCGACTTTCACCTCCGCAATTGCGATCGCCAGCTGTCGGCTTCAGTTGCCACTCATGCGTGCTGGAGGCTTTTGCCACCGACGGTATATATGATGCCAAAGTGCATAATGTTAATTCACCGATACGGTTAAGCAGCTGAGTTCCTTGGCTCCGAAAACTGCTGTCCGCATCCCGCAAATGAGATATTATGAGGGGCCTGAATGTTTGACTTCTTTTAAAGTAGTCCAACGCACAGGAGTTTGCACCTTGTAGAATGCTAGGGGGAGGAGTAAAGGGACAGTTCTATACCTCCTAACGTTACGTGCTTGTGGTCACGTCTGTGCGTACTTCCTGGGTGCAATATACAGTACGCAAAGCTGTGAGGCAGCTGCTATAAGAACAGCTCTGGTTCTTGAGGGCTTGGACAAGAAGCGTGACGATCGCAGAAACTGCAACCTCAGTACGTAAAACTGTGAGGCAGCTGCTATAAGAACAGCTCTGGTTCTTGAGGGCTTGGACAAGAAGCGTGACGATCGCAGAAACTGCAACCTCAGTACGTAAAGCTGTGAGGCATGCAGCTGCTATAAGAACAGCTCTGGTTCTTGAGGGCTTGGACAAGAAGCGTGACGATCGCAGAAACTGCAACCACAGTACGTAAAGCTGTGAGCCAGCTGCTATAAGAACAACTCTGGTTCTTTAGGGCTTGGACAAGAAGCGTGACGATCGCAGACACTGCAACCACTAGTTCCAAAAATTAGCCGACAGGTCACCGTCAACAGCAACAGCTAAGTGGGAGAAATTAACGACTCAGGTTCGCCTCTCTGCAAACTGCTAATTCGAATTGGCGGAACGGCTGTAGCTGGACACGAAACGAAAAGGAGGCAAGGCAAATTTTATTTCCCGTGCTCGACTTCCCGGTGGTCGAGGACGAAGCGCTTGTCGAGCCAGGACTCGACGTCCCGGTAGTAGTACGTGGTCCAGCGGATGTGCTCGCGCGCGCTCTGGATCATGTGCAGCACCTTCTCTTCCTCGCTGGGCAGCACGTCCCGGGTGCGCTCGTAAATTGAGTGCAGCTGCACAAGAGGGAGCCACTTCTTAGCACCCGCAATCACGTCACTCGTGTCACTCGCGCAGGAAAGGTATCAGCATCAGCCATGTTACCTTCATGGTAGGACAGATGCCTCTCCCATGGATCTCGAAATAGCCCTGGCCTGTCCCTCCCTGTCCGTGTCGCGGCTACCTCATCCCAGCAAATTGGCTGGCCCTGCCTCCTCGCGTGACGCTCATGTTCAAGGATAGCGCTCGATGCGCTATCCTTGACCTTATTATTAGCCTCGGAGCTTCGGCCTTATAGGTTGGTACTAGCATGATTAATCGTTTGTATACTTCCCTTTTCACGTATCCTTGAGATGCTATTAACTTTGGGGGTGAAAGATGAATGCTTCTGGCCATTATAATAAAACATGTAGCGCAATAGGTGCTGATAAAGGCCATGTGCGGAAAGAACCACTGTAGTGGCTGCGCTGAGCGCTTGCCGCGATTGAGCACCTGCAGTGCGCGATACCGCAGTCTTCTCTAGCGACTCGAGACCATTAGGGTAGGCCAGATTGAACTGTAAAACAAGGAAGGCGTAGAAAAGCAGGCAGGACACATTGAAGAGTTTCAACTCTACTGAAAGCAGTCCAAACCATGCGAAAACGCGAGAAATCGTGTTTTAGTTTCAGGCGACCTACCCAAATGGAATAAAAACAACTATCTTGGAAAGATGCCATCCTGCAGTACCTCTATTCTTCGCTGGGCGCTTCTTCCTTCGTTTCCCTCCTACTTTCACCGAATTTAAAGTTATTATGATCGCCAACGTCCTACGTAGGGCAAGATTGCTGCCGCTTAGCATCAGGAAGGCGCTGTGGGTACAGGGCGTCCGACAGCTTCCTGGCCTCATCGGCTCATCTCCGGGCCATGGCCAGAGAGTTCCGAAGATATCCAGATCCAAAAAGTGGATGCAAGAAGGTATTCTAACGAATTTCCTAGAAGTGAATATTCCCTGCTTGAAACTCCTTGCAGCGAAATATGGCGCTAGCTAAGTGCTCGACACAGTTCCTTTGGGCTTGATGGTATGTTTCCATTCTCAAGGAAGAGTCATCGATGAATGTACAGCGTAATCAGGAAAGATGTCCTGTGAAAATAATAGGAGATGCTCAACTATCCACAAACCCCACGCAAGTACTGGAAATGGGCCCCATGTACGCTGTCCAGCAATGACCAGACAAGCTTGAAAAAGGCTGCAGTAATACTTTTCATAGCTGAAGGACTATATTATTGCAGTGTTTCATAGTTTAAGCTGGCCTACCCGAATGGTACCGAACTGGCTAGTCCGAAAACATGCCATTCTCACGACTCACCTTCTCGAGCTCGCTCTCGTGCCGTATATTGTCCACTATGGTCTGCAGGATAGTGTCGAACAGTCCCTGGAGGGTGCCGTACCTGCGAGCAGTGACAACTGTGAGCAAGGAGTAAAAAACCCGGTCCAGCAACACAAGTCAAGGGGACCGAAAGCCTCAGCCCGCCAATATTCACTGATCAAGAAAACCCAGGCGGAGGCCAGCAATTTGGTACATTCAAACGCGTACACTTGAAAGTTTTATTGCTTAACAATCCGTGATCGGAAACTGATTCTTTGGGATGACAATGGGGAGCCATGTAATAAACTGTCAGTTGAGCAGTGCGCGCATGTGTGCTTGCTTGTTGAAGGCAACGTAGCGCTTCCAGGTGCTGTCTTTCAGGCGAGAGCAAAGTACACAGTTGAAGCCGTCACATGCCGGGTATCCGTCGAGAAAAAGGTGTCCGGCGGTGTACGCTTAATGATTTATCGGTGCTTCGGATCGAGCGTTCGTTATGTGGAGACCAAAGAAACAGAGGGACAGGACGCTACCACGGAGTCGTTTATCCAAAGTTAAACGCGGTACTACCAGCCGTCTTCT
The DNA here is from genome assembly GCF_055824585.1 of Amblyomma mixtum. Lineage (NCBI taxonomy): Eukaryota > Metazoa > Arthropoda > Arachnida > Ixodida > Ixodidae > Amblyomma > Amblyomma mixtum. Next base: position 122,727,978 of record NC_143017.1, on the reverse strand, counting down.
GCTGGCATCTGAGTGGCGGGCACCTAAGCTTCTGCTCACTTCTATGAGGCTCCTTCTTTCTTAAAAATCGACCACACCTTCTGGACGAAAAAAAAAAAAAACTGACAACAAGTAGTCATGGCCTTCACTTGAACCGTTTACTAATACGAACCATACCAGGTAGACCACCCACTACATGATTCAGCAAATGTGCTCTGCGTTGCGCGTAGCTGTGATCGTACCGGTTGAACATGGCGCCCTGGTGGTCGGTTATGAACCGGATGACCTTCTTGCTGCTCGAAACACTGGTACTTGAGATGGCGTTGAGCAAGTTGGCGGCCTTCTGCGTCATCTCCACGCCGGAATTTTTGTTCACCAGCTGAAGCAGCAGCCTGCGAGGAGGAATATAGGCATTCCATCGTCGACAAAGACACGTGACAGAACGGTCAGGACCGAAATTCGCGAGCTCTTGCCAAACGCTAACTGTGTGAATGCTTTGGTTCCAGGTGTCTCACTGCACTACTCGGCAGTAGGAGACTATCAGAGTTGTAGTCCTACTATAGTGGATTTACTATAGTGGCTGACTTGACAAACTTGGCCGACCGACTGAATGACTGATTGATTGGCTGACTGACTGACTGATTAAGTTATTGGTTGACTGATTAATTGGTTGATTGATTGATTGACTGACTGGTTCATTGATTGACTGATCCATTAATTCGTTGCCAGTTTGCCACATACCTCTCAAGCAGCTGCAGGTTTGTGGTGCAGGAGAGTGCCTTGAGCAGCACCACACGCTCCTGGGTGTTGGCTGAGATTTCGTAGTGCTTCCATAGGAAGTTGAAGTCATCTTCGTTTCCGTGTTTGATGGCCTGGCAGAAGACGATTGGGCGGTACGAGTACGGAAGCCTGCGGGAAATGTTAGACCGCATATTCTTTTACCCGTTGCGAACGATTCGGCTACGCGGTGATTTTTTTTTCTGCTTTCTACTTTAATCCCACAACACGGCTGGAAACCGAACCCTGCGGGCCGGAGACCTTTGGCAAATGCGCTGTGCTACCCGGTTCGACGTTTGGCGAGAATGCAGCGACACCAATTGGAAATACATAGGAAGCCACAAGAACACCTCAAGGGAACATCAAGAATCTGTTAAAAGGGACAGTCTACTGCATTTTATCGACCATGTGTACCTTGCGGAAATCGATAGGGTATATCGATGTTCTAATACGGAGCATCATGTTTGAAATTACCCCGCTCTAGTGCCTGAATTGGATGCATCCAGTCGACGAGAGAGGACAGCAGTGTGTCGCGGTTGCAGCGCTTCCTACAAGATTCCGGCGCGGTTGGCTAAGAAGGCCGATGTTAGATGGCAGCACAGGGACTGTATGCATAAAGCTCCTTTATGTATGCAATCGGTGCCATCTTTTCACTGCGCGGGAAAGCGGTGGCCTTCGCTTTGTCTTGCTCATGTGTTCAGTACAGCAAACGCGCCCAGTTAATGTGTGACGCTTATCGGGTAATCTTAAGATTTTCCTTCAAGGCCATATTTTACGATAGAAACCAATATAATTTTCCTTCTCCGTGAGGAACACGGTTTTGAATTTGGCACGGTCATCATGTTCGGTTCCTACCTGCGATATGCTGCGTGCTCCTCTACTTTCCGTAAAATGATCTTGTATGGAAATTGATATTGGGTTATATTCTGGCTGTTAGGAAAAATAAAAAGAAATGGTGATATCTGGACGTACATGTGGTAAGCGGCGTCGTAGTTGGTCTTGAGGTTGTCGAACATCCTCCGGCAGAACGAGACGCACGGCGCGTGCTCATAGTCGCAGCTCAGCGTTAAGACCGAGGTTCGCAGTATTCTGGAATGAACAGGGCGCATTACAAGTACATACGAGTTTTTCTGTGGGCAAAAATGGATGGCCCACAATGTGTTGCTCGTTCATATTTGTCAAGGAGCCAAAGTTCCAAAAGCCAGATACATTTGAGCAGCAACTCGGTGATTCGATCCATAATGCGAATTAAAAATTATTTCTAATAAGTAATGAGCAATTACTCCCTTATTACAAATCTATTCCACCTTGGGGGATTCCCCTAAATATTTGGTCAAAAATTAGTTCTCTTTGTTTACGCACCAGAAGTACGCGATATAGAAAGGGTATTCAAAATTCCGGACTTGGGTGCCGCTGGTTCTTCGAAAGTTAAGCTCAGACCTCCTGGTACTCATACTTGGCGAGCAGGTCGAGCCTTCATGCCGTCCTTGGTAAGTTTGCAGTTATTGCATATTTTTTAACCCGTAGCCGTCCGTCGATTGGATTGGATTGGAAAACGTTTATTGTCAGCACTGAGCCCTAGTGGGCATTATACTAGGTGGCTTCGAGCCCATGGCTCTTGGCGACCTTGTGAGCCCACTCAGTGGCCCGGACTTGCGTCAACGGGTCTGAGCTGGCCAGTATAGCCTCCCACCGCTTTAAAGAAGGGACTGGCAGTAGGTCCGCCGGTTGCGGCGCCTTTCTGCAGCTCCATAAAATGTGGTCATATCCGGCTATCTCGCCGCATTGTTTGCAAGTAGCGTTGTATTGTGTTGGATACATGTGTGCTAGTCTCGACGGGCTAAAGAAGGCTCGCGTCTGGAGCCGACGCCACGTTACCTCCTGGCTTTTAAAAGAATACAAAAAAAAAAAACTTGCGGGGGAACGTATTACGTTAGCAGGGCAAGAAAGGAGTTCACTGCTCACGCTGCACATTTTCTATCACATGATCCGTGGTGAACAGAGAGACGTGGTATGAGACGGTGCGTTGTGGTGATGCAGCAATCATGTTATCACCGAATTCCGGGCCGTCGCACTGTAACGTTTTCCCGCGACCGCCGCAAAACGTTCCTGGGGTAAGTGGATTTTACTGTTCGGCCTTTTATATTTGTGCGCAGCCCAGGTCCTCACGAACAAAATGGTTGATTTCTCGTTCGAATGTCGGGTGTTATATGGCCTCGCTACGTTCTCGCTGCCCTCGATCAACGGAAATAAGGTTTGCGTTACAATGAGCACGCCATTCAAAATCCCGTTCGCGGGTCATGCTTCCTTCTTTGAACACTTGCTAAAGCACTGCCTTCGTCGCATTTTTTAGAGCGCGAGCTTTGATTAGCTGGTTCCTCAAGTCCGCGTCGTCATCAGCGTCTGCAGCGCCACCTGCCACCTGCCACCTGCCACTTTCCACCTCCCACTTGCCACTTTCACCTGCAACTTGGCACTTTTAACCTGCCATCTGCCTCGGTTAGTAGGTCTAAAGTGTAGAGAGGGGTATACCCCTCTCTAATTTTAGGGGATAGAAAAAAGACAGAAAATGGGAGAGGGAGGTAGGGTGAGAGGCGGTGGGTGGCCCTAGTGGCTTCGGCATCCGCCTTGGCTGTGGGAAGTGATTTATTCAAAACCCACAGAAACACACTGCACAGTATCATTGCAGTCCTGGGCAAGCCCGGATTCACCTCCGGCTGTCTTACTTTGCGAGAAAAAGAAAACAGTATAACACGTCTGTGTAAAATTCTTTACTGTCACACTACAGCTAACGCTAAAACATTCCTGTTACACACTCGTGACCGTCTGTAATTTTTATTGTGGGCTTTGACCCAACTCTGATGCGTATTAGCATCTATGTCCTCGAATTCATCGAGAGAATAGACACACGCCACACTCACGGCACCACAGAAGCGGCCGTGACGGGCTCGCACGAGACCCCACCGGTCTGGAGTCCTCTATGTCGAATTTCAGGACGTCGTAGCATTTAAGTATGTCTATTGCTGCTGTACAGATGGCAATCCCAACCTCGAAAATTTCGGATACTGTCTTGCGCGCTAAAATTGCCGTTGTACGCCGAAATGACGCGTAATTTATTTCATCATAGGAACCGTTATCAAAGCAAACGTTAAATGGACACTTCATGAAAGCAAATTGCGAAAATTATGTCATGAAAAGATCGGGGGATGGTACTCATGTTGATGAGTCCGATGCAGAGTGTCTCTTTTCTAGGCAAGTCTTCGGACTCCAGCAGGTACAGTCGCGAGCAAAAAAATATTAGCACAGATCACTGGCGATCAGAATAGGGATATCTCACCACTCAGCGCTGCGGTTCGCAGACGTGCCTAACGGGCAGTTTCCATGTTTGCAGCCTAGGCGGGGACGGCAGGAAGTAAGCTTTATCAAGCGTGCACCGCCCGAGTGTTGAAGTGCCGACCCTACGTGACTGTGCATGCGGCATTTATTTTGGCTTGGTTATCATGAGCAAAGATGGCTTCTTTTTATTACTGTTTTTTTTTTATGTCCGCGACGGTTTGTCAAAAGGAACTCGCGGGAACAACAGATGATAGCGCTGCTTTTAGCCAGGAACTTTGCTGGTCAGTGGCAGTCCGCTGAACCCCCCTAATACTGTAGAATGGGAACGGCCCGGCATTCTCGTTATCAGCCTCTTCGCCAGCCACAGCGCCACGCGTTGTCATTCCGGCGCTCTGGTGTTCCGTCATGTGTGCTAATCTTTTTTACCCGCGACTGTACAGGAGAGAGTGCTTCAAGCTGATGATTACATCCTGGTTGTGGTTTTTTTCGGCAATCTGTTACAGAACGTTTCGAGCAGCAGAAATACAGGGTGTTTCACCTAAGACTTTCTGCAATTTTTAAAAATAAGCTATTTGAATTAGATGCGCGCTTTTTCTGGCATAGCATTGTCAGTGGTGTAGTGCATCATAATGCAGCTAAGATGTGCTAACTAGAAGGCTTGTTAACCAATATTTAATAGTTAGCTTTTAAACTATTACCGTTGGGCTCCTTAATTATTGAGAGGCATGTAGCCCACCGTAAGTAATGTTCATATCCGTTTTTAGAATTTCGAGAACGTGATTATCCTCGGCGCTGTGGCCCGACAAATTTTGGCTATTTCGACGACTTAGGTTCACTGGAGAGGTTGCTTTACCTGCAAGCTTCTCAAACCGCATGTATTTTGGCGCGATGTAGGCGAAATTTGTTGGGCCACAGCGCCGAGGATAATCGCGTTCTCGAAATTCTAAAAACGGATATGGACATTACTTACTGTGGGCTGCATGCCTCTCAATAATTAAGGAGCCCAATGGTAATAGTTTAAAAGTTAACTATTAAATATTGGTTAACAAGCCTGCTAGTTAGCACGTCTTAGCTGAATTATGATGTACTACACCACTGACAATGCTATGCCAGAAAAAGCGCGCATCTAATTCAAATAGCTTATTTTTAAAAATTGCAGAAAGTCTTAGGTGAAACACCCTGTATAAAGATAAGGCAGCCAAGAATGAAAGCATGGGTGCAGCGAGAAATTCTGTTTGCTACACGCGCTCCCATGCATGTTGGCCAGGCGAAGGTGCTCACATTAGACTTACGATATCTGCATGGATTCATCTTTGCTCTCCTCGGACATCAGGCGCTCGTACTGGTTGGTGATCAGGTGATTAACGAATTTCTACAAGGACATCCAAAAGAGGGTAAAAGGAGCTGAAAACGTTAGATAAAGAATCACCTAGGCATAGCGCTATATAGAGCAGTTTAATAATTTCTCAATATTAATAATCTTCCTAGTACCGAATGAAGACCGAATGTGTGCACCACGGCATGACATATTTGAGTGCGGCATCGTGAACTGATCAGTAGCTGACATTAAAAAGTTGATTAAAAAGTTGACGGATGAGTTAGAGGGGCTACGGATCACTTACTTCCCCATTGCCTTTGCCCTCAAAATGGAGTCGACTCACTTAATAGCGGATAGTTTTACCTCACTCCAATTGTTCCTCCTTCCGCCAACAGCCGTTCTGAAAACTCCATCAGCTAAGACTCTCATGACATCATAAATGATCGATATGAACTTTATTGGTGCTTCTACCGAAGAGCACAACGGATAGCATCAGCCAGTTACCGTAAACTACCAGCGTCAAACAACGCACACAACACTGGCGCATTGAGGAAAACGTCTGATGGCTTCTGAAAAACCTTGATCTTACTATAGATGAGCCCACATTTACCGATGTAACGGCTCCGCAAAGACTTGCTCACCGCCTTATTATGTACATTTCTTTGAAACTAATAAAATCAAAGTGCAGGCCTCCAGTGCTCACGCTTATTTAGACTTACAAAGCCTCTAGTAACTCTTTCAGATTTTCGGACATTTTCTGCTGCGCAAGATTTATCTATTTGGTAGCAGATGCCTGCTCTGTTCCCACAAGCGTTCCCTTAGTGCTCATAGGGAGGCCTACACTCTTCAGCCTGTCTTTGCGAATTCTTATTCTTTGCAACATCCACAATAAAACTACGCGAGAGACAACCCTCCTACGGTTTTGTTTCTTCTCTCCACCACCATCTTTCGCGTCTAATGCGTTAGTGACGCGCGGCGATGCACCGACCTTCCACTTCTCGTAGACCTTGGTGTGCCTGAGGACAGGGTCTAGTTTCTGGAAGTTGGTCAGCGCTGCATTCCACGGCACGTGATGGCGCTCCTTGGGCAGGTATTCGAGCACATCGAACGCCAGGTCGTACTGCAGCTGCCCGGCACTGCACACATACGGGAAAACCATGTGTTCGAGAGTGTGGACTAGACTCTCCAGAAGGGACTCTAGAGCCGCTACTGCTACTGTAGCCGCACTCACGAAATACTGAGCTCGCGAAAAAAAAAAAAAAAAGCCGCCACCGTCTGGAAGACGTTGAAGTGACGAGCGTTAGCTGTTCGGTAGCGCCATCTACCGGCCATGTGATGTATTGCCACGTAATTAGGCTACTTTTCCATACCTTACGGCGAGCGGGCGCCTCCCGCCTTGAGGTCGGATACTTTTCACCAATTTGGGCCGAAAAAGATTTTCGACTCTTTGGTGGGCCATTCTTCCTTACCTCAAGGCGGTATGGCACGCGGCAGGTGGTTGTTTCTATAATGCTATTGTAGATAGCGCTACAAGTCTCAATGCGAGATGTGCTGTTTTCTAGTTGCTGCCACAGATGGCGCTGTGATCTCAAAGTGGCAGCAGACCCCATAAAATCTCGAAACGTGATGAATAGTTGCTGCCACAGATGGCGCTGTGATCTCAGGGTGGTAGCAGACCCCACGAAATCTCAAAACGTGATGAGTAAGAGCTAAACCTCTTAAAATAAGTCGTTTGCACATTGTAGTAGCACGGCAGACGACACTGCGCTTGTCGGATGCGTTGCCATGGAGCCATCGCACCACCCTGATAAAGGCTGCACACTTGAACTTTGGTTTACGTGAAACATATCTCCTTGAAATTCGTAAGTGTATTCCACTTAAATATATTTTAACCAAGTATCGGCGGAAATTCAAGTCGTTTAGGCCAACCATATAAATTAGAAAACTTTTCCTGCTAATTAAAAATTCGTGCTTTAGCAAAGATCCCAATTTCTTTGCGTTTCAAGACATGAAATCTGTTGAAATGACAACGGAACACAACGTTCTGAAATTTAGAGAAACTGTTCACAGCTATCGCTGTTTGAGCGTCCGAATAATGGCAGATGTAGTGCAAAATTGAGGAAGAGACCGCGTGATAAATTTTACGTGACCAACTGAAAATTTGCAGTCTGCACCAAAATGGCCCCCAACCACCTCAATCAGGACCAGAAAGACAGTCGAAAAAACAATCGCCTTGACTTCATGGAACGGCTCGAAGCTGCCTCTGCATTTCTGGAAATGTGATCAGACGCGATTTTTCAGCACGATCTGGAGACAAAACATCAAAATCGATGCTACGAAAAACTCCGACGTCACCAAGAATGAAAAAGGCGAGAATGAGAAAGTCACCAATGACGTGCTTAAGGTAGAATGGGTTCCAAAGGGCCAGGTAGTCGATCAACAGTATTACCGTAAGGTTCCGGCCAAGCTTAGAGAGCGAGTGAGAAGGAGGAAGACCGAATTGTTGGAAAAGAACGTTTGGATTATTAATCACTCCAGTGCACCAGCTCACAATTCTCTGTTCGTAACGCGGTTTGGTTTATGGTTTGTGGGGATTTAACGTCCCAAAGCGACTCGGGCTATGAGGGACGCCTAGTGAAGGGCTCCGGAAATTTCGACCACCTGGGGTTCTTTAAACTGCACTGACATCGCACAGTACACGGGCCTTTTTTCTGGACAAGAGGATCACAGTGCTGGACCACCCACCTTACTCGGCAGACGTAGCTCCGTGCGAAATTTACCTGTTTCCCAAGGCAAAATGTGCGTTAAAGGGATACTGAGGCGGTTTTCGAATCAGCTAACCTTCTAGGGCTTTGAAGTAGTGTCATTGCTGATGACGTCTGTGAAATTATTTTTCCATTTTGGCTAAAACAGTGGCGCAGTCACCAATTAAAAACACGATGTTTAAATTTCCCGCGCCCCGCGCGAGCTCAGGAGAGGGGAACAGCGGAGAGGGAAACCTCGTCCATGTCGGCCAGCGTGACGTCATGTTGAGGAGCCGGGGATGCTTCGGCGCACCCGAGCGCGCTTTCAGCGCGCGTTGTTTCTCGTGCTGCATGCGTTGTTCCTCGTACTGCGTGCGTTGTGACGTACAAAGCGTGTCAGCCGACCTTGAGAATCAGATTCAACAGGTACTACTCTGCGTTCGTGTCCACGAACAACTACGGCCGCGACTGTGTCGTCTTCCACTGTTTTCCGCAAGATCACAAGCTCGCAGCGCAACCGCTCGCTGCTGTGACGAAGAATTCAAGCCGACTAAAGCAAGCTTACTCTGCTCGAAACACTTTCGTAAGAGCGGCTACAGGCAGAGCTTGTCCTAGTGTGATCTCTGGAGATTTCTGTCGAAAAGGCGCGGCTGAACCATGACACAGTTCCATCGATTTCCTCGAGCATAAGAGGCATGTCACCATTCCGAAGAAGCGCCTCTTTTAAAAGTAGAAACACATGCTCACTTAGCCCCTGAAGAAACCTTATAGAGGCTTAAGCATGTGCCGCTCTCCTCAGCTTAGGTGCGGCCAGACCACCTGAGACGTGCTCAGCAAGGCTCGGTTAGTGATTTTATACTCTGTTCGACGTGTCCAAGCAAGCGAGCGACGAGCGAGCGACGAGCGAGCGAGCGAGCGAGCAAGCAAGCGAGCGAGCAAGCAAGCGAGCGAGCAAGCAAGCGAGCGAGCAAGCAAGCGAGCGAGCAAGCAAGCGAGCGAGCAAGCAAGCGAGCGAGCAAGCAAGCGAGCGAGCAAGCAAGCGAGCGAGCAAGCAAGCGAGCGAGCAAGCAAGCGAGCGAGCAAGCAAGCGAGCGAGCAAGCAAGCGAGCGAGCAAGCAAGCGAGCGAGCAAGCAAGCGAGCGAGCAAGCAAGCGAGCGAGCAAGCAAGCGAGCGAGCAAGCAAGCGAGCGAGCAAGCAAGCGAGCGAGCAAGCAAGCGAGCGAGCAAGCAAGCGAGCGAGCAAGCAAGCGAGCGAGCAAGCAAGCGAGCGAGCAAGCAAGCGAGCGAGCAAGCAAGCGAGCGAGCAAGCAAGCGAGCGAGCAAGCAAGCGAGCGAGCAAGCAAGCGAGCGAGCAAGCAAGCGAGCGAGCAAGCAAGCGAGCGAGCAAGCAAGCGAGCGAGCAAGCAAGCGAGCGAGCAAGCAAGCAAGCAAGCAAGCAAGCAAGCAAAGCAAAGCAAAGCAAAGCAAGCAAAGCAAGCAAAGCAAGCAAAGCAAGCAAGCACAATAAAGCAAAGCACAATAAAGCAAAGCAAGCAAGCATCGAAGCTCTTCATATGCGGCATCTCGTTTAATCCTAGCTAAGCAATTAAAATGAAAGCGTTCGACGTTGATTTCGGATGCAAATTTATGAGAGAAATGAATGCCAACCGAGTTTTTGCAAAAAAAAAAAAAAAACACCGCAACCTTACTCGGTTTCTTCATCAAGTTGTGGCAGCGGGCGAGTTGCAGCTAGCTTGGCTTTTAAACACACATATAGTTGGCAACTACTTCACTGAACCTAAACTGCAAATCTAGGAAGGGCGAACGTTTCCGAGGCAGCGATTAATATTTTCTGGCATCTGCTGAACGCGCCAGGAGTGAAGCGTATTTGTGCGCATATTTGGCCTGGTTTCCAGCGCACCATGATTGCGTCACTATCTTGTGGTCACATGCCTCGCAGTGCTTGGCCACTGCGCTTCGCTAATTTTGACACCAACTATGTGCTCCTTCATCGTTTCCTTGAAATACTTTCTTGCCCCAACCTGCAACGCCGGGTACTGAGAACAGGATTTTTTGTACACAGTGCTTTGGGCCTTTTCTTTAGGATGACGCCCTTCCGGGCGAGCCAGGAGGCGTCCGGTAGTGGTAATTGACTTGAGTATTGTTCGCACCCCTTCCTTTCCGAGAATACGAGCCGAGGTTGTGCTGGCACCTTTTACGCATGGTCTGCATCACGTCTTTGACGCTGGCTATGCTTGTGCTAGGCATAGAATTTTTTGCTTGTGTCTTTTTTTGTTTCAGGCGATACGCGGAATGAGCAAACTGTAGTATCCTTTTCTTCGGTGGTCAGTAAAAAAAAATAGTCGCCGTATTCGCTTTTACAACGACACGGAAAGCTGCGATCTGCCCTCAACGCAGCGCCGGATCCGCATCGGCAGCTTCTCCAGTCCTCAAAGTGACGTCACGACCTCTCTTGACCAATCACGGGCGGCGCCGCGCCGCGCGGCGTGCCCCGCGGCACAGGCCGCATATTTCGGCTAAAAAAGGCAATTCGCGCTTGTTTTTGCCTTATTTGGATGCGATATTCCAGTACACAGCATGAATAACTATAGGATGCCGCTGCCAGCCCGATTTTCAGAAAAAGTGCTTCAGTCTCCCTTTAAGGGAAGTCATTAACGAAGGAGCTGTTGAAGAAGGTGACACGTGAAGACCCGACGCACTGTTTCCAAAGTGGAAAATTTGCATGCAGTGGTGCACAGAGGAGGGGAACATGTTGAAGGTGACAGTAAACGAAAGTTATACCAGCAGTCGCGCTATTTATTTGCCACACCTCGTATAGCGTCCTTGGTGAGTCTTCCGAACAAAGAAGGAAAACAGTCAATGACTTGTCATTATTATTGCCGGTATTGTTTCTGTTATCCTGAGCTCACCGTACCCGGAACCTCAGCAAAGAGCGTGGAAGTTTTACTTAGCAGTATAAAATCACAGAGAAAATAGAAGACATATCAAGATATGCTTCTTTTGAGGAAAATTTTGAATAATCGTGTAGAAAGGCATGGCAGTTATGAAGCAGAAGGCGTAAATAGAAAAGCAATTAGCCGGGACGCACCGGGCCAAATCGAGTGCATCATCGATGAGCTGGGCGCGGTTGAACTCGTGAATCACCTGTAAAAGAAAAGACAATAGAATAAAAACCTTAATTTAAACAAACATTGGCGGCGTAAGTTACATCTTGAATAAACTCGCTCATACCAAATTTTCAAGCAAAAAACTACTATCTCAAGCCTGTATTCCGAAGATTCTGCACAGAGAAGCAATCACAGCGATGATCGTTTTTATTGCAGAATGTGAAAAAAAAAGGAAACAAATTGGCTCTGCAAACTTCATCACCAGATCAGAACGGGGTAACAGCACCAGCAATCAGTCCGCGTTGTGACGCTTCCAACAAACCTCCTTGTTAGAACAATGATCGACTCCCATTAGCATTTCCGGAATACATTTTTCCAGGGAATGAATTGGAGCTGTGGGTGAGCTATAATACAATCATCTCAGTAAGTGACAACAATTTCAAATATCCTGGTAGCCTGGTGAAACAGATGGTTATGAGTAGCGAAATTTCGGGCGCCGCAAACACGCGAGGAACCATCGACCCGCTCACCTTGTGGTCGGTTTCCAGTTGACCGATTAGAAGAAGCCAGTTGCCCTTGTCGTAGTTGACCTTGTAGTAGTAGGTTTCTTGGGCGTTGAGGAGCAGCCAATGGTGCTTGCTTGGCCCGGCGATCAGCTCGGCTGCGAACGAACATGTTTGAGCCGTTTGATCGTTTTTCGTAACAGCTTTATGCTAGGGTGGGATACATTGGTGTAACATTTAACGACAGCGTTTATAACCGAAACGTGCTGTGGCTGCGGGTTGATAAAAAGAAAAAAAATAATCACAGAAGGTTGAAAGGGTTGAGGTTGTTGTAGCTCAAAAAAAAATAATCAGCACAGAATAGGCACCTGAACTCTCCCTGCTACAGTGGTGCCCTGGGACTGTACACGTCTCACGTTGACATTTTAGTGAAGTCAAGGTACTGCGTACAATGCAGGCACAAAGTGTAGAGGCTATTTTGTGTACATGACGCAGTCACTCGGAAATACATCTTCGAAATACGTAGCGCGAAAAACAAGACACAGGCAAGGTGAAGACAGGACACGAGCGCTCGTGTCCTGTCTTCACCTTGCCTGTGTCTTGTTTTTCGCGCTACGTATTTCGAAGATGCAATTGCTCCGACTAGCCCAGTTTAGCTTACTTGTGCACTCGGAAATACCTAGTTTCGTTCGGGTAATTTTTCGTCTAAAAGCGGATTCATGGCGTTAGTGTGACATCTTAAACTGTGACATTGGGGGCGCATGACTGAATTTAGCGACGACGGGTCAAGCGAATACACAAAACCTTGCAAATGTACACAGGTTTGCGCAATTATAGGCATAAGAATGCATTCCTTGAAAGGCTACTTGTATCAACATGAACGAATGTAGTCGAGGTATCTAGGGGGGTATATTTTAGAGGCATCCGCATAAGTTTGCTAGAAGTAGAGACCACGAGCAAGCTTAATCGCTTCACAGCTCTGAGTCTGCCGATATGACTTGAAAAGTGTGCTGTCGGCTTCCTTGCGTGACCTGCACAGTGCACCGCTCAATGTCAGGCCACGCCTCCATGCATCGAGGTTTTTCAGTTTTAACTGGTTTCCGTTCTCAGAAAGCTCCTGAGGGCACCTTCATGTCCTCATACTTTTTAAAAGCAGGTATCACAGTGCTAGGCGTTGTGGCGTTCTCTCATCTTACATTCACAAAGCCTGCTTCGGTGTCACAGGTCCTGAGGTATCAAAGTTTTTATTAAGAAATTACCAGCGAGAGCAAGGTCTACGCACATTGTCTGGTGCTTAGCCAGTGCTTGGGAGCCGTCGCCGTGAAGTCCGGTTTGTCCTCGGTGACGATCGAGATAGGGATATGCCATATGGTGCTGTCGTAGAAATTGCATCGCAATAACCATGAGCAAGCCGCATTCGGGTCGCATATTTGTAAGCGATATCTTAAGCAGAAAAAGATTGCCTGGCACCTCTTCTGTAAGTGCCCGCAACAACAAATTCAGTGCTGGCGTATATGAGCTGGCACTCCAAAGGGTAATTCTAGTGGCAGTGTAGGCTTTATTTAAAGGTGGTTGTAACAGCCCAAGGGTCAAGTGTTTTGGTTCTGCCACATAAATAATTAAAGAACGTATTGTTTTTTTTGGAGCGTCACTTTCCCTTTTTTGTTTGCGGATTTTGTGGCATACCTCACACGTTCCAGCGTAACAACTAAGAGGTGGGCCCATAGAAGATCGGCTATTGAGGTTGTCTTTGCTTTGGGCGAGGAGCCTGAAAGTGATAGCTTTTTCATATTGACCGCGAGAGCAAATAAGTGTTAAGCCCGTATACGCTCGCAGGGAGGTGCGTGTGTAAGCGAAGCGTTATGCTCATTAGGGATGCGAATGCACTGAATGATATCGATGCGTAATCCTGCAGCAACAAATTACTGGCATTCATCTCAGTTGTAAGCAGCTGGCAGAGAAATTTAACAATAACTTTATATTTAATCACGCTCAGTTATCCCAAAAGGCCTTCTGATCGCCATGTGCGGCATGAGACTAGCTGCACCAAATCCAAGAGCTCTGCTGTACAGCAGAATAAAAGGTATTTGGATATCAGTCAGCTGGCAACGATAACAAAATTTGTAAAGGTCTTGTAAAGGTAAGGAATTTCTCACCAATTTATCCGTCTAGCTATAAGGTTGAACATTTCTAGTTCTGAGGGCCCTGTTACTTACCAGCGCTCGCCCTATATTTATCTCTCTTTCATCCACATCTTTTACGCTGTTATGCGAGAATGACCGCATTATTCGGTACATCATCAGAATATACTAAAAGAGATGCATAAAACACACTCGTCTTCTCGATATAACAAGTGACTGGTTCTATGACTCACTAGTTAATCGCTTAGTTAATCTGCTTGATTAACAAAAGTTTCTAAATCCAATAACTCGGCTTGTTTAACTTGAGAGAAGCACTTGCTTGTCGACAGGTCCGCTTCCGAAGATGAAGCGCCGCTGGTAAAGCGAGAAGGTGTTGGTCTCGTAAGAACGGTTCACGAACACGACGGGGAAGCCCGACTTGTGCACCCACTCGTCCATCACCTTGGTCAGGTTGACCGCCACCCGATCGTACATGGCCTTCTGGGCCTGTCCGCAGAACATCGAAAAATGCGCAGTGGTCAGGATCCGAGTCATATGTCTCAGGAAACTTCTAACAACGATAAACGAATAGGAACAATGACACCTGCCTGGTCACTTTGGACTCCGCATTCCTGCTTCCTTAATTTGGGCTGTTGTCAATAACACTTTTGCCTTGAGGCACTGGTTAGCATGCGAAAGAGTGATTCGAGGACAGTGCTTTGTTTCGATCTTGGAACCGCTGATCGCCAATGAATATGAAGTACTTGAAAGCTTACTATTGAACACGTTCCTAACAACAATTCAATCAGGATGTCGCAATTACGCTGCAACCAATAAAATGATAGGAACGTGAATATCATGGACGTGCGTGTCTACGAAAAACATGCGAAATGAGCAAGTGGTGGTGGTGGTAGTGGTTTATTTAAAAAATAAAAAGTGAAGCAGAAGAGTGTTGCCGGCCGCGGCAATTGCTATATAATATCTTAAGCACCCGAGCTGCAGCCGGTGGAAATGAAAGGGAAACGGAGAGGATAGTGAGGAGAAGTATAGACGGGAGCGACAGCAAGAAAGGATAGGGGAGAGCTATGTACACTATTTAGAAAATACAAAAGTAATCAAGTTCGCGCCGCTCGCGCGCTAATGTCCAAACATTGTCCGAAAATAAGTGCGCGCGAGCGGCCACTGCGCACAATCACAAAAGATGTAAACTCTATGTACATAGCCGCGCGCTGTCTCGGATTAATCGCGCGCGCGACACACTGCACTAGCGGCCGGGGTCTGGCGCCCGGCCGCGTATGAGCAAGTGCCGTTATTTCGACACCAACTTCACGGCTGAAGTTGTGCGGAGTCGTTGAGGTTTCGCTAATTTATGTCGTACTTTAATGAACTAAATTTAAGGCTCACAACTGCAGGCCTGATTTTGGCTTGGAATATATCGCAACTCATTTCCTTCATCTTGCGTACTAGCAGTTATGAACAGCAAATATTGAATATCCTGCTCTAATAGCTGTGCACTGTATTGCAGCGTTCGAGTTTGCTCTACCTCTTACGTTAGTTTGTTAAGTTCGCGATCCAGACCGACTTGAAACTGTCCTGATATAAGTGCTTGTTACAGACAACAACAACAAGAGGCAACAGGATTATGCTGTTAGAGACAACAAGATTATAGAGATCTCATTAGTAACTTGCTTGAGGGAGTACTCGATGCGGGCTTCGGGAAAAAAATATAGTTTTTCCAGTAGCGAACGCCGAAGCCTTACAATTGACTGGTGAACTCAATTTTCTTTTTCTTGCATCCCATTTTTTTCTTTAAGATCATGTGAGCGCTCCTCTCTGGAGAAAGTCAAGCCCTTCCACAGACTAGATTTTCAACTTAATGCTGAACGTACCGTGTGTATCTCTTTGTAAAAATGTTGAGGGTGAATGGCCTGGTAGCTGTACTTCTTGAAGACTTCCTGCAAACAAGTTTTTCGCAATATGATGTCAGTTATACAGTAAAGCAGGGGACGTTTTTGTAGTCATTAACTCAATAGCATTGATGACTTTTTATACTCTACGACAAGTTATTTCATGCTCTTCAAAAATGAGACCTCACTTTTTTTCACAATGCAAAAACTGGAACCTTTTCTAAACGAATGACTCTGTCAATTGCTGTTTCTTATACGAGCCTATTCACAGAGTTTGTATCGTCGCATAATTTCATAGGAAAAGAAAAATAAGCGCTAAAGGTAACGAAAAGCTGAGGCACTCTAAAAGTTCTCCATTAAGGCGCGAATTTCGCGGTCTCAAGAACCGCTCGGTACGGTCGTGGCAAAAAAAAAAAAAAAATCACAATTTTACTTCACAAGTAGTTCTAGGCTGTGTCAGTCACTGAAGATATGCTTTGCAGGTGGCTGATCAATGGTCGTCTTACTTGTCCCGCCTGCACATAAAAACCACCGCCATCGCCACCGGCATGCGCCACTAGAAATCTGCCACACTTACCGTCAAGGCCAGCCGAAACAAGTTGCTTGGAACCATATGCGCCATCATGCGCACAAGCGCGGAGCCCTGGAAAAGGAAATCACTTTTTTTTGTTTTCATGCTGCAAAGTGCAGACAGTGAATAATTAATAAAAATATCACTCTAAGGGATCTTGGTTTTAAGTAAAGCTTTTTGACGAGCTAGTTGGTACATATTCATATTTGAAAGGGTGTGCGCTAAAAAGACGTACACAGGAAAAAGAGACGGCAGGAAAGAAGCGCAACTTCCAACTTTAATGACAACAAAAGAAGCCAGGAGCACTTATATATCCGCTGATAACCAGATATGAGCTGCGTGATGGAGCGTGACCCCAACAACCAAACAAAAGACAGCGCAAAAATGCATATCTAAGTGACATTGAAAGGAACAAGTGACATTGGGTTTCTTTCAATGTCACTTAGATATGCATTTTTGCGCTGTCTTTTGTTTGGTTGTTGGAGTCACGCTCCATCACGCAGCTCATATCTGGTTATCAGCGGATATATAAGTGCGCCTGGCTTCTTTTGTCGTCATTAAAGTTGGAAGTTGCGCTTCTTTCCTGTCGTCTCTATCTTTTTCCTGTGTACGTCTTTTTAGCGCACACGCTTTCAGATATGAACTTGGCTTTAAAGGCCACAAAATGCTTTACAGGCGATAGAGGAAACGTTTACACTAAAAAAGAAGAAAAATCTGTTTAGTGACGCCGAAGAAGATTACATTAGGCTGTGCTGACTTTGAGAGTGCGGCCGGGTCAGTTGTTTATTTACTGTATTTTTCCGCTATCATATAATCGTTAGCTTCCAACTTTAACCCGTGTTACGTTTATTAAACCTGCTGTTTGGCGGGAGCTGAAAGGAATTAGCGTTGAAAGAATCTGCTTAGAACTGACGCATGAGGAGAATGTTTGCGTAGCATATTTTATTTAAGCACACTTTTCTGTGCGGTTTTTGCATGCGCGAAAGGAGCAGAAGCGCTGATCGCGCAAGAGGAGGCAGTTTGTTTTTTAGTTGCCGGAGCTGAAATATTATTACTGATGCGGAACTGATACAGGAAAAAGAATTTAAGGCCGCAGCCACTTGTATATGAACTCTGAATTTGAGGCTGAAATTACTTAATAGGCTGAGAAGCTTGTCGCACTAGAAGAAAACAGAACGGTTAAGCATTGCATTAAGCCGCTTTTATCTGGCGATGCACCACGTGAGCCGTAGAGTCTTTTGAGCCATTGCAAGAAGATATCTGGCTTCGCATATCTTCGATATAGTTGTCCTTGTTATCCGCGCCGTAGCGCAAATAACTGCAGTTCATATTGCTTACTGAAGCTTAATAACTACATTTAACAAGATTCTACAGCTATGACTCAGTGCCTGGGGCGTTGAGTTTATGGGTTCGATCCCGACAAATAAATTTGGATGGATGCGACGGGCAAAAATATTGGCTGGGGTTCAACCCGGTTGAAAGTAAATTAATTTGCTGTGGTTTAACGTTTACTCGCTCTATCCTTTGCCAACGCGTTCTTGATCATAACAATCATCAGAGTCAATCAGCCGTCTACGATACACAGCCCAAGCACTGGTTCCAACGCGCGACTCCTTAGACGTTATCTGCGGAAGTCAAGCAACGCTTCGCGTTTTTCAATTATTTGATCAGATTAACGGCGAGTCACGTGGTTCAGCGCAACTGCGAGGTGAGCGCTGAATCACGTTGTTCAACTCAGTTGCGAAAGCGAGAAAACGCGGCCGGCTCCGTGAGCCGTAGCTGCACCGAGGCGCGGCGAGTCACATGGTATGACGTCACAGCCACTCCCCCCCGCTCGTTCGCTTGAAGGTCATTCTTCGGAGCCACATGAACTTGAGGTCTGGCATAGGAGGAGTAGAGCTTCCGATCTAAAATGCCCAGGAACTCAGATTTCCGTACTCGTTATAAGAATTCCAGTTGTCCGACATTAATCGAGAGCCCTCAACTGCAGCGTTTTTCTTTCCAGTGTTGCATTCGCAAGCACAGATCCATGAACCTGCACTAGAGGGCGCTTACCTTGGCTATCGTCGCCACGTTTATGTGCTTCCGGATGTCGGTGGACGAGTTCAGCAACCTCGACACCGGCGCCGAGAAGTTAAATCCGTCCTGCTCCATGGCATAGTGTGCGTCTGACTCTAGGATCATGAAGCTCTGCGCGAGCACAACAATGGAAGAAGTGCATCAGATTTCTCTTTGGAAATTAATAGAGTGGAAGTATCACAACGAATGCTGCTACCACTTTCAACAACTTTTGCTGCAGAGAAGGACGCGGAAATTCACAATACGCGACCACAGCGAGCTGTGTGGTTCCGGGCGGGACCAATAATTAACTATATATAGCGAATTAATTCTATATGACCCGTGCTATGACCCGTATGTAGTGCATAAGGCAAGGAAAGGTAATGCTCGTTTCCAGAAAAAAAAAAGTTATGAATGTCGGCTGCGTATCTGAATGCAACTTGGAGGACTAACTCAGCGGCTTAGTCCTGTTGACGCTTAGTCCTTAGCTGTTGACGCTAAATTTTCAGGTGTACTGTAAAGGCCTCGAGTGCCGAGTGCGTTGCCATGAATTGCAGTGAGAGCGAGGCTGGTACATATCGAACGCTTATGTAACGCACGTCACGCGAATTCCAGGCGATGAGTAACTTGTTCTGTCATCTCTGCTATATATTCAGCCAATAAGTGACAACTCCTTAAGAGATGTCTTCCTGCTGTATTCACCTTGCTAAATGAACGGATTAAATAAAAAAATGGCTGAGGCTTAGCTAAGGTTAAGCCTAGTCAGATGCGAAGCATATTGATGGCTAGGCTTGGTAAAGTTCCTCGCTTTGTTCTTCAGTTGTTGTAGAACGTTGTCGCCGAGCCGCATATTGAGCACGCCGCTTAGCCAGACGTTCATCCCGCTCTTCATCGGTCTCTGTGGAACGCTGAAGCTTTCGCCTCTCGTTCAAATCAGCCCTGCTTCTAGGCTTCATCCCAACATCTGGCCGCCTCGTAAGTGCCCGGAGAGCGAGGCAAGCTCAGCTTTATACCGCTGCTGTAGCGTCACGTGGTCAGCTGCAGCGCCTCTGATGTGGAGCCTCCACCGCCGCGGCCGACCGCGCGAGCCGGCAGCCCATCTCTCCTCTGCTGTGACGTCATGTTGTCACGTGGTCAGCCGCCGCGCCTCTGATGTGGAGCCTCCACCGCCGCGGCCGACCGCGCGAGCCGGCAGCCCATCTCTCCTCTGCTGTGACGTCATGTTGTCACGTGGTGTCACGTGGTCAAGCTAAAGGTCAATGGTAGCTCCACCGCCGCGCTCGACGGGCTGTAGTGTAGCTCTAGTAATATGCTTCGCATAAAAGAATGTGTACTGGTTGACAAGACTTAACCAGTGAACGGGTGTTTTTCTTTGCCATATAAGAAACGCGCTTTCATAGAGGATGTGTAATGCGTACCACGTCCGTCTGCGGATCCGCCCTGCCAGCCGCCGTGTAAGTGATGTAGCGGCTGATACCCTCCTTGAGCCAGATGTCGTCCCACCAGGCCATGGTCACCAGGTTTCCCATCCACTACCAACAAACGAAAAATTCACAGGGACACCTAATTACATTATGTGAATGCGATAACATTAGAAGTTGTTGCTGCCTTTACATTAAGTTCTGAGTAATTATTTCGTGGTTGTGTTTCCGGACCCCTACACGTCTGTGTGCACACAACTAGACATCTCTTCGAGTCATCTAACTGGTGTTTAGATGTTTCCTCGAATGTGTTAAGAGGTGGCGACAAGGATGAAATAAGACTCATCGAAACATATAGTTGCCACTTCCGGTATTGTGACGTCACTTACAGCCCTGGCAATTATGTGACCGATGATACATTATTTTTTTCGATGATGCTACCAATGGCATCGCATTAATAGACGCACACCACTTATTCAGAAAGAGATTTGTAGATGATGTGTTTGGGACGAGGAAGCCTCGAATGTTCCTGGCACGCGCTGGACCGCGGGCAAACAAGAGAAACACGGGAAACGACAGATAAAAGCTGACAGCTGAATTGCACTGATCGTGACAGGGTCGAGAGACAATACTGTATTGCAGTATGCCTCTAATCATCGTTGGTCTCGATCACACCCTTTCTTGCAAAGAGGCTTCTGAGTTATAGTGCACGCTGAATATTGTCCTCCTCTAATATAAACAAAAAAACAGCTTCTTGAAACTTTCTGCAGAGGCATATTTCAAAGACTACCCTTAAAAAAGCAGCTAAGCAGAAAAGAGCACAACAATGGCCTGTTAGAACGCCAGGATAATCAGCATGCTCTCGTCGGTTGGAGCATCGACAGCTGTTTGGTAGTCGGTGTACCTGCTGGGCGATCTTGTTGGCGATGACCCTGAGCGAATCGACCTTCATCTGGAAGGGCGTCTCGTCGGTGCGGAAGGTCAAGTAGATGTCCTGGAAAGTGACCAGACCCCACTGCTCCATGGCCGGCGCCGGGAGGATCGGAGCGGCCACGAAGTCTGCGAGCCAACACGCGCTTTTCGGGCACTCCATTGGATCTATAGGTGGGTAATTGCACCCGCTAAATAAAGATGTATGGAAGTAGCTTTACGCCCACGTCCGCCAATAAGAGAACAGTTTACGCAAGAAAATATTAGATGGGCTACAGGGTTTAGTGCTTCTGGGATTAATTGCGTTGGCTCAAAAATCGGTCCCTCACAGAAGAATCATTACCTTAATGACTGGCTGCATAGAGACGTCAGACACATTTTTAGAACCCTCCGCGATCTGTTCATGGAGTAGTCCGCCGTGTCATTGCGGTGGAGAGAGTACTTTTAGGGATCGTGGAAAAATGACTCTGATTTTGAATTAAGTTCATTGTATCTAGAGATATAAATCGTCGCCCCTGACTGATCGCCTGTCCTTACCGAGTTTCGGGATAGGATAGTTGAGACCGAACGTGTCCTGGCAATAGAGGAGTATTTTCGGAGCCACCTGAAGAGTGTAGTCTGCGTTGCGCACCTGCTGCGTCGTCCCGTGCACCTTGATCTGCAAGCATCGGAGTAGAGATACGCTTCGTACTGACGGCAAATAGGACCAATTCATGTAGTTTCCTGCAGCTTTGATGCAATACAGTAACATCAGAAGTAAACGAACTCAGCTCCGCGATCCGATTGCGTTGACGCTCCGGGGATAGCTACATGACGGAAGCCAACAGTCACCGAAACTAAAGAGAAAAGGGGGTGCGTATATTTTCAAAAAAATAATTTGTCGTGTTGATCATTACAAGATTGATGGTGTAATGATTCTATTGCTTAAATATACTTGTTTAGAATTTCGAAGGTCGTGGGTTCGGACCACACCGGGCGCATGTGGATGTTTTTTTTCTGCTTTCTAAACAATTATTTTTAAATGATAAAATAATTGCGCTATTCATCTCTAATTGATAAACACCACAAATTAAGAAAAAATAGAAACATCCCTTTTGCTCCTTGGTTTCGATGACTGTTGGCTCCTTCATGTATGTCATAACCTCTCACATGCCTCAAATGCCTCTCCTCAAATGCCTCAGAAGAAATAAGGTCACGCCTCTATAATAAACTTTGGTCTTAGTATTGCGTTCTTCGCTTTGAGAAAAATATTTATTTCCGAAGAGCTTGGCGAAGAATGTTTTTAGAGAACAACGGTGGCGAAATGCTTACTTTTGAGCCAGTTGGCGCCCGCATTGCAGTGCATTTAATTACCATGTACTACCAGCTACGTCGCGCTGTTGAAGGTTAGGGATCATTCATCCCAAAAGTTTAAGTTTATTCATAGAGGTTAATTGTCTTGCTTTGCTGTAAGGAGACTTGTTGTTGCTGGGCTGGTAGTCTAGCCTGCTATTGATCGCGGTTCACATTTCACTGCAAGCGGGGGAAGGACCACACCATGGTTGCGATTATAAACGATATCTCCATGGCATTCATGAAAGCTTTTTCTAAGCATGAAGAATGTTTTTTTCTTTTACCAAAGTGAATATATTGGAGCACAAAAATATGACACTGACCAAGCCATTTCCTGCTGTGACGTAAGGCCCAATAACAAAAGCCAAGTTGTGGGTTGACATCAAGGGCGTCCTGTCAAAGTAGTCGGCTACAAAATCTTTTGATCTGGAACAAAGAAAAAAAAGATCTTTTTGTCTCAACAAAAAAAAGAACAAAAGGAGAGAAAACGGCACGAGCGAAGAAGCCGGAGCGCTACCATGGAAAGATTAAAAATACCAGCTTCAGGTATCACAGGCTTGAATGTCAAAAATTCGTGCCAAAAGTCGTGCATTGCAGCGAGCTAAAGAACTCTGCTTCCAGAGCCGAGAAAATCATAGCTGTTGATGCAAGCTTCGTTAACAAAGTCGATGTCGGGCTGGCGTTAGTCATTTGTTAGTTAAGGTATTCACATAGGCGTTAGCTTCATCTCGCACCTAAGTTGGGATAATCACTTTAATTATGTGAGAAGAAGTTCTCTAAACTAAGGGAACTTTGTCCTGCTGTAGAAACATACTTCCGCAGGGAATTATAACCCACTTGTATTACTCATTATTTGCATACAACTTAAATTACCGAAGTCTTGTTTGGAGCCGTACAACGAAAATAAATGTGGATAGGGTTACTGTGCTTCAGAACAAAAAATTGTCATGTGGTGAGGGCAGACTTCAAAGGAACCACACGAAATTTATTCAAAACAAAAGGATAATTCGTATCGCGCACTGTTACGAACCGTGCTTGTTAAACTGGTGTTATTACATCCCTGCTGAATCTGTAAACGTCCTTTAACGCATTGCACCGCTATAACTACGAAAAGCAGATGTGTGCATTACAAACCCACTATACTGGTTAATTCTATACTTTCTAACCCAATATAAGCTATAGTCATGAAAATATAATTCACCATCATTACTGAACAAGTACTGTAAAGCATTATTTGCCCGAGAAAAAGACGAAAATATTTTCAAAATCTGAGTGGAATTGATGCACGCTGATTAGCGCAGATAATGTATCCTCATGTATTACCTGGTGTGAACACTTGTTTACCGTGTAATTATAGTTAAGTATTGCTACTGGCTGTTATAGTAGGCAATGTTTTAGTCATATCGTGTAATTTTTCGCTGCACAAGATTTTTTTCCAGTTTCTACGTAACTTTATCAGTTTCCACACGGTGTTTTGAGTGTAAATGTTTTTTGCATTGAACAAGTGCAGTTATTATTATTTATTGAGTGCGTAGTTTTTATTGTTTTATGTTGAAAACTGCGTTGACCGCTGTCTTCTACAATGGCTCCTGGACCTTCGCTGAGTTACTGATTGCAGATTTTAGTCCAGGAGTCCATTCAGAGTAGACATAATTACTCAGGGAATAAATTTGATTTGATTAAATTTCATTTAATATGATGTAACGCTTTCAGCGTCCTTCCAACGATGGAAGAACCACTCTACAGCTGGTCCATTTCACAATACACAGACGGAAACCAGAATGACAGTTTATGCGCTGACTCTCCTTTTTCTTGGAGTACTGAGCTTTCCAGAGTAAGATGCCACAAGCACGCCTAAATTTTTTTCTGTGAACACTAAGTCACTCCGTCAAGCCTCAACAGCTTTGTACTATTAGTGCGATTACTCATCTGGTTGAAACGACAGACATCTAAGTAATAAGAAACGCGGGTGTTCCATGAGATGGGGAGCACAGGAAGGCACCTTTTTTTACGAAGTCTGATACTTTTTTTGCTGTCTCTGTAACACTGCTGGAGAATTTGACCAGCCTTGATGGCTTCATCCACTACTTGAAAATGGTTGGCATATACCCTTCGCCTGAAATTCCTACTCTAGTTTTCCTCGTGAGATGCACATGAATAAAAAATTCACAGGGACAACTAGTTACATCATGATTGGCGATGCGGTAGCGCTAGAAGCTGTTAAGGGATCGGAAGCGGGCGGAGTGGGTGAGGGAACAAACGCGTGTTAATGACATCCAAGTCGAAATCAAGAGGAAGAAATGAGCTTGCGTAGGGTATGTAATGCGAAGACAGTATAACCGCTGGTCCTTAACGGTAACGGAGTGAATTCCAGAGAAGGCAAGCGTAGCAGGGGGCGTCAGAAAGTTAGGTGGGCGGATGAGATTAAGAAGTTTGCGGGGATACGGTGGCCGCAACTGACGAAGGACAGGGTTAATGGGAGAGCCTTTGCCTTGCAGTGGGCGCAGTCAGGCTGATGATGATGATGCATTTACATTTAGTTCTGTGTCATTCTTTCATGGTTGTGTTTGCAGACCCCTATACGTTTGTCTGCACACCACCAGACCCCTCTTCGGGTCATCTAGCGGGTAGTTGGATGTTTCCCGAAGGTGTCTTATAGGTAGCGACACGGACGCAATGAAAATACATCGAAATGTACAGCTGTCACTTCCGGTCTGGTGATGTTACTTCCGGTTTGGTGACATCCCTTCCCTCCAGCCAATGAGCGAATTTTATGACCGACATCAGATTTTTTTTCCCCGATGAGGATTCTAATGCTATCGAACATGATCCAACGAACATGCTTTACACGAAAGTAGGGTTCATTGGAGAGACATGGCAGAGGCCTTTGCCCTGCAGTGGGCGTAGTCAGGCTGATGATGACGATGATGAGGGAAACTAAGGAGCATGTGCGGGAAGTGTCTTCCGCTATGACTGGCAAAGCGCAGGCGCCTGTGCATGCACCCGACGGTGGTTACCTCTCCTCGCTCTTGGAGAGGGGCATGTTGGAGAAGCTGCGGTAGTGGCTGGGCCGCACCACCACCAGGTCGAAGGTGGCCCGCAGCGAGGGCTCGTCGAAGCACGGGAACACGCGACGAGCGTACGTCGGCGTGAACTGCGTGGCCACCACGGAGCTGTATAGGGAGGAGAAGATAGGCGTAGAGGGTCTACTTTAAAAGTTTGTGAACAACCGTGCTTTCGTTTCGTGATCATTTGGCGGAGTTCTTGGCACACTTTTTGTCATTTCAATTACTTGGTGCTATGAAATCACTCTACAGCTGAGGGCACAATCAGATAATCGCCGCATGGCTCAGCAGCAATAATGACGGCCTTAGAACTTCTGAGAAAGACAATGTGTTTGGAACACGTCTGAAATTATTTTTGTTGTAAATAATGAGACAGTTCAGACCCTGATGCCTTGTGGCTGTTGTAAAGGAACTCTATTCTCCCTACGAAGGGGACTCTGCAGCAAAGCATGCAGTGCTCGCTGTTTTATCCTTGCCTCTGCGAAAATTCGGGGCTAAATGTCAACGCTACAAGCCTATGTCGCTCATTAGCCTGTCGTCATATGATATAG
Source organism: Amblyomma mixtum (assembly GCF_055824585.1). Classification (NCBI taxonomy): domain Eukaryota; kingdom Metazoa; phylum Arthropoda; class Arachnida; order Ixodida; family Ixodidae; genus Amblyomma; species Amblyomma mixtum. The sequence goes on along the minus strand of NC_143017.1, from coordinate 122,702,259 downwards.
CGGGCGGATATGGATAAAGAGTGGCGACTTGAATCTCCAGTGCAACATCTAGAACCGCATTATGGAGTTGCTCGTGAGGACTTAACTGGGATGTTTCAGTAAGAAAGAATTAATAAGGCGCCCAGACCCTCAAACGTTTTTCGTCGTGTGGTCAGTGCACCGACAAGGCAGCATGCCACATGAGCGGCGACCAGTGAGCTCTATCAGCCAAAAGCACAGAAATAACATTTGAAAAAAAAAAATACTTTGAAATATTTTGGCGTTTACGCGTATGTGGGTATACATGCTCACACTGGAGGCAGTGGCGACCGCTTCATCATTTGAGAAGCGTTTCCAAGAATTAACATTCTCCAGTCAGTGGCCAACACTGGGCTTAAGTTTGTGTTTTGAGTAGAAACTGTTAAACTAAAAACCCATAGCAAGGACATACGTAGGTCGTCACTCAACGGATGCTTCTCAATGGGCGGGCACTCACACGCGCTCGTTGTCGCTGGTGAAGTGGGCCTTGTAGATGCCGCGCGGCATATTCTTAATGGGCCCGGCGAATTCGATGGACAGCGAGTACGTCTCGTTGAATTCTAGCGGCGTGTCCGTCTCGATTTTGAGCATCTCGAGGTCATCGTTGACGGCCATCTTTGCGATGCCGATGAATGTCTTGTCGGCCTCCCTGACTAACGTCGTCTGCTGTTCCTTGATGGTGAAGCTGGTCGCGTGCAAATAGAGCGTCTGCGTGGGCTTCGTGCAACGAAGCAGGATGATGGTCTTTCCCAGGTAGTAGGTCTCGCCGAACATGAAGCTCTGGTCCCGGTTAGCATCCATCACCACCTGGACGGGGCAGAGTTATACCCCTGTCAAACTAGCAGATTTAATGTCATTCGGCCTCTTTCGGTGCTACACCGAAAAAATAATGTCATTCGAAAATAATGGCAGTGGAAATCAGTGAACAAAAAATAGTGCAATTGAAAGACGTAAGCGCGCATGAAGATGTTTGAAATTGTTGCGTAGTGCTTCAAGAGCGTGTGAAAACATTTGTGTGCAATATTATAAGTTTAAAATATTATTTCCGGCCATTCTGCATCACTCTAGTCATCAGAAGCCAAGCCAAGTACAAAGTCAGTCACATATTCGATAAATGTAAACAAACAATATGGCTGACAAGGAGGTGCGCGCAGGAGCGCGGAGCGTGGAAATGACTTCCAAAAGGGGAACTGCTCAGCTACATCTTTAAGTACTTCCGAACTAAACGAACATGGAACGCCAACCGGCAAGAAACACGCAACATAAAATGATAGACGGTCGCGGGAAAGGCCCTGCTTCACGCTCGCCGCTTGCGTTGGCTGCTGCTGAGATCGAGAGTAATAGTCGTAATAGCTATCCACGAGAGCCTCTAGTGTGAACAGGTTCATATCAAAATTAACATTTTTTAGCAAAGCTAAATAAATACAATTTCTAACTTTGTCAGTGTGCTCATTATTTTTTCGCGTCGCTTGTTTCTGCTGCATATCTGATGTCCAGAGTGGGCATTCGGTTCGAGATCGAATGCGAATGAGTTTCTCAAACTCATTCGATGGCTAATGACATTCGAACCTAATGACATTAAATGTTCCCGTGTAGCAGCCGATTAATGACATTAGGAGCCAATGTCATCCGATGAGAGTGACATTAAATTTTCTAGTCTGACAGGGGTATTAGCCAAGGTCAAAGTGGGTCGAGTGAAGAAGACGTACAACCCAAGTAGTACAAGTAATCGGCCCAGTAATGGAAACGTATTGACAAAGGACTGTGCCCTACAAAGGACCAGAGTGAAACCATCCATTCACATCACTGGGCAGATTATCTGAGCTGCTTGGGAAGGTAACGTTCATTTGACACGAACCAAATCTTGGAAACAGGCGCAAGTGAAACCACTAGAAGAACATGAGTGGTTCGAGTCGCTGGTGTCATCTTCCTGCTAGACAAGTGCACTGACTCCCGCTGCTTGCGTTTGGGGGCGGACCACTCGCAAAGATTCCGACTAATCACAGATCGTTGTTGCATCTGAGGCCACGTTTTCTTGGAATTATTTCCCAACTATATGATTTTTTTTCCTTATCTGTCATTGGTCTATAACCGGGGAATAACAATGGGCGCTAGTTACCAAGGCCAACGTCACAGGAGGTGGTACCAGTGATGAAGGGACAAAATAATGATGTAAGAAATGAGTCGTTGCAAAATATGGCTAACGATTTTTTTTTAAATGCACTGTGCAATGATTGGAAATGGCAGATAATGTTTCGTGCCCACAAGGACGGTAAGCTTCCGGTATCCTGTAACATTAAGACCGAATCTGTTTAATTATGTCCATCTTAAAAAACTGCACAGCAAACAAAATGGAGCGGACAGTCTAAGAACAAAGTACTAGTACTGCTGTATTCAGGTACTGCGGATTTCATACATGGAATTTATTTCGAAAGCCACCGAAATTCACTGGAAATTACGGAATGAAGAAAACAGAAGAACAAGAAGTCATTAGTGTTAATCAACTGTCTCTTTTAGAATATGTTAAAGCTTTTGGCAGTGAATGGAAAGTGGATATCAGCACTTGTCATATGGTAAATTTCCTGACTTCGGTAAATTTTTCTTAATCCTAGCATCACCTATATTTTTTATTGACCGCGCAAAAAATTTCAGTGATAGGTCAGCGTCACTAGTGCCCCATCGTTTCCTTGAGCCTGTCGCCCTCGCCCTCTATGCTGGTGAAGTTGTCGCAATAGCCTCTTTTTCAGAGAAGTCTTCGTGCAGGCAGGGAGAATATTAAACAAGGCGGTAGATATCGTCGGACTGACCTTAATCATGACATCGTAGTGGACAGGAACCACGTAGAGCGGCAACTTCTCGACGAAGTCGGAGCGCGGCGGCGGCAGGTAGTCGTCTTCGGGCGAGTAGACAGGCTCGGACAGTACGTCCGGACTTTTGGTACTCGCCGGAATCGCGGGGAGCGGTCTCAAGGTGGTGGGCGTGTCTCCGGGCTTCTGACTTACGGGCTCGCGTGCTGCCGGCTGCGGAGGCTGAATGAGGGCCGGAGGGGCGGGATTTGCACCACCTTGGGGCACAAGCGGCTGCGTAAGAAGAACGAAAGAAATACAAGGGCCCATGGTTGGTTGCTGTCGGTCGAAGCCTTTCCGGCTATGCGCCCTATTGAGTACACTTGCAGAAAATGCAGAAGTCCAATCGCTCAATAGTCAACCTCAATTTCTATTGGTCGGAATGGAGAGGGCGCATGCAAATGATGTGAGAAATGGTCTTAGAGTTGTCTTAGAGTTCATTCTTCCAGAGAGAATGCCTCTCATAGGTGTATATCGAAAAAGAAAGCTGTTTGGCATGCTCGCTTCTTGTACTCAAAAGAACAACAGCGCACCTTTCGCAGCTCGGAGCCAGGTACGGTGAATCCCCTGTCCCTCCTCGTGGGCAGATGCGGCATGAAGGGCTTGCGCACTAAGGCGGGCGGCGGAGACGGTACGAGTGGTGCCTCGGTGTGCTTTTTGGATCCTCCCATGAGCATGAGCCAGAGGATGACTAATCCACCCATGCACAGGACAACCGCCACGGTCACGCCCATTCGAGAGTACGAGGTCGGCGGGTTAGCGCTGACTGCCGAATCGGACGATCCGCCGGTACCGCCGCTGCGTCGGCTCGAGCCGCCCTTGGTCGAACTGCCATCGTCCATGGCCGAGGACATGGTGACTGCGCATTCACAGGTTATCAAAGATGAAAACGGACCGGGCTGGTAGAAAAGTCAGTTCAATCTCTGTTGGAAACTTCAATATACCCGCGAGACAGTCGAATGCAAAAAAAAAAGCAGCACAGAAAGAAGATTGTTTTGCTGCTGCGTTTTTTACTCTATGACACCGTTAACTGTCCCATTCTGGTGTTTGTAAAAGTTGGACGAGACAAGCGTCAGTAGTGGACTAAGACGTGCGGGCATTATGCAGGATTGTACTGTGCAGCGCAACGGCGACAAGGGAAACACAAGGGTCCCATTTGCATTGTAGAGTTGCACACTGTAGTCAGCAGTCGAGTTCGTAATCGAAATGCCAGATGAGCAGAAGTGAGGAATAGAAAGTTGGATCGACATCTGGGTGTAGTACTGAGACTGAGCAAGGCACGTTGCATTTTTATGGTGGTTTATCAGCACAGATTAGTCAGCTTGCTGTCTGTACGAGAAGTTGCTGAGATGTTGGCCAAAGCCATGACAGAGGAGCTCAAAGCATGTAGCTCAGTGAGTAGGTGGCCAAACCACAGATTCAGTTCTCAGCCTCTATGCTCCAGTGTGTAGTAATGGGAGCCTGTGTGTGGTAACGTGCGTTCTGAAACTCAGCGAGTCGCAGAGCGAGCAGACCCAAGATAATTACGAGAGGACGTAGTAGTGCTCGCAAGTAAACGAGCACTGGGGTGCATTTGTAAACGAGCTATTTTGTCTTCTGACACCGACTGATGCTAGCCCAATGCAAATGAGTGAAGTACCGGCTATCCCCGCGGTTATTGTCACGTGTGCTTGCACTAAGCGGATTAAGTGACAATGAGGTAAACGAGGAAGAATGAAAGATTGCTGAAGTTTACACAGCAGCCCACAAAAGCAAAGTGTAGCACTAACGTGTTAACGACGATTGCGTTAACCAGGCTGGGTCAAGACGGGCAAATTTCTACCGAATTTCTACCTGATAAACCTTGTTTTCAGCAAAACTCCTTCGTAGTTATTCTTATTTGAAGCCATAAGTGCTGAATGTCCGGTGATGGCAAAGTAGGAAAATACAAACATGAGCGCAAAAATGCGGAGATTGGTCGACCGGCGCATCACACGCCCCTCCATTTACCACCAATTAGACGAAACCTTCTTTTCAATGCGTTATCATTTTCATTGTGCATATAGCGTTTGGTATGTGTACGACAGTGTGCATGCTTACCATTCACAGCCAGGCGTACAGGGAATGGGGCGAGGGTCAGCCGTGGTGCGTTTACGGCCGCCGTGGTAGAGCTCCCATGGCGCGCGCTAGGCCCTCACGATGGCTCCGCCTCCGACGGACATGCCGCTGCGCAGAAGCGCCAAATAGGAATGCCAGGTTAGTGACGCATTTAATCGCAGAAACTATACTACAGCAACCTAATAAACTAAGAGTAAAATTCGCGTGCTCTCAAAAGGCGGCTCCCGGCTCCTTTGATTTCATACTCGTATATACTAAGGAGAATGGGTTGAGGATGAAAAAAAAAAAACCCTTCGCCGAAGATTCTCCAGCTACCTAGTACTGCTGAAAACATGAATAACAACGACTGCCTCCAGAGAACCCCAGAGCGTAAGGAAAAAATTCTGAATTCTGATGCGCTTGCGCTGAATGAACTGCAGAAAACGAGGCAGATTAGACAAAATATTGTTCAGTTGTACATTATTAATAGGCAGCATCTGCATCTTGATAGCGTAAAAGTCACACCTAGTCCAAGACAAACGTAGCAGAAGGGCAACATCCCATATTATTTTTCAACCGCTCACCGTGTTGTGTTCCTAATTATTCTAAAGCAGGGTATGAAATAACGGCAGCTAATGCTCGCATTTCATTTTGTGTACGCTCTTCAATTCTTACTGAACTCGAGCAACTGTACACTCCTGATACCATTTCCTTACACAACTACATTTCCTTACACTACTACTGTCCCCGCGTCCGAACTACAAGTTCGGACACGGGGACACTAACTGGGAAGACAGAACATATCAATACTCAGCTCCCAAAAACATACAGAGGGTTTCTTTGACGGCTGATCTTTGCAATCTCAGCACCGACAACGATCCATGCACAGCTAGGTGATTTGCACTGTCGACATTGCCGGCGAGAGGACGATCGTGTTATGAAACGAATCAAGGCTCTTGGTACCAATGTTGTCAGGAGCACAGAGTACACCACCCCATACTGTGCCTTCGGCTCGCTGCACCGATTGTGACATCGACACAGCACAGCCTTGTACGAGTATCTGTCACTTTGGTCATGATCGTTCTATGATACCGAAGTGTGACTTTGCTTGAGCCGATACTCCTTATAGTGATGGCTCTGGTTCTACGAAAGCCCTGCGAATATTGTTTTCGCGGTTGTCTGAGTCCCAAGTAACACCTATCTGTGCGCAGATCAGCGACACGCTAGCATGTGCCAAGCTTCCCTATTATTGCACGAAATTAGGCCTATAGACACTGGCATGGGCGTGCCTGGGCACACCATGCCATCTGCTGGGATTCACCCGAGACCTTAGTCAAACAAGATCATGAAGACAGGAATTCTTTCGATGCTCTGCGGTAGAACGATCTCTTCGCGTTCAGCGGGTGGAAATTGTAAAAAGAATAAACGTACTCACGCCCGTGGCCTGCCGAAGCGCTTCTTGCGCGGGGACTCCAGCAACGGCGCGCGCCACTTTTATAACTTTGTTCTCCTCTTCTTTACGCTTCGAAAGAGTCATGTGGGCGCTGAAATGGCCGAAATGGCTAGAGCGGCCGCAAGAGCCAAAGGACTCCCGGAATAGTGGGAACGGCCGCCGATTTTAGTTACAACTGGAATGGTGTCATCATCAACGTCGTTCTTTGTCAAGAGATAGAAGGAAACTGAGTACGGACGTCCCTTATAGGTATAGGATAGATTTATAAATGCAGGTGCATTCGGGATGAACAATTTAGGTCCTCATGAGGCAACGTCTAGGGAATGTCCGAAGGTGAAAACAGAGATGAAGATCTTGAAGAAAATGGTGAGAGACCATTCTACTCACCGAGAAGCAGCAATCGCGGTACGTCGCTCCAGGAGGAGGACACGAAACCGGCAGAAGAAATTGAGCTCAGTAAATGACGTGTCAATACATCAGGAGGACCGAGACCACTCTGCCGCGCAGAAGCCACCGCCTCCAGCTCCGCAAGAGCCAAGACTGTCAACCACCCAGGAGGACTCCGCAGAGTGGCCACCTCTACCATCGCGTACTGTAAGCTCTGTGACACGTCCGCCTGTGCGTCCGCAGGATGTGTCTACAACAGATGATCAAATCAGGGCGATGCTGAAACAGCTGATAGGCACCTTACGGCTGATAATTGCTGGAGTGGACACGCCAATTGCTAAGGCTGCTGTCCAAATTTTAGACGCTATTGAACCGGTGCTTGCCACCCTTTAATAGCAGTAAAAAATTATGGCTCTACCGTCGTCAGCACCCTCACTACAGGAGAGAATCTCTCGATCGGCAGTATTACAATGGAATGCTCGAGGTCTGCGAGGCCGCCTAGCAGATTTCAGGCAGAGGATTTTCAAGTACCGATTTCCAGTGCTTGTAATATGTGAGCCTAATATCACATCTCCTTTTCGACTGTCTGGTTATGAAAGTTTCCTCTCTGAAGCGGCTGGGCATTTGAGCAAGGTACTACTATGCGTCCGTCGTGACCTCACTTACATTCGGCATCAAATTCCTGGGGGCAGTAGCAACGAGTATGTTGCAATCACTGTGACTCTGAATGGGCGCACATTCTCTATTATAGGTGGCTACATACCACCAAGGGGTCGATTTGATGCCCTACGACTACAATCGCTACTCGACAGCGTTTCGGAGCCCCATATAATAGTAGGAGATTTCAATGCGCATCACCACGGCTGGGGAAGCGCCATTACGAACGTTCGAGGACGGGATATCGCCACGTTCATGGACAATGCAGGTCTTGTTTTGCTCAATGATGGCGCGCCGACATTTCTACGAGGGAATATACCTACAGCAGCTGCCTGGACCTTGCATTTGTATCCAGGCGCCTCTCATCGTTCGCAACGTGGTGTGCTGATATTGAAACTTATGGAAGTGACCACATACCAACGTATGTGCAGCTACGGTGGTTTCACCGTCTTCCAAATGCCAAAATACGTTGCACCGACTGGAGTGCTTTCCGCATTGCTCTAGAAGAAACCTGTGGTAACCTCGCTGATCCAACAGATGTGGAACAGCGTATTATTTCGGCCATGCAAGATACAACGCGCAACATCTCAGCGCCAATTCCACAGCTCCAGTGGATGTGATCTACGCGCAGCTTCGGGCGATTCGTCGGCGCGCAGAAAGAAAATACCGGAGGACAAAGGATGTCTCGGATCTCCGGGCCTCTCGACGTGCCCAGAAGCAAATACAGCGCTATTTGGAGAACCTAGGCAAACAACGGTGGCGGTCATTTTGCAGCAGATTGGATCCCCGCAAACCACTCTCCAAAATCTGGCACGTCGTTCGAGCACTGCCGACAATTCCCCAGCAGAAACACCCTTTCCGTGCATTGGCACTTTATGAAAGACGGCAAGAACTAGAGGTGGCAGAGGATTTCTGTTCGAGAATTGCCGGAAGCGCTTCTTCACCTCGGCAGCATCGATGTGCTCCCCCCACGATGGACGATCGACTGGACATCCCCTTCACAATTCAAGAACTGAAAGCGGCTCTTTCTGCTTGTACGCATCCTTCGTCCCCAGGACCTGATGGAATAACATACAATGCGCTTCGTCATCTAGGCCCACAGGTAATGGAAGCCCTCTTAACATTGTTCAACCACTCTTGGGCCTCTGCCACTGTTCCACAGCAGTGGAAAAGAAGCCGCATTGTGGCCTTGCTCAAACCAGGGAAATCGCCACTCGACTTAGCATCCTACAGACCAGTAGCTCTGGCAAGTTGTATTGGCAAGACGATGGAGCGTATGGTGCTAACCCGTCTAGAATGGTTCCTTGAAAAACGTGAACTGTACCCTTCCACAATGACGGGTTTCCGCAAAGGCCGGTCTGCCATCGACAGTGTAATTGATCTCGTGTCAACGGTAGAACATGAAAAACGCCGTCACAGGTTGAATGCTGCTCTTTTCCTCGACATCAAGGGCGCATTCGATAATGTTCAGCATGATGCAGTACTAAATGCACTCGATGAATGTGGCATAGGCGGACGTCTACACAACTGGATTGCAAGCTATTTGACAAACCGGACAGTCTACATGGAGACTCTTGAAGGAGACACAGCAGATCATCATGTTGCTTGTGGTGTTCCTCAGGGAGGAGTGCTTAGTCCAACGTTGTTCAATCTTGTGCTCATTGGCCTTTTCAAACAACTGCCGAAGACTGTTTCGATATCCGCCTACGCAGACGATATTTGCATATGGACATCAAGTGTCACGCGTCCCCAAGTGCAAGCAAGATTGCAGCGTTCGGTTTCCATTACGTCTGCGTACTTGCGCCGTCAGGGGCTTGAACTTTCGCCAACTAAAAGCGTAGCATTGGCTTTCACACGCAAGTTAATGGCGTGGTATCCGGTCACAATCGACGGGCAAATTGTTCCATACGTAACACATCACAAATTCTTAGGTGTTACGATAGACCATGACCTGTCCTGGACGAAGCACATTTCTGTGCTCAAGAAAAAGCTCGACAGCTTTGTAAGAATTGTGCGGTGTATGGCAGGAAAATGTTGGGGTCCCTCTGAGCGATCTTTACTACATGTGTACCAGGCGCTGGTAGTCGGTCTTCTCAGATACAGTGCACCCGTTCTCTCGGGAGTCAGACTATCAGGCCTGCATGTGCTTGAAAGCGCGCAGGCTCGTGCTTTAAGAGTATGCTTGGGTTTGCCATGTAAAACTTCTACATGGGGCACATTTTATGAGGCCCGAGCCTGCCCAGCACGAATTTATTTTCAACAGGAGCCACTTCGTGTGCATTTGCGGCATCTGACCAGGCATCGTCATCACCCCCTGACCAACATTAGTGCGGCGCGTCCAGATGCAGCCTTTTCCAGAGCCCTTAGGATGCAGCGCAATGCGGTGCCTTCGAACTACGCGCCACACCAGATTGCGGAGGTGCCACTTTGGGCAGTACCAAAACCATCTATACGGACAACAATCCCAGGGATAACAAAGAAGACGCACATTCCAACAGTCGGACTGAAACAGCTGGCGCTGTCATACATTACATCTATGTATACTAACACCCAGCATGTTTTCGTGGACGGATCCGTGACGACCACTTCTTCAGCTGCAGCGGTGATAGTGCCAGGAAATGCCTCATGTCACCGTTTCATGCTCATGCACAAAACGTCCTCTACGGCAACCGAATTGGCAGCCATACGAGAAGCCGTCCTTTATATTGGTCACCAGCCAGCGCAGCAATGGACTATATTCTGCGACTCGAGATCGGCATTGCAGGTCGTACAAACTTATCTAAAACCAAGGGCATGCGAGCAGCTGGTTCAACAAATTGTGGTTTTGTTAGCCGAAGCTTTCCACCGCGGCCATATCATAAAGTTTCAATGGATACCGAGCCATTGCGGCATAGCGGGAAACGAGCGTGCTGACGCCGAGGCTCGGATGGCACATAGTGATGGTGCTTTCATTGAGATAGCCTTTTCTAGATCAGACATTGGAGCCTTGTTGGCACATTTAATGCAAGCGGCAATGCAGTCGCACTGGCATGATTCGAGTCATCAACAGGACCGCGTCTGTAAGCTTGACGCTGGCTCACGATTACATTTGCCATCTATGGTGGTGCGACGTCATGGGACTTTACTCCACCGGCTACGGCTTGGCGTTGCCTACACCAAACACTATCTTCACAAGATCGGCATCGAAAGTAACCCAAATTGCGCACAGTGCCACACTCCAGAGACTATTGGACACCTTCTTTGCGAGTGCCCGAACTATATTGCTGAAAGAACAACATTGGAGGCGACCGTGAAACGACTGGACTCTCGCCCTCTCTCTGAGGAAACTCTTCTGGGCGCCAGGACGAGACGTTCTGATTGGTGCCGTGTGACAAAGGCCCTGCTCACCTTTTTGTGTGAAACAGGCCTGGATACTCGTCTGTGACCGCCTGTGCACAACCTACATGGTTAATGACATGTGTCGGTGTTTGTATTGCTGACACCAGTTTTATGAGTTTTATGTGCGTCTACTCACCGCGATGCGAGTGCTAGCCAGTGTGGTGTGTGTGGTGTGTGTGTGTGTAGACATCACCCGAGAAACTCATTGTATTATGCCATCATCAGCCTTCATTCGCACTTTCCTTTTCCTCCTCTTCCCTTTCCCCTGTGTGGAGTAGCAGGCCAGGGCCATGTTACCACCGGCCGACCTCTCCACCTTTCCCTCATTAAAATTCCTTTCTCTCTCTCTCTCTCTGTTGAAGTCAAAATAGTAAGCGGACGTAAGGCATCGAAAGGAATTATTGAGAAGCTTAATCTCTGGTTACCGCCGCCTGAATTAAAATACGAAGAGCTCGTTGCCGCCTGTAAAACAGCAAAACAGTTCCAACAAGAAAACTGCTTTGGATTGTTGTGTTTTGGTTTCAGCTCCATTTTACGCGCACTGGCTAGTGTAGGTCAAATGTTTAGGGGAATCCCCCAAGGTGGAGTAGATTTGTAATAAGGGAGTAATTACTCATTGGCATCCACCCGAGCGCAGCCATACGGCTACAAAGGAAAGCTATACAGCTTTCTCAGAAACTTCGTAGTTAAAGAAAAATTCGTCCTGGTCCGGGGTTCGAACCCAGGACCACCGCTACACCGGAGCAGTCGCTCTACCAATTGAGCTAACCAGGACGGCAAGCTTATGGTAGGACGAGAGCGAATTGATCAATAACTCGAAGTGGGAACTGTGTTGGTCAAATGTTTAGGGGAATCCCCCAAGGTGGAGTAGATTTGTAATAAGGGAGTAATTACTCATTGGCATCCACCCGAGCGCAGCCATACGGCTACAAAGGAAAGCTATACAGCTTTCTCAGAAACTTCGTAGTTAAAGAAAAATTCGTCCTGGTCCGGGGTTCGAACCCAGGACCACCGCTACACCGGAGCAGTCGCTCTACCAATTGAGCTAACCAGGACGGCAAGCTTATGGTAGGACGAGAGCGAATTGATCAATAACTCGAAGTGGGAACTGTGTTGGTCAAATGTTTAGGGGAATCCCCCAAGGTGGAGTAGATTTGTAATAAGGGAGTAATTACTCATTGGCATCCACCCGAGCGCAGCCATACGGCTACAAAGGAAGCTATACAGCTTTCTCAGAAACTTCGTAGTTAAAGAAAAATTCGTCCTGGTCCGGGGTTCGAACCCAGGACCACCGCTACACCGGAGCAGTCGCTCTACCAATTGAGCTAACCAGGACGGCAAGCTTATGGTAGGACGAGAGCGAATTGATCAATAACTCGAAGTGGGAACTGTGTTGGTCAAAAGTTTAGGGGAATCCCCCAAGGTGGAGTAGATTTGTAATAAGGGAGTAATTACTCATTGGCATCCACCCGAGCGCAGCCATACGGCTACAAAGGAAAGCTATACAGCTTTCTCAGAAACTACGTAGTTAAAGAAAAATTCGTCCGGTCCGGGGTTCGAACCCAGGACCACCGCTACACCGGAGCAGTCGCTCTACCAATTGAGCTAACCAGAACGGCAAGCTTATGGTAGGACGAGAGCGAATTGATCAATAACTCGAAGTGGGAACTGTGTTGGTCAAAAGTTTAGGGGAATCCCCCAAGGTGGAGTAGATTTGTAATAAGGTAGTAATTACTCATTGGCATCCACCCGAGCGCAGCCATACGGCTACAAAGGAAAGCTATACAGCTTTCTCAGAAACTTCGTAGTTAAAGAAAAATTCGTCCTGGTCCGGGGTTCGAACCCAGGACCACCGCTACACCGGAGCAGTCGCTCTACCAATTGAGCTAACCAGGACGGCAAGCTTATGGTAGGACGAGAGCGAATTGATCAATAACTCGAAGTGGGAACTGTGTTGGTCAAAAGTTTAGGGGAATCCCCCAAGGTGGAGTAGATTTGTAATAAGGGAGTAATTACTCATTGGCATCCACCCGAGCGCAGCCATACGGCTACAAAGGAAAGCTATACAGCTTTCTCAGAAACTACGTAGTTAAAGAAAAATTCGTCCGGTCCGGGGTTCGAACCCAGGACCACCGCTACACCGGAGCAGTCGCTCTACCAATTGAGCTAACCAGAACGGCAAGCTTATGGTAGGACGAGAGCGAATTGATCAATAACTCGAAGTGGGAACTGTGTTGGTCAAAAGTTTAGGGGAATCCCCCAAGGTGGAGTAGATTTGTAATAAGGTAGTAATTACTCATTGGCATCCACCCGAGCGCAGCCATACGGCTACAAAGGAAAGCTATACAGCTTTCTCAGAAACTTCGTAGTTAAAGAAAAATTCGTCCGGTCCGGGGTTCGAACCCAGGACCACCGCTAGACCGGAGCAGTCGCTCTACCAATTGAGCTAACCAGGACGGCAAGCTTATGGTAGGACGAGAGCGAATTGATCAATAACTCGAAGTGGGAACTGTGTTGGTCAAATGTTTAGGGGAATCCCCCAAGGTGGAGTAGATTTGTAATAAGGGAGTAATTACTCATTGGCATCCACCCGAGCGCAGCCATACAGCTACAAAGGAAAGCTATACAGCTTTCTCAGAAACTTCGTAGTTAAAGAAAAATTCGTCCTGGTCCGGGGTTCGAACCCAGGACCACCGCTACACCGGAGCAGTCGCTCTACCAATTGAGCTAACCAGGACGGCAAGCTTATGGTAGGACGAGAGCGAATTGATCAATAACTCGAAGTGGGAACTGTGTTGGTCAAAAGTTTAGGGGAATCCCCCAAGGTGGAGTAGATTTGTAATAAGGTAGTAATTACTCATTGGCATCCACCCGAGCGCAGCCATACGGCTACAAAGGAAAGCTATACAGCTTTCTCAGAAACTACGTAGTTAAAGAAAAATTCGTCCGGTCCGGGGTTCGAACCCAGGACCACCGCTACACCGGAGCAGTCGCTCTACCAATTGAGCTAACCAGGACGGCAAGCTTATGGTAGGACGAGAGCGAATTGATCAATAACTCGAAGTGGGAACTGTGTTGGTCAAAAGTTTAGGGGAATCCCCCAAGGTGGAGTAGATTTGTAATAAGGGAGTAATTACTCATTGGCATCCACCCGAGCGCAGCCATACGGCTACAAAGGAAAGCTATACAGCTTTCTCAGAAACTACGTAGTTAAAGAAAAATTCGTCCGGTCCGGGGTTCGAACCCAGGACCACCGCTACACCGGAGCAGTCGCTCTACCAATTGAGCTAACCAGAACGGCAAGCTTATGGTAGGACGAGAGCGAATTGATCAATAACTCGAAGTGGGAACTGTGTTGGTCAAAAGTTTAGGGGAATCCCCCAAGGTGGAGTAGATTTGTAATAAGGTAGTAATTACTCATTGGCATCCACCCGAGCGCAGCCATACGGCTACAAAGGAAAGCTATACAGCTTTCTCAGAAACTTCGTAGTTAAAGAAAAATTCGTCCGGTCCGGGGTTCGAACCCAGGACCACCGCTAGACCGGAGCAGTCGCTCTACCAATTGAGCTAACCAGGACGGCAAGCTTATGGTAGGACGAGAGCGAATTGATCAATAACTCGAAGTGGGAACTGTGTTGGTCAAATGTTTAGGGGAATCCCCCAAGGTGGAGTAGATTTGTAATAAGGGAGTAATTACTCATTGGCATCCACCCGAGCGCAGCCATACAGCTACAAAGGAAAGCTATACAGCTTTCTCAGAAACTTCGTAGTTAAAGAAAAATTCGTCCTGGTCCGGGGTTCGAACCCAGGACCACCGCTACACCGGAGCAGTCGCTCTACCAATTGAGCTAACCAGGACGGCAAGCTTATGGTAGGACGAGAGCGAATTGATCAATAACTCGAAGTGGGAACTGTGTTGGTCAAAAGTTTAGGGGAATCCCCCAAGGTGGAGTAGATTTGTAATAAGGTAGTAATTACTCATTGGCATCCACCCGAGCGCAGCCATACGGCTACAAAGGAAAGCTATACAGCTTTCTCAGAAACTACGTAGTTAAAGAAAAATTCGTCCAGTCCGGGGTTCGAACCCAGGACCACCGCTACACCGGAGCAGTCGCTCTACCAATTGAGCTAACCAGAACGGCAAGCTTATGGTAGGACGAGAGCGAATTGATCAATAACTCGAAGTGGGAACTGTGTTGGTCAAAAGTTTAGGGGAATCCCCCAAGGTGGAGTAGATTTGTAATAAGGTAGTAATTACTCATTGGCATCCACCCGAGCGCAGCCATACGGCTACAAAGGAAAGCTATACAGCTTTCTCAGAAACTTCGTAGTTAGAGAAAAATTCGTCCTGGTCCGGGGTTCGAACCCAGGACCACCGCTACACCGGAGCAGTCGCTCTACCAATTGACCTAACCAGGACGGCAAGCTTATGGTAGGACGAGAGCGAATTGATCAATAACTCGAAGTGGGAACTGTGTTGGTCAAAAGTTTAGGGGAATCCCCCAAGGTGGAGTAGATTTGTAATAAGGTAGTAATTACTCATTGGCATCCACCCGAGCGCAGCCATACGGCTACAAAGGAAAGCTATACAGCTTTCTCAGAAACTTCGTAGTTAAAGAAAAATTCGTCCGGTCCGGGGTTCGAACCCAATGATGCCAATGAGTAATTACTCATTGGCATCAATGAGTAATTACTCCCTTATTACAAATCTACTCCACCTTGGGGGATTCCCCTAAACATTTGACCAACACAGTTCCCACTTCGAGTTATTGATCAATTCGCTCTCGTCCTACCATAAGCTTGCCGTCCTGGTTAGGTCAATTGGTAGAGCAACTGCTCCGGTGTAGCGGTGGTCCTGGGTTCGAACCCCGGACCAGGACGAATTTTTCTCTAACTACGAAGTTTCTGAGAAAGCTGTATAGCTTTCCTTTGCAGCTGTATGGCTGCGCTCGGGTGGATGCCAATGAGTAATTACTCCCTTATTACAAATCTACTCCAACTTGGGGGATTCCCCTAAACTTTTGACCAACACAGTTCCCACTTCGAGTTATTGATCAATTCGCTCTCGTCCTACCATAAGCTTGCCGTCCTGGTTAGGTCAATTGGTAGAGCAACTGCTCCGGTGTAGCGGTGGTCCTGGGTTCGAACCCCGGACCAGGACGAATTTTTCTCTAACTACGAAGTTTCTGAGAAAGCTGTATAGCTTTCCTTTGCAGCTGTATGGCTGCGCTCGGGTGGATGCCAATGAGTAATTACTCCCTTATTACAAATCTACTCCAACTTGGGGGATTCCCCTAAACTTTTGACCAACACAGTTCCCACTTCGAGTTATTGATCAATTCGCTCTCGTCCTACCATAAGCTTGCCGTCCTGGTTAGGTCAATTGGTAGAGCAACTGCTCCGGTGTAGCGGTGGTCCTGGGTTCGAACCCCGGACCAGGACGAATTTTTCTCTAACTACGAAGTTTCTGAGAAAGCTGTATAGCTTTCCTTTGCAGCTGTATGGCTGCGCTCGGGTGGATGCCAATGAGTAATTACTCCCTTATTACAAATCTACTCCAACTTGGGGGATTCCCCTAAACTTTTGACCAACACAGTTCCCACTTCGAGTTATTGATCAATTCGCTCTCGTCCTACCATAAGCTTGCCGTCCTGGTTAGGTCAATTGGTAGAGCAACTGCTCCGGTGTAGCGGTGGTCCTGGGTTCGAACCCCGGACCAGGACGAATTTTTCTCTAACTACGAAGTTTCTGAGAAAGCTGTATAGCTTTCCTTTGCAGCTGTATGGCTGCGCTCGGGTGGATGCCAATGAGTAATTACTCCCTTATTACAAATCTACTCCAACTTGGGGGATTCCCCTAAACTTTTGACCAACACAGTTCCCACTTCGAGTTATTGATCAATTCGCTCTCGTCCTACCATAAGCTTGCCGTCCTGGTTAGCTCAATACCCTTGCTATTCGCGGCCTACCTTGAGCCACTTTGCCTGGCTATCCAGAATAACGACCGCATAATGGGCTTCAGGCTGCAGTCAGCGCAAGTGAAAATCGTGGCATATGCCGATGACATTGCAGTTTTCTGTTCAAATAGAGAGAGTGTTTGTGAAGCCACAGATGTAGTACACAAATTCTGTAGATCCACTGGGGCTCAGATCAACTGGGAAAAAAGCTACGGGTACTGGCATGGCAGTTGGGAAGTCACGCCCGACTACTATTCTCGAATGCGCTGGTCCACCATTCCGACAGTATATCTAGGAGTACCACTTGATTGTTACCGATAGCCTGATCGGTACTGGAATGAGCAAGCAGCGAAAATCAAGGAAAAAACCGATGCTTGGCAGGGACGACAATTGTCCATGTTCTCACGTGCCACTGTTTGTAATATTTTCCTTGCCGCAAAGATATGGTATGTGATGAGTGTGCTGAGCGCAGCGCGGGTCAACATTAAAAAAATCCATCCTGTTTTTGCCGTTTTTATTTGGTCTTCGACTTGGGAGAGGACCAGTCGAACAAATTTGTTTTTGTCCGTGAAAAAAGGTGGGCTTGGACTTGCACACTTATTTTTGAGACAAGTGGTCTCGCGTTTTATGTACCTCCGAGATCAAAACGATATGTTCCTATGCACCGTAGTGCAAACTCGGCTAGGTCGATTTCTACCAGAGTTTCTTGTGTGTTCGTGCCAAAGCATGGGTGGGGCCGTGAGAGGGTATCTGCGAGAGGTCGTACTCGCGTATAAGATGTTGCATGTGCGATTTTCTATGGAATATTTGTGTGGCGTAGGGAGAAAAAAATTGTATAAGGATTTAGTGGACATAATGTTACCTGTACCGATGTACCGTTTCCCACAACGTGGAGGCCCAGGAGCAGATGTTCTTAAGAGAGTAAAGAAGATGCCAGTATCGCCATCAGTCAAATCCTTTTTCTTTAAACTTCACACTAACACATTATCAGTCAAAACATGGATGCAAGATAAAGGCATCTTCATTCCCTGGTCAACTAACTGTTTTCTATGCAAAAGAGCTGAAACCATAGAACACGTTTTTTTGGACTGTTGGGACCCCATCTTCTTCTGGGATGTTCTTCAAAGGACTTTAAAAAAAGACTTACCCTTAGATTCCTATGGCATAAGATTTTTACCGTTCCACGACGCAGATGGCATTCCATTGGATTCGATTATGCTCCTGGGCCTGCACAGCTTGTGGAAAACAAGAATGCAGTTCAACCATGCTGATGTAGAAGTTCGTTCTGTACGGGAACACTTCATTCAAAGTGTTGTACGTTTCAGAGAAGTGTATCGAGGACTACCTGAACCGCCAGAATGGGTTGATGTGCTTGACAGTTTGACGCAACTGAAAAAATTTTAACATGCCGTATCAGCCAAAGCCTGGTTGTCACGTTTTATCAATTGTATATTGTTGTGAACGTCAAAGTCGGCAATAAAGAAAAAAAAATCCTGGTTAGCTCAATTGGTAGAGCGACTGCTCCGGTGTAGCGGTGGTCCTGGGTTCGAACCCCGGACCAGGACGAATTTTTCTTTAACTACTAAGTTTCTGAGAAAGCTGTATAGCTTCCTTTGTAGCCGTATGGCTGCGCTCGGGTGGATGCCAATGAGTAATTACTCCCTTATTACAAATCTACTCCACCTTGGGGGATTCCCCTAAACATTTGACCAACACAGTTCCCACTTCGAGTTATTGATCAATTCGCTCTCGTCCTACCATAAGCTTGCCGTCCTGGTTAGCTCAATTGGTAGAGCGACTGCTCCGGTGTAGCGGTGGTCCTGGGTTCGAACCCCGGATCAGGACGAATTTTTCTTTAACTACGATGTTTCTGAGAAAGCTGTATAGCTTTCCTTTGTAGCCGTATGGCTGCGCTCGGGTGGATGCCAATGAGTAATTACTCGCTTATTACAAATCTACTCCACCTTGGGGGATTCCCCTAAACATTTGACCAACACAGTTCCCACTTCGAGTTATTGATCAATTCGCTCTCGTCCTACCATAAGCTTGCCGTCCTGGTTAGCTCAATTGGTAGAGCGACTGCTCCGGTGTAGCGGTGGTCCTGGGTTCGAACCCCGGACCAGGACGAATTTTTCTTTAACTACGAAGTTTCTGAGAAAGCTGTATAGCTTTCCTTTGTAGCCGTATGGCTGCGCTCGGGTGGATGCCAATGAGTAATTACTCCCTTATTACTGGCTAGTGTACTGTCCGTGTTTCTGTCTTCGTCTGAAAACTATGGGCCATGTGAACTTGTCACTATAAATATTCGCGTTCCCTTTCAATAAATCTATTTTGTCTTAGTCTTAGACACAGCTCTCGGCCTCTCTACACTCGGTGGCCACTTCGGCCCACCAGCACAAAAACAAGAGACAGGAAAAAAAAACAAGCTTCGAGACCTTTCGCACTTCCCGGGGTAAAAAAAAAAAAATGACAATGACAGTTGTACGACAAACCTTTTAAAGCGTCGCCTACCAAGGGTCACCTGTATCACATGGCCGCAAATGATGCCTTGTGAAGAACGCTTACTACACGGCCCGCTTGCCCGCTGTGTGTTGTCAGCCAACTAAGAAAACATTGACACGAGCTCGCACCTGAGAGCGGGAATTTTCGCCATTTATGCAGGGCAATGTCCCCCATGCAGACATCAACTGAAAAAAAAAAAAAGCAGCTACAGTTACCACAAGCTCTCATAGACAGAGTCGAACACTTCTCGATGTTATCAGTGGAGTAGAGGAGCCTTCTCACCAGCCTTTCTCTTCTTCTTCGTCGTTTGAGAAAGGAAGAAACAAAAGGATGAATTGTCCGCGGCGGTTGTGAGTCAGTTTTGCGTCGTGTTATCGATAGAGGCCGTGGCTACTCGGGAAGCCCCACGAGAGCGCGTCCCTTCCGCACGGCACTGTCGCACGGCCTGGGCGGGTTGTTCGGCCTCGGCGTGCGCGACCACTGCCAATAAGCGATTGGTCTCCCGGTAAGTCCGAGTCGACCCATTGTCCTCGGGCATCCGGAAACAATTATCGCGACCTTTATGCGCACGCAGGTACTTCACTTCCGGAATGTGGACGGCAGATCCGGTCGTGCACATCACCTGTGCAAGCTGCGGCGGCCCCAATTATCGGCCCAGGCGTTGTTAGGGGTCGCTTTAATCCGCTGCTAGAACGCAGGGCGAGGGCACGCATTCTACACGACTGTAATGTCCTCCTTTTCTAATTGTGCAAAAAAGTAGGGTCTGGAAACGCGGAGATAACAGCACGCAAACAGCACCGCACGACAAGGGACACCTGCTAAGCCTTGGGAGAGTGCAAACGCGCCAGTGGCTGCTTGAAAGATATATGCTTATTAAAGCTCCACAGAAAAAACAGGAAGTTGTGAAAAGAAAGAAAAGGAAGTCCTGCAGAGATGATCGCGTGTGTGGGACAAATCAATCGTGCATTAGGGTTGCGCCGGAGAAAGCATTCCTACAATAACAAAGATCTCGTACGTGTTTGCGACTTTGCAACTTAGGATTCAAGCCTGTACGGCCTGAATTCATGGGGGCGCATTCTGATGAAATCAGAATGCGCCTGTGAAAATATGTTGTGTGTGGAAGTCTACGTCCTGAATATTAGTCTAGGTCAAGCGATTGAGTGATTGGACACGCACGTCATTCCTTTCGAGCGCCATTCTTTTTGCAAACTGGTGGAAGGGAAACTTTTTCTCGAGTGTCCAGTCACTTTCCGGTATTATAAAGACGTGTTTATGATCACCGTGGAGTGCGCAACCTGGACTAATTTCTTTTTTTCCCACAGCTAAAATGATGCCGGAATGTTGGAATGCCGGCAGTGATAAAAAATTTCAAAGGCGATAATACTTATGTGATACGACAAATCTGCGTTAGCAGTACTGGTTGTACATTTTACTTTTACCTTGATCACCCTCTAACTGCGTCTTTGAATTTGATTTCACCGTCGCTTCATCGCTCCTCTGTTGCGTGTGCTTCTGATAGGCGGAAGCTTCTGGAAGGTAGGTTTGCGGGTGAAGGGTGGAGGCTCGTAGGTGGCAGATACATTTTTACAGGTGGGTGGCCGAAGATGCACGCACCGGAATGTGCTCCGGAATCTTCGCGCCCGGAGGGTGCCCGGAAGGTTCCTCAATCCGGTCCTATCAACTAGGGATGTGGCGTGTCTTTTGAATTTATGAAGTGAAGTGAATTTGTGCGTGTGCGTGTGTGTGCGTGTGAATACCCTTTCCATTTTCTCCATCTCTAGCAGAACGGCAGAACATAGGCGTGCTGCTTTGACTCATACTGCTCTCATCTTGCTCTGCCACTGAATTTTGTTCCTGTCTCGCAAACATGTGGTGGTATTTGGGGTTCAACGCCCCGAAACTGCACATGGACTACGAGGGACGTAGAAGGCTTTGTATTAACTTGGTCCACCTGGGCTCTTTTAACGACGTTTGTATCAGGAAAAGTGCCGTGCTCCATTTGAGATCGACGAGAAGTTTGTCAGCGTCAGGAGACCCCTGTACCTTACCGCGAGATCGCATGATATGTCGTCGTCACATAGCAAGGTCAGCTGACTCATTGTCATCGGTCATCTCAAATATCATCAGTCAAACATCAAATGTCAGTGGGAACCCCTTTGAGTATCATCACTACAGTTGCACAAACTGAGTGTTTAAGCCCCAACACACAGTTGTCACATTCTTTCTTCCACATCCTGCTTGCACATGTAGCTGATGCAGAGCACTGGTCACGGTACGTGAACACTCTTTGATAGTTTTACAGCTCTAGCTGTATTAGCCTACTTTCCCCAATTTCGCGTTGTCGTCGTCCAGTCGGCATACCCCTCCCAGCGTAGGAATACACCAACGTAGGAGGACTGAGAGAAAAAAAAATAAGAAGAAATCGGAGGCTCTAACCCAGACTATGATGTATCTCCCCTCAGTGAAGAATCCGCCCTATCACTCATAGTCTACTGCGACTATACGTGCTTATGTAATCTAATATGTGGCTACACATTGCATCATCACTGTGTGCGGATCTCCTAGCGCTGGTCGCTCTCGTACCCTGAGGGTTAGCCGCTGTAATTTTTTTTTTTTACCCGAGCTTGCATTCCGACCTGAATTGCGCAATAAATAATCAATCCCCAGGTAAGAACACGCTAGGCGTAGCCTCTGACGTTGACGTGAAAGGCATTGCAAGAACAGAACGCACTGGTGTATGTGTACGCTATAGGTGCCACCGCTCTCACTCAATATAAAGATTGAGGTCGGCGCTTTCTCCAAAAACCGGCGAAATGTCAAGCGCTCGCACGCCTTGCAAGCACCGTCGGGCTTCAAACGCCCAACGTCTCCGTGAACCGTGGCCACCTGGAGTCGAGGTGTCCGCCTGGCGATTCCCAGTAATTGCCCAGAAGACTGCCGGCGTTTATCCCTACGGACGCAGTTATGCGAACACCGTGTCCGACATGCGACTGTCAGTAGCGAAGCCATGCCGAATCGATACTACGTCAATTAACCTCTTTTCTCAACGCCTTCCCCTCCTCATTCTAAAAAATAAGTACAGAGCAAAACAGCTAGTGACGGTGGGTCCTTCCGGTGTGTCTCTTCGGAGGAGGTTCGACAAGTTCGCAGCAAACATGCGTTTGCTACGGAAAGACATGCAGCGGATTCGTCCACGCACAGCGTATGTTTGTTTGTGCGTGCTTAGTTTTAAGGACAGTACGAGGCCAGCAAACAAAGACAAAAAAACATGGAAGTGATTTAAGCGTATCGAATCGGGCTCGGAACTGATAATCTGCTTTAGAAACAGCAACTCAAACAATGGGGACGCGTGGCATGCATTGGCGACTTCCGACAGTTTTAAACAACCTTTCCAGGTGAAAAACGCGCTCAGGCGATTCAAAACACGCAACACGCGTTTCATGAAAGTACAGTTACTCGCCCCACTGACGGCAAGCCCCCTCCCACCCCTTTGCACTCTGTCGGGGGACGTGACAGTCAAATCTACAGTCACCGCTGAAGCAGAGATTCAAAGTGGTAAGTTACCTCAGATGTAGCAACTACGACGCAGAAAAGGCATGACGAGAGCACAGTGCCAGCAATCACCTACTGCCGCGGCTGCATTTTTTCTCAGGTTGCTGACTGATCGGAAACGCTGCGAAAAAGAGAAGCTAAAGAATATGGCCTCCTTACGAAGCAAGTCTCTGAAAGTGCTACATTAGTATGCGGTACTTCTGGCAACTGAATAGGCTGCTTTGTCAGTGAGATACCGGTTCCATCCCCCCCAATGCAATGTCAGAAGTCGGGTCATCGACTTATACCGAAGATCTTGAAGTTCTGCAGAAGGCGCTGCTACACCACTGTAAAAGAGCTGCGTGCGATACCAGGGTTCGTGCTTGCCGCCATTAAGAACAACAACAGGTCGCGTGTGTGGACGTGAAGGGCCACCTAAAAATAAACAAATAGTGTGACTGAAACGACGCGATAAACTACTCTTCCCTACGGTTAGCCTGGTTTGCCCTCTTTTTTTTTTCTTTCTCCAGCTGTTCTGCCGGAAACTGGGGGAAAAGCCGAAGTCACAGTGGAGGTAAGATGGCCTTACCTTCTGCCCTGGAAGAGGAGGAGGAGGAGGGGGGAAGGGGGGAAGACGAATCGAGCGTCGCGACTTACGCGTGACCTGAATGCGCGCGGCAGTTAGACGACCTGTCGAAGGTGTCGGCAAATCGGCTCCGTGAAAGCGCGCTTGTGAAGAGTCGCGAGCGCTCGCATAACGCGCGCCACTGAGCGGCTGAAGAGTGCGGCCCCCAATTGACTTTGAAGGACCGTCGTCGATGCGCGTATTTGTTCGGATGGTCCGATTCCACGTGCCTCTCCAGTCGCCCTTCGATTGCTTTTTAAAGACGGTTGCTTCGAAGAAGTGCGTCGCAAAATAAGGTTGAGTACGACTTTGGCTAGGGGGCACGTATTTCCGGCAGCGACGACGCGCGGTTCTGGAGGCGGAAGTACGCATATTTGTATTTGAGTGTTTGTGTACAAATTTACCGCGCGTGTACACTTGCGATGCAGCTTACAAAACGGAGAGCGCGTGTGTCAGACCATTATAGGTGCTCAGTAGTGCTACCCGTACTCACCACAGAGCCACTTTCTCTCTCTTCCTCTCTCTCAGATCACTCGGGCGATGCAAGAAATAGTCGCTGAGGGCGAATGAAATCTGTCATCTTTCGGAACATATAACGTATCCTCGCCAGGCGCTTATGCACCCTGCTACCGATACAGCACCATCGGTTTTATAATTATATTGTGAAGTCGTGGCCTACCGGAACAAGTATTTCGTGGTTTTCTGAGCCCAAAGCAGAACCGTAGAAAAAGTCCAGCGCTGACCAACGAATAACGCAGAGGCTCACTCCAGTCAACAAGCTTGGCTGCTCAGGTTCGTGTGTATTTGATTTCCTTATAGTTGTATTAAAATGATCGAACTTTACTACGACCACACGTGAACAAGAAGGTATTTGAAATAAGATCAAGTTAACTAAAGCTATGATTAAGAAGCCGTAGTTTTTGTTGATAATTCAATTGTGGCTCGAATCACGATAATAATCTCAACCCGAATGCGCTCAAAATGCAGCTCTTTATCGGCCACCAGGTGCTAATATAACAGGTGGTCAACATCAAAGGGTGCAAAAGCAAGTGCATGGATGGAAGTGCTCTGCAAAAAAAACTTTTCAGGCCCTGGTTTACCCTATATCAACACTAATAAAGAACTATTCAGGCTGTTCGATATCTGTCAAACAACATGACAAGACAAAAACCAATATCACAGTAAGAACAGTGTTAAATCATCGTCTAACGTTTCGTTTGTCGCAGAATTCCATCGCGTATGTAGTAGGAGCAAGAAAAATTTTGTGTCGTACATTGTTCTACCAGTGTATGGCTTTCGAATGGGATAACCCACGAGCGTTTTGTTGCAGAACTAATACTCAGTAATTATTTAACTGGTCCTGTGAACGGCCGCTCTTTTAAGCACATCGTTGGCAAGAAAGAGCCCTTAAAAAATAATCTGGAGTGCGAATTATGAACGACAGCACAGGCAATGTTTGTCGAACACTAAGAAGGAGTCGTTTCTGCGCTAGACGGTGCATATTCATTAAGTCGGTCGTAGCACAACATCGTGTCGCAAAAGCTGGACAGAACAAGATTATACCACTATGCGCACTTGATTTCCTGCTCAACAAAAGCGAAAAGCTAAGGAAATACTTCCTGTGACGTCAGCAAGTTGCTTCTGAATATAGCGGAAAGCTGTAGGCGCGGTATGTTCGAGGAAACTTCTGCGTTGATACGTCCACTCATGCGGTGAGCGTGTCTCCTATACAGCGCACCACAAGAGTCAGCATCATTGCGCTCACAAAAACCTCAGACTTTACATGTCCTTCTAAAGCGCTCCGTGCCTTCAGGACGACGAAATGACTGCGATGGCGGCAACGCCCCCTTTCCCACAAGCTAGACGCTCCAGACCACGTGACCGCGCAGCGCATTTTCTCCACAGCAGCGTTTCAGTGGTCCTCCCGAAAGCATCCTTATTCATTGTTCGGCGACCGGGAAAGTTTTCTGTAACGGCACACAACGAATCTGTTTGCCCTGAATAGTTATCGTAACGTTGTGGTTGTAATAAACAGACGCCGGCTTTCGCTCACCATGTTTGACATACGCACTTGTCTCAAAGTGGTTACTTTCGTGTTGAACCATGAAATTCGTTGTACTGCAATTTATCAGCCGGCTTTAGTATAGTAAGAAGAACCGTAGGTCCGAAAAGCAAACTTTAAGATCTTGCTTTTCTTCCGGTCAGTAAACGGTCACAAGAGCGCCTGGCAACATACTGGTCCAGTCGAGTGCACTCGCTCACAGCGCATTCTTTTTGCGTAACCTTTGGAAACCCGCACCGCTAAATATTTGTCGACGGTGCTCGCGCAAGCGAAAGCGAGAAGGGAACTTGGAGCGGGCGGAGCGCGAGCCGAAGCGTCTCCAGTGAGGAGAATGGTTGGCCAACAAAATCTCGCAGCATGTAGCCTCTAGTGCCTCTATGTAGCCTCGCTGCATGCAAGCCTTGTCGGCGTGTCAAGGCCGTGTGCCCCGTAGCATCGGTGGGCCGACAGCGAGGATCAAACAAATCTCGTTGCGCCGCCGCCAGACAGATTCGTGCAACGAGGGGCCTGTTACGACAGGAGTGAATCCCTTCCTTTTCTTGCTCCAGGACGACGGGAATGAAATATGAAGCAGCCGCTAAACCTGCAATACGCTCGAGAGCTTTCATAAGTGCGCTGCTCCTCCTACAACGTGATGGGTAAACTGAACGGTGTGCAGTGTAGTCTTCAGTGTTCAGCGCGACGGTCGTAATGCTTTCGGCCACTGACCTCTGTGCGCCGGTTACCTCTGGCAGTTTGATGGCCTACGTATATAAACGCGTTTTTTTTTTTTTTTTTAAAGAATACTGCAGAGCCACAGCGATGGTTTGCACATTCGTTGCCGTAGTTTAACTGCCGAAATTTGTTTTAAGCTTCAAGCAGAAAGTGGTGTCAGAGTATCGGGACAGGCGTGGCTAGCTGTAAGCTTCCCACCGAGTACGAACCTTTGTGCGGCATTTCATGAGTGCCGCTGGCAGAGCTCTGCTGAGGAAAGAAAGGAAAGGCGCTGCGCCCTGGTGGCCTGTTGTGATAGCAAGAGCGAAAAAAATAACCATGTCCGTCGTTCCCATGAAAGACACAGTTGCGTTTCGCCCGCTGAAGGTTACTGGAAAGTTTCATCGGACTTCATTTTAGTGTAGAGCGCTGCAAAGAGAAGTAGTTGTTTTCAGCGCAGTTAAATAGTTTTTGAAGAATGCCCTTACGTTGAAGTGAGGCTCTAAATATACCCCTGAACATGGAAATCCAAGCTTTAAATGCCTAGCTGAGGGATGAAGGCGGCAGTGTGAAAAAGCGTGTCTACCGGGACCCTCCGCGGCTTTGGTGTTCGGCTCCTGATCCAAAGGTTGCGGCATCGAATCCCGCCTACGGTCGCGGCGTTTCTCTGTAGCCGATATGCAAAAACGACCGCGTGCTGTGCGATGTGAGTGCGCGCTAAAGAACCCCAGATGGCCAAAATTAATCCGGAGCCTTCCACAACGGCGTCCCTCGTAGCACCTGCGTCGTTTGGATACGTTCAACCCCACAGTTTACAGTCTTACCTCGAGAGTGTTCTTTAGGCAAAATCTTATTCCATATTTGAGTCGCTCAGTGTTGACTTTACTGTTCTCTTTACTGCCGCCCAGTCATGCCACATTCCTTTGTTTTAGGACCACGTGACTGTTCTAAGAGAGAAATAAAGAGAAGTTAACCGGAATGGTGTTCCGGTAGGCTACCCTGCGCTAGGGAAGAGGGATGAGGGATGTAAAAAGGAAAAAAGGAAAATGGTGAGGAGCGCAGTCACAATCTGTCACACAAGGACGTTGCCCTGAATTAACGAAACAGTGCTTTGTAGGCTTTGATGGCCGTAGATTGCTGTGGCCATAGTCCGAGGATCTCACCCTCCGTCAGAGGGTGAGGATCGAGGCAATCCGGAATACAGCACAGCTTATGTCTTTCGGTGCTAAAAGCAGAGCATCGCATAGTGGATGCTCGATTGTCTGCTCACATCCCCATGTGTCGCGAAGAGGTATGCCAGCTATGCCAATTCGGAAGGAGTACTGCTTTGTAAGAGCAACAGCGAGCAAAACTGCTTTTGTTCTCCTTTTGTGCTCAATTCATACCTACAACAGTATGCACCAACTCGCCCAACAAGAAGTTCTTCTTAACTAAAATACCAGTGAATAGAACAAGTAAAGACAAGGTAAGTTCGTTTTATCTCGGGATCTCGTTCATGGATATCCATTAGAGAGGGTCTTTAAGTCGCTAGTTGTCTTGGCAAGACCCTACTACAGCCGAGTATCAATTATTCTAACACGAACTGGACAGCAAAATTTGTTAAAATTATGCGGAGTTCGAATTTAAGAAAATGCTATCGGGATATCCTTAATTTGATGCCAACGTGATTATTTTTCACGTCTTAATGGACGTGATGCTGACGGGACCAACGCCTCAGTTCGGTTAAACCGGAAGTTCGAGTTATATGAGAGTTTGAACTGAGGAGATTGCGCTCTATAACTTAAAGGAATGATAGCATTGCAACTATGCGTTTAATTCTATCAGGATACTCTATTACTGTTGTTACTGCTATTAAGTTATCGGAAGAACAGATATCTGTAACGATTAGAGAATTCCTAAATCAGCAGTGAGTCTAAATTTATCCTCTCCATCGGTCATGGTGGACCCGCATCGGCGGAGAGATTTGGGAGTAGCGCAGCATGGTCATTGCTCCGGTGCCGCGGTGCCACGGAGGAGGTGGCGCACAGGGGCGGTCAGCGCTGGAGCGCGCGTGTGTGTGACCCGTCAAGCGGGCGCTCACTCAAGAGGCTCGGGATCGAGACACGGCCGAGAGAGAGAAGAGGGAGAGAGACACGCGTGTCCCTCCAGCACTCCAATGCTGCCGGACTGCGGACTTCTTCCGCACGCCGCGCCTGTCGCCACAATTTCGCGTTCCGTGCGCGGGGCACGAGAGAGGCGTCCGGGCGAAATTACTTCCGGTCCGGCAGCAGCAGCAGCGTGTGAACAAACTGGGGGGCGCTTCCGCGGAGAGAAATGAATCATATTTCGGATAGCCCCTTCTTCCACCGACTGAGGTCACTCTACAAAGTCCGCTTCACAAATAGGAAAAGAAAAAAAAGATGAAAAAAAAAGCGCGGATGGAAGGAAAAGCGAAGAAACGAAGCATGACAGGCCAGCTATGCCAAAAGACGGTCAGCCGAAGCGAGCGTGTTTCGGCCATTTCGCTTTCGCGTCGGGCATGACAGAGGCACGGACGCTGCGAGAAGTAGTCCGTTGATCTAGCGCGAGTATAGGCGGCGTTAAAACGAGACCACCTGTTCGTCGTCGTACGATTCTGCGGAACGAAGCTTATCGAACAGGAGTGATCTTTCTGGAGGCCAGGACGTAATCTCTAACAGGGCCGCACTAGTTAAGGCCATCGAGGTCTCAACTGTAACTGTCATTCGAGAGAGAGAAAGAGAAAAAAAGATGAAACGACACATTTAGTTTGGTATCGGTAGGTCGAAAGAAATGTGGAGAACGAGGCAATCTAGTCGTACCATGGAAGTACAAGATTCTTGCCTGTCGGCTTATTTATTTGTTATTTATTCATACTGTCAGGGTATAGACATTACAGAGGGGACGGGGTTGAATACAAAGGCAAAGGTTAGCTAAAAATGCAGCTAGAGATTTAAATGTGAAAATGTCACGCAAATAACGGACGAGGTCCACATCTTACAGAATATTCATCATTATTGTATAAAACGCCTATGCGTACTCGATACACGGCAGAATGAAAATCATAGCACTATATGCTGTCGTCAAGTGCGCAGTAACATTTAAGAGCACACTGCGTGGGAAACTGAAAGAAAGTGATGTAGTTTTATGCAATATTAGGGATTTCCAGCGTACTATATATTGGTTTTGGCAAGTTGAAATAATAACGATTTCTTAATCGCTGGAACAGAGGACTGCACTAAATGGAAAGCAATCCGTTCAAGCAATTCTGAGGCATGCAGTTACAACACCGATGAACCAAAGGGAAAAAATGGGAAGTCTTAAGACCGGACACGAATAACGTCACGAGGCTGTTTTTCAATAAGATCAGTCATTCGTCAGCACGCTTAAGAGGCGAAGGAGCATTACTAAACCAAGGTTATTTCTGTTGATATCAGTACTGTGGCGTTGAAATCACTCATACCAAGTGTTGATATTTAGAGCCTATATTTCCTACCCTGAGCTCACCCCTAGTTAGCGAGTGGCGCAAGTCAGGCTTAACCAAGCTTTCTTCAGAATCAGACGCAATGACTCATAAAGCAGCGTTTAGACTATTCTTCAACACAATGATGCAATGAATAAAATTAATTATACTCCGCTATAAACGACGAAGATGGCATTGAGCGCTTTGAAACTCTTCGTCATCATTTGTTTTAGTATTCATGGGGTTCTTTTAGCTTTCTTGTGATATTATTTTAATTTATCACCATATTTTTCTCTTTTTTCTAGATGTGAGGAATTGCATCTATCGCTGTGTGACAAATTCTTACCTAATAATTGGTCTTTTAAGAGCATAACAAAAATCGTAACAATGGCGACAAGAGATAACAGTTAGCTGTGATCAGTGCGTGCTTCGAGGATTTTTTTAGTGCATTAGCATTTATAGTGGACATTCCCCCGCATTTAGCCGTTGTTTGCTTGTTTGTTTATTTGTTTGTTTGTCTGTAGCCTCTTTTGTGGCAGGCTTCCAACCTGATCAGCGGGTCACGGGTAAGCATGAGTATAGCTGTGTTTGTTCAGATAAGAACAGTAATCGAGGTCTCACGACCACTTTTTGTTTTTGAATGAAATTTTTATATTTGACGGTAATATGTGTCGTCAAGAGGGAATCGTAGCTAGTTTTGTAAGAAACACGGTAGTTTTTCTGGAAAGAAATCGTATATCCCACTAGGTGGAAAACGTTTGTTTTGCGATTTCCCAAAATAGCTAGATTGAATCCCTGCATAAAGTAAAATACAATTTTGTGGAACCTGACTATTTTTTCAGTAACTGTATAAAGCTTTTCTGTTGGAAGCGATTAAAAAAATTTCTTCGATCCTATAATTTCGGAGCAAAAAAAAAAAAACCGCAAATGTTCCAAGAAGTTTAGGACAGTCATAGAAGAAGAGAGAGAGAGAGAGAAAAAGACGGAAAGGCAGGGAGGTTAACCAGGCGATGCTGTCGTCAAGTGCGCAGTAACATTTAAGAGCACACTGGGTGGGAGACTGAAAGAAAGTGATGTAATTTTATGCAATATTAGGGATTTCCAGCATACTATATATTGGTTTTGGAAAGTTGAAATAATAACGATTTCTTAATCGTTGGAACAGAGGACTGCACTAAATGGAAACCAATGAAATGGAGAGCAAGGTGTCCTCTATGAATAGCCGTTCAAGCAATTCTGAAGCATGCAGTTACAACACCCATGAACCAAAGGGAAAAAAAGGGAAGTCTTAAGACCGGACAGAAGGAATAAAAACCTAAGGCTGAAGTATTTTCCAAGTATTAATGCGTTATTTTTACCATTTTATGACAAAATTCTTAACTCTAGAGCGGGTAGATGATTTTTAATTAGGCGTTGAAATCATCTAGAACTCGAACAATTAAAAAAAGGTAAACTCTGGTGGATATTTAAAAAAACCGTTCAGGTTTCCTTTGAAATTTTCCTGGAAGGCCTTCAGTACATGGTAAATCTAGAAAAAGGAAATGTGCTTATTGTTAAACTGTATAATAAAGGACTGCATAATAAATTTGAAACTAAAATTAAAGGCCTAATACAGACCGTATTTTGTTCAGTTACCATTGTTGGATTTTGTCTTTAAGGAGAGCAGCGCTCATGAATTCGACTTCGAACTGAGCAAATGTGGTTGCGTTCTAGTAAGCACAACGGCAGAGTGTCAGAAAATACCTTGGAAGCATGTTTTTGCGCGTAAGTGCTTTTTAATACTTCGAAACAAGAATACGTTTGCTTCTTCACGTGGCTTCTGTGCCTCTGGCTAATGGGATTTAGAATTTGGCCCTACTTGAAAAGTATTTCAACGCAATTCGGTTTCGAATCAGATTCATAAAACACTTAGGTCAAACTTTCACAGCCTTCAGATCGACGATTGCTCGTTTAATTTAACTAAAGGCGAGCGAAATGGTATAATTGAGCATTGTGCCTCTGGTACTCTAAGATGAGCCAGAAAGCTCCTTTATCCCAGAAAAAAAGAGGCTTCTGTTGATATGTCCAAAGCTAGGGGTGGCTGCAACTTCGGCAAGGACAAGCGTTGCCGAAATGACATAACTTTCGCCACGAAAAGAAACAAAACTATTTCGTAGCGAGCACGAAAACCTAACGGCAAATTCGGAGTCGATTGAAATGGATAAATAGCTGCAACTTCTTTATTGGTATTCAGATAACTTTTAAGGAAGGCCACTGAATTACTCCCCTCAAGTACACAACATCTATTCCAACAGTTACGCATGAAAGAAGGCAGAGCTAAGTGTAAAAATGGGAGGGGAGACTTAAGCTACGTATTAATGGTAAGACGCGATAGAGTTGACGGGTTAATGCCAATATATGCAGAATCGGTCACTCTCTTCTTAACATTCATCGATCCCTGGGAGTCCTCATACCCCTCCTGGAGCAGTGGTGCAGCGGCTAAGCGATGCGCCACTGCCCTGGGATGGTAGGTGCTGCCACCGGTGGGGCTTGTGTTGCTCTTCCCGAGCGACCTCTCGCGACGAATCATTAACTGCCTCCAGCCACTGCGCAGTTTGCTCACAATGCGGTATGCAGGTTGTGAAGGTTGTGATGACGCCACAAGGTCACGTGACCTAGGTGGCCCATCGGCCTCCTAGGTTGCTTCTCTAAGGACTTTTCGTGAGTTTTTCGTTCACGAGGCCGACGAATTAAGACGCCGGATTTTCTGCGACACAAGTGCTTTACCGCTCTCGCGTTAAAATATAGTTTTACATTTTCGCGTTTCCCAGTACTAAACAGTTGGGTTTTCGAATTCAGTCAAAGCGTACCATTGGGGAAAAAGTTACCGTTCTTCACATGCGTTTCCACCTCGTGAAATTCGACTCGGACATGCGCCATTATTTCCGACGAACTGTTTGACGAGCTGGCAAATGCGTGGCTGGCTCCGTCGAAACCTGGGTGCAATATGCATCAACAAAACGTGTTTATTATGCTAAGGCAACTTTTGCCGACAAAAGGGCTCCCAGTTGCATTAAGAACAAACTAGTTTCATATCACACATGAGGAATATAATATAACAAAGCTAACGTTTCAGGCCACAGGGCACAGCAAAAGATCGAGCAACGGCGATAGTCTGCTAGTTATCAAACACTACACAATTTGATCTCGATTGGAAATAAAAGCTTTACACCAGTTTTCATCCCTTGCTAACTACAATTCACGCTCTTTGTGAAAACTAAATCGCTGTTTTTTTGTTTGTTTTTTTTTTGTCGTGCAGTATGGCTCTCGTTATGCATCGCAAGCGATCAGTCTCTCTTGAAGGTAATAGAAACGCCCGTCCTCACATCCGAAATTTAGAAATTCCGCGCATGTTACAAGAGTCGCACTACAGAAATTACTGGACGCTATTCTTTTGACAAAAGTTGTTCACGGCGCTGGAAGCGCGGTAGAAATTCGCCTCAGTTTCAAGCAGCACACTATCAGCGACAATAAATCGCTGCATGTACGCGGTAGCCTTCAATAAAGAAGTGAGAGCATCAAAGGGAACAGCTAACGGTTGAATTCCAGAACTGAATTTTTAATATCTCGCATACTACGATGGAAGTTCGCGCTGATAGCTTCTGCTGCTGCTGGTACTCTAGTGGGCCATGGCAGTAAACATTAGGGTTTTTTCGGGCAGGAAAGACTCAAAACAAGAGCTCGTATAGCTATTATGAACTTATGGGTGGTGTTATGGCAGAAACACTTGCTGTAAAGGTAGCGTTGGCAAAACTGCACACTTCATGCACTCAGCAAATATGGCGTCTCTTAACGAACATTCACATTCAGAAGAAACCTTCCACAGTTGTGGCAGTTTCATAACTTGAAGGTATTCCTGAGGTACTTGCCAAATTTGGAAGCGCTGTCAAGATTAGTAATAAGGTTGATTTTGATTCTGGTCACAAAGAGATAAAGGGACGTGAAAAAACGGTAATATATACTTGTGCAGTGATTATGCGCTGCAGTAGATGTCGGCATGTACGAAGTCATGCAATCCTTAAGAGACTCGAGCGGATTGAAAGTACACATTCAAGCATCACTAACCATCAGCGTCACAATTACTTGACAACTTGTATCAGGAAAACCTTTCGAGGTGAAGACACGGCACGACTGCTGACTCACGCCGCAAGATGGAGGCCAGGTTTTCGTGGTGCTGTGGAGAAAAGCACGCCAGAGCGACCATATGGATGTTTCCAAGTATGCCAGTTCACCGGGCCTATTTGGCAGAGGCGTGCAACCGCGCAACATAGCCTCCAGTGCTGGAAGGCAACCATTCGACGGAGTACGCAAGCATCAGTTTATTGGGAGAAGATACTCGGCGTATTGTGTCGGAGGACGGGTGCTCGAGGACGTCGTGTCGTTGTCGTCGTAGACGTAGTAGTACTCGAACACCTCCTCGTACCTACGATGAGCCAAAATGCATGCACTGT
This sequence comes from Amblyomma mixtum, assembly GCF_055824585.1. Classification (NCBI taxonomy): domain Eukaryota; kingdom Metazoa; phylum Arthropoda; class Arachnida; order Ixodida; family Ixodidae; genus Amblyomma; species Amblyomma mixtum. Next base: position 122,668,125 of record NC_143017.1, on the reverse strand, counting down.
GTGAATAACCATTCGGTGTCAAACGAGTCCCGACGTAAAAAGCTGCCACGACATTATGAACTTGAAAGATCAAGATAACTAATGTAAGATGTCAGCCGTAAAGGCCATTTTTTTGGCTGTGGTCTCCAAAGGAGAATGCAGCCAACTGGTACGTATTAAACCAACCTGGATGACACTTCAAACACTTGTCAGAAGCTGCTGCCTTTTTAATGGAAGAGAAATGCATTAAGCTTCACCTGTGTCGTCGCCGCAAAACCGCTTAAACGCAAGCACGCAAAGAAACGAAGCCAAGTTAATTAAAATGCATTACAGAGAGCGATTAAGCATGTGAAGGAGTTTCCGCATTGTGATGCGCTAAGCCCTTAATGCAAACTTTCGCGCGTACACTGAGAGCACGTTAATAATGCATGAAGCGACGCAAGTCTATTCGAAAGCTGCAGTCAGGATTGTGGTCACAAAGGTGGGTAAGAGGTCAATTATCGTCTAAGAATCCACTTCTTACGAAAAAAGAAGTGGAAAAACATGAAGTTTCTGTCTATGAAACAAATTTCACTCTCTCCCCCAACTAGTTCTTTCCCATCTGTTACGAAGAGAAAACTGTGTCTACTGCCTTGACACATTTTCGATTTCGTCGCATGCGATAAATGTGCACTGTGCTGTCTGCTGTTCGCGTCACCGGCATAGAGCAGTATTTGCTGCAGTGTACATGAGAATGCGTTCATGGGGACTAGTGCCATTAGACTACCAAATTGGTTGCGTTATCCTTCAGCTGTAACAGGAACATTACGGCCCGAATGCCGCGAATTCATTTGCAGTGTCCATTCGGCGCACGTAATACTAGCAGCTACTACTACGACGCATGATAAAGGAGCAGTTTGAGCGGCTCAGAACGTTGCAAAAGTTTCAGTGAGGCATTGGGAAACAAAAACAATCAAGCAGGCAAACAGGCAAACGAGCCGTGCTTTCAACGACGCTATCGTACGCCCGTTCCATTTACGAAGCGCGCCGCCAACACGGGGCAACGCCCCATCAACAGCCTCTCGTGCGGCGCGCTGTCTCGAGCGAAGTGTGTCGTGGATCGGCGCACATATTCACGTAAGCTTGCGGATAAAACGCCTCCGGCGGCGTCTTCGACGACACGGCGATGCGGCCGCCCGCACCGAGGACTGGACCGGCATTGCGAGGGCCCAAAGCGGCTCAAGGCCAGTCGTCTGACCCAGTGCCGGCAGGTAGCAGGCTAGACAGCGGATAATCGAGTTCCTTTGCCCCTATGCCGACCCAGTCCTGCTCTGTCCGTGTCTTTGAATGCGTAGTGGCTAGGTGCTTCCAGAACTACCATACTAACACAACGTTCTGACATGTCAAATGGTTTGTTTGACAGATTATGCAAATGGACAACCTAGGAAACCGGTAGAATACTGATTAATTATCCGGTCGGATAAACTGACGCCAGCAACTTTACTCTAGAAACATGTTATGTACTTATCTAACAAAAAAACTGACGCGCGTTGTTTGGCATGTCGTCGAATGTGTGCCACACAGGGGAGGCTAAAGACGTTCTGGTGCAGGGCAGCCATTACTATTAAGTAGAAGGCGACCGTCAGACGTGACAGTTAATTTCATAAAGCCTTACCTGAACTCGTCACCGTTGATCAGACAACCTAATGAAGAGGTAGGGTGAAAGTTACCTGCAAAACAGTTCTGTCGCCACCACGGGAACAAAGCAAGTCCGCAGCGTGCGAACTGGTCGCCTATGCCCTCAATGGCAAGGTTCAGAGGCCATAAAAGGTGCCATTATATTGAAAAGCTTGCACATTGGATACTTTATACTCGACAAAATTTTCTTATGGTTGCAGCCCTGTCGTAAATCCGCTGCCTAAGGCGCAATTGCAGAGTATCGGATGGAAGAGTTAATGTTAGCGTTTGGACATGAAAGCATAAAACAAAAGGCTGCGTCTCAGATGGCCTTAAAGCCGCAGCATGTACTGATTACTCGCTTGAATTTTATGTTATTTTTTTATCATGGTCGCATTCTGAAGATTCTGAAGAACGGATGTGCGTTAACAGGTAAGGTACCATTTGGGCTCCCGCACGAGATTGACCCCTGAAGATCCCGCATTCAAGGCGCACAAAGTTTTAAATTCGTAGGCGTTGTCAGTCTCTGTGCAAACTCCCGGAAACATGTTCAGTGTCTTTAATTCCGATACAACCCGCTGCGGTGTCTCAGTAGTTATGGCGGTCTAAAGCTCAGCACAGGGTCACGGGTAGGTCCTGGAGCCCGCATAAAGACAGTCCGGAGCCCTTCACTGCGACGCCCTTCGTAGCCGCTCTCTCAGCTATGACAGGTATAAATTGATTGAATGTTTGAGTTTGAGGGATCTGTAGAAGGATCTTGGTTATTCGTTTCCAAGAGAGCCTTGCATTATATATATATATATATATATATATATATATATATATATATATATATGAGCCAATATACGGACTTTCTTGCGCTATTTCGAAGGTGTGCAGAACGTTCGGAGACTGTATGTGCGTATGCGCGTGTCGCAGCTGCTCACAACGGTCCCGCAAGTGATTTGGCGAAGCGCAGGGTGTGTTTTCGTAAAGGTCTGCATCTATTTTTTTTTTCACGGTACCTGAAGAACTTTCATGCCTTTTCTAGAACAAATTACTCAAGCAAAAGCTTAACTGTCAGCGCGGTGCTAGAGTGAAGTTACAGATGTTAGCAGGCAATCACAATTAGCGTTTTTTCCTTTCCTTCCGGGAATAATTTTGCAAAGCGTTGAATGTGAATAGAACAAAGCACGTGAAAAAAGCCATCATCTTACCGTGAGAACACCGGTGGCGTAACATCCGCATTCAAGACGAAGTCAAGTAATTAGGGACAGTCACCGCGTTCGTTAGTCCGCCAAGTGCGTACAAGTGCGTTTGTACGGGACTCAGCGAAGCCCACGTCGTAGCGCAGTGCGCGCGCCCTCAACACTGCTATGGCTCCACTCAAGCAGGCCTACTGCACGCAGGCCACGAGTATATTTCGCCAGAGTTTGCGAACGCTGCCTCCGCAGTCAGCGGGCGTCCTTGACGTGTCGGGGCGATGCACGAGCAACGTTCTTGTGATCTGATCGGGCTGGCGCAACGCGGCCTCATTAGGACCACGTGTCACGCAACTGCGAGGATTTACTTTCCATGGTGTGAGCACGTCACTACCCGCTACGCGGCAATTCGTCTGTTGTACAGAACTGAGGCTCGTTGGGCTAGTTGCTTTCGCATAAGTTGGTTTTTCGTTGGGCTAGTCTCAGCTCTGTGTGTTTGCACTTTTTCATTTCTCAATTCTGTTTCCACGCTGTAGTACGTGCTGTACAAGTCGGCAGCTGGACGTACTTTGACGGAAAGACAATGTAACGTATGCTTACGCCACAAAGCTGTGGGGCGAGGTATATGGAACTCTTGTTTTTGGACGGAAGGCTATGAGTTTGTTTGCGTCATTATTTAAACGTGCCACGACATCTAAATGAGACTTTTGCAGGTAGCTTTCATGGAGTGCATGATTTTAGGATTGCTAACTGTATTCCATGCCAATGACCTGCCTCGGTGGCATAAGGACAGTGATTGCCAGTTAAAAAAAAAAATACAGTTCTAAGGTACGTCTTGGTCAAATGTTTAGGGGAATCCCCCAAGGTGGAGTAAATTTGTAATAAGGGAATAATTACTCATTGGCATCCACCCAAGCGCAGCCATACGGCTACAAAGGAAAGCTGTATATCTTTCCTTTGTAGCCGTATGGCTGCGCTTGGGTGGATGTCAATGAGTAATTATTCCCTTATTACTAAGGTACGTCTCCCAGTACGCAAAAAAGTGCAATAAATCGACGGGGGCTCCCGCAATTTCAGATCAGCTTTCACTGGTTACTCGAAAAGTCGAAGGACCGCGCTAAGTCGACAGGAACCACAAAGGTGCTCGCGTCTTACCTAGTGATGACTGATACGAGCAACTTCAAACTCCGTAAGCAGTCGCGCGCATCGCACGGGGGATTGTTCAGCAAGCGCCGTTCAGGCTTCGCGTGCGCTGTCACAGGGGTAACTCAGCGCGTTGAAGGACTCACTGAACCGTTGTTATCACGGTTGCTTTTTCCATTGGCGGGTGGTTTCTCATCAGCGGACATCAGTGTCCTTTCATCGTAGTGCTGGCGTTTCCGTTCTCTGTGCGGCAAATAATTCCTCCCGCAAAACTCGAACGCAGTTCGGTCTCTGCCGACACAAAAACACTTTCCTCCTGCTTAGACCTACACCCGCCGCATAGGAGCAGTGGCTGACCGATGCATCTTGGAAGCCCTATGAGTCCCTGGCCCGGAGGACGCTCCAGATGGTCACCAACCTGATAATTTTGAACCGAGGACTCCACCAGCATCGGTTGATCTTGTCTAATCAATAGAGTTACCTTCTCTTGGTCTGATATTTTTGGTTTGTAGGCGATGGCGCTTGTTCGATATCTAGTTCTTATTCCCACATCTGTTAAGTTTCTCCGTCGCCGTTGTCGTCTCTCAATCTCCAGATGCCCCTTTCACTGACGCACTGCGGAAGCTTCACTTTGTGTAGCCAGTAAACGTCTCCCCAATGCCGTACTTACTTTGTAGTGCCGTTCTCTGATTTTTTCATCGAGAGTTGTTCGTGGTACCATTGGTGTAGGTTTATTGGGGTTTAACGTCCCAAAGCAACTCAGGCTATGAGGGACGCCGTAGTGAAGGGCTTCTAAAATTTCGACCACCTGGGGTTCTTTAAGTGTGTCATTAAGAAGGAAGGAACCTTTAATGAACCCTGCAACAGGGCTCACTATGATACAGTGCTCTCACATTCAATTAACGTGCACTGACACTGCACAGTACACGGGCCTCTAGAATTTTGCCTTTATCGAAATTCGGCCGCCGCGGGCGGGGTCGAACCCGCGTCTTTCGGGTCAGCAGCCGAGTGCCGTAACCGCTGAGCCACCGCGGCGGGCCGTGGTACCATCGCCGCATTAACGCCGCGTCCAGTGTGCTTACCACAGGAGGGAGGGGCCACAGGTTACGTAGCAAGTCATTACCAGTAATTCGGGACAAGCTCTTCTATAGTCCCCTAAGCTGCCCCCCGAGGCGCGTGGCTTCGACATTAAAAAACAGCGCTTCACATGATCCTTGACTTAAGAAAGTAAACGATCGAGTGATTTCAGAACAGAACGTGATATAGGCCGCTAGGCTTAGCGTAACTGGCTGGGGGCTGTCCTGAATTCCTGGTAATGAAAGAAGAAAGAATCCTGAGCGCGCACAACTCACTCGTCGAGGTTCACCGAGGAGTTGAACGTTCCGTTCTGCGTGGAGCCGCCGTCTGTCACCGTGGGTGGCGGCGGCGGCGGCGGCGTCGTAGTGCTGGTGGTGGTGGTGACCTTGGTTGTGGTGGTGGTCACCGTGGTGGTGGTGATGGTCACCGGTTCCGGGATGGTGGTGGGTGCCGCCTCCGTGTCCGGCGGCTCCCACGGGGCCAGCGGAGCCAAGTCGGCCGGCAAGTCTTCCATCGTCTCCCCGGCTGGGGCAGCGGTGGTGGCGGTTGTCCGCCGCTTGGGCCGCTTGGTCCGGGCCGAGTGCCGCGAGTGGCGGCGACGCCCCCCGCGGTGGCCGCCGCCAACCGCGGCTCGGGGCTGCTCTGGCAACTGGGTGGCCGCCAGGTCCCCGTGCGTCGACGAGGACAGCGAGGCAGGCGCCTTGAGCAAGGAGCCTGAGCGATGGGCGACGTGGTAAAAAGGGCGCATGGACATATTTCGCTCAGCAGACCTTCTAGAAGATGTATTTTGCAACAATGTTTTGTTAATGAGCATTTCGCAACTAACCACTCGTTGCGCTATGACTCTATAACATGCCTTGTAACTAGCAAGCGGTATTAGTCCCTGGTTGCTGTATCGAAATCAGATACAACCACTGGGAATCAGACAAAAATAAAAACGAATTCCGCCCAAGTGTCTCTGTCTGGGACGTAATTGCTCTGAACACTCGTAACGGGCGGCAGCGGTGCTCGGAGGTCCAGATGCACAAGCCATTTCCTTATTGCAGAAACAGAAATGGTCATAAAAGTTTTCAGGTTTATACTATTTTCTCTTCAAATTTAAAACGTTTCTTTTAAAAACCCGCCGTTTGCCACTTCTCAGCCTCGGACAAACAATACACAATGTAAAAGCGAATATTGCGGTGTTCATAAATGAAGTAAAGATGAGCACCAACCTGGCCCACTCTTATGGATCCTGTGGGCGTGGCCCACACTCCTCCTGTCGTGCACTGCACAGGAACCGAAGGAGAGAATAAAGACTCCGGAACAACAGCTACGTTTCGCAGTTAGTCACTGCTGTTCTCACGCAATGGTGGCGGCTTCCATAATGGTTGCCTCGCAAAAGCTGTCTCACATGACCATATTTTTGAGACCCGAGGCTTTAGGAATTGATCCGAGAAGTTAGCACCACAAACAGAAGGGAACCAACGAAAAGAACTCTATAACACACGCCCGAGCTTTGGAACCCAAAAAAACCGTTTCTTGATGAGGATTATAATAACACGGCGATTATGTTATGATACTATTTTTTTGTGCTATGCCAATAGATCAAGCTAATCCACGCTCCCGCTATTGCCAAGATCTATCAGCACAGCAGGAGACTAGGATGAAGCGCTGCTTAATAAAAATAGCAATTGCATTTGCTGCCCCACGAACTCAACGGAAGAATCTCTTCGCACGTGGGGTAAATTTGCGGCTGGTGGGCGTTCCAACTCTAATTCGGAATAATATGACTATTCCACATTGGTTGTATTCCATTCTTTTTCCCCCTCTTTGCATGTGGCTCAAGTAACTGCATGTTTCGCCATTGCTGGCCAGTGACAAAAACGGAAAAAGAATGTAGAACGTGATCAGAATAGAATACCTATATTATACATCTTCAACAGCTCCGATGTCGGTCAAGGAAAATGGAATGGAATCGTAACAGAGTAGTTATATTACAGTGGGCTTGGCCAATTATCGGGGTGGCTAGCGATACAATTACAAAGGATGGCTTATGGTTAATCGGGGTTTAATATCCCACAGCGACTCTGGCGGAACGCCGTAGTGAAGGGCTCCGAAAATTTCGACCACCTGCGGTTCTTTAACGTGCACTGACATCGAAAGAATCGGCTAAGTGAATGATTACTATATTTGAAAAACTTAAATTGGGTTTGTGATTAGTTTATTTTACGGATGACAAAATATATTTATTTTGTTGTGATTATAAATCATTTGTACAATCTGGCGTAGCCATGTCCCAATCGCGAAGTTAAGGGGGCGTTCTTTTGCCTCAGTCAAAACCATGGAGCGAACAGCACTGAATAAGGGTTAAAAGAAATAGTTCTATTATCTCGGCTCAGGTTTCAGTTAGATGGAGCTTCGGGGCCTGTGAAACAGTTCTTGTTTTGGGGATTCTGCTCTGTTGTCATCCGTGCGGTGAGTGTCATGTCTCAACAATAGCGCAGGGCTAATGGCGGGGCCTAAGTTCTAATAAAACAAGTATGGAATGTGGCCCTGACATCCAAGTAAAAGTTTTTTGACGCTATCCTTTTATGTATATGTCATCTGGCATAACACTTTTTTGTTGGAGGTACCACTGGCCTTATAACAGTGTCATAGCCTAAAGCATCGCATTCGCATGCAAACTTTTATTTAACCATATGGGCTTGTGGTGAAGTGCTAGGCTTACTCGACTTGGATGCGAAGGTGTAAGAGAAGGCGCAGAGCGCCATGCTGCCCAGAAGGAGGGCATAGTAGGTCAGCGGCACGCCCAGGATGCGAGTCTGGCGCATCCTGCAATCACATGAGGAACAAAAAAGAGACTCGAATCTCTTCATCATGCGCAAGATTGACTCCGATGGACAGAAACACCAACGCAGATGACTAAGGTTGGAGGATGAAACAGCATGGTAGGTTCTAGGGTTTGAGTTGTCTAAGGCGTGAAGTAACAGGCATCCGGAACTCATTGCAGTTAAAAGTTATTTTCTGATCCCACGCATATTGAGCCCCGAAAACTGCAAGTAGGCCCTCGATTACCCGTCTCAGTTCATTTTTAGATATTACCTGCGTACACTGCTCCGCCTGCTTGAAACAGAGTGTTTGATCAGCTCCACACGGTCTCGAATATTAAGCGCTCGAGCTAGCTTAAACACCTGCTTGCGAACGATTCTGAGCACTATTCAAAGTGAGGTACTCTAGAGGCAATCTCAATGGGGCCTCAGGGGTGCAGAACTGCGGTCTGCCACGGTGATGTTTCCTTTATTTGTGTACATGTTATGCGTCGCATTTCTAAAAAAAGGCCTCCTTACAGATTCTCTTCAGCCATACTGTTTTCTTTAGCTCATGTTTAGAGCATGTGCCCAGCCTTCTGCGGGTTTTGAGACAATATCTGTAATATTGTTAAAAACAGAGTCGCTAAGTAACACCGTGAAACTGCTTTCGTAATCTTGCAAAATAACCACCCTGAAAGCAAGCAAATGTATCAATGAATCAACCATAGTCGTCGAGCGATCAATCGAAGTCAGTAGAGCTTACGCTGTCGTGGACTTGGCCGAGCTGCGGCTTGAGCCCGATTCCAAGCTGTCGTCCAGCGAATCTATGGAGCGCCCCTGTAAGACGGGGAGAAAGTTTTACACCTCGAACGACGACACTGAGGAGTCTATCTCCCTGTCCCTGATCACCCTTGTCTTCTGGCTTTCCGTGTCTCACATGCACAAGCGTCATAACAACGTCATGACCTGGCAATGCAAATGTGCGCGTGCTGGTCCTTCGTAACAACAGCTGTCGTGACGGAGTATCACATTTAATGATGCTTCATTCGGGGAATTTTTTGCAGAGAATTCTGTCAGCGAAATTCCGCGAAGAGGGAAGCTTCATTGGTTTTCAAATAACTTTAAGAATCTAAATTTTAGTTTTTTTCTTCCGAATTACTGTCTTTGCCGAACGGGTGATGGGGAAAACGGCCAGAAACAAATACTTTGGTCTAATCTGGGGAATTTTTGGTAACGAGATGGAACGTCATTGATCAATCACATTCTGAACAGGAAGCTTTGGATATATTTGTTTCTTTTTTTCTCTCATAAAAGTTCAAAAATCAAATTTCACAGTGTAGAAAGAATGCGGCACCGTGGTACGCGCAGCACTGATGGAACATGAACTAAGGCTGGATTTAGCCCTATTCTTTATCACCACTGCACTGTGGAAAAATGGTAGTCAGCGGTATACCCCTTTTCTTATGAAGCCAGAAGCGGCGGCACCGGTCTTAGATCCGGTGGCGTTACCTTCAGCAGGCGTCTCTCGCCGGAGCGGGGAGCCTCGCCACCGGGCTCGTATCCGGCCTCCAGCGAGGAGTGTGACGTCAGCGTGGGCATGTGGACGCTGTACAGCTGCTTGCTGTGCCCACTGACCTCCGCTGACGGAACTGTCTGCAGTGTGGACAGAGACATGTGGCAAAAGGTATATATACAGAAAGTCGTTCATACATCCCTAAGCGCGAACTTGTTTACGGGCTTGAACGTGGTTTTCCCGCGACCCCGTTCATTGTTTACGCACTGTTTCTATGTTGAGTTCACTGAGGAGTGCACATCCCTAGCACCACATGACATTGGCCCAACACTGGAAAAGGCTGGTCCTTTGTCGCTATTGACCAACACATTCCCAGCATTGCGCAAGCTCAGTGCTGCTTGGGGTCATGTGCTGACGCTGCAAGTAAATATATTTTAAAAATTATTGCACTATGTCCATACTGCGGCACGCCAATGCTGTTTTTTGGTTATGTCCTGTCTTAATGCATTAATGAATCTGACGTATTTCGTTCACGCGCAGGTAATAAAAACAGACTGAGGAACGATCATCTATCTACATAGTAATATGTTATCAGGGGCCCAAAGAGAAACAAGCCCTGCATAACGGTTTTTATCCTTACTCAACTTCCTGGATTCATTTTTTGTTGTATACCAGCCAAACATTAGCAGCAAAGAGCTGCGGGTTCGCGTTACATCGGTAAACCTGCCATTCTCGCAGTGAGGATTGAGGCCATGAAGCATGATTTCAAGCACTAAGGCAAGAATTGTGACCGAGACGAACTGGTGCCGATGGAATAAACATAAAATGCGGCTGATGGTAATGGAGCCTTCCATGCAATTTTAAGCTTGTTTATTCCTGCGAACGAAAAGATCGAGATGCTTATGAACAAGAGCCGGGTCGCGTACACCGTTAACTCGCACTGATCTTTAGGTTTGTGTTTTTAATGTGACAGCATTAAAAGCCTCATCACGGGGAAAATGTGTCAAACAATGTGAAAGCGACGTAACCAGACCAGATAATTTTCATTGGCTGGGGAGAAGTGACGTCATCAGATGGCTAATTCTCATTGGAGGAAGGGAACTGACCAGATAGGAAGTGATGTCACTTCCAGTAATAGCATCAAGCATTATTCGCGAAAGAGCGCTCCGTACTGCAGCATCAAGGTACAACGAGAGCAACGAGACGAAGCAACGTTCTGGGTTCTGCCATTGTCCGCGCTGCGCTAAGTCAGTGAAGAGGCTGCTGTTATTGTTTCCGAGTGGAAGAAAAAAAAAAAAACTGGTGGTAGTTCCTTCGTCACGAGGCGTCTGCCTTTATGAGGTACAAAGGATAACAGCGATCTCCTGCAAGAATTTAAAATAATTGGTTTTTCTTGTCTATAAAACAAGGAAAAACCTGCCTTTCCTGACAGCGAACTCTCAGTCCTGACGCGTCTCTTATCCAGAAAACCAAGCTTATTTTTATTAACGAGAATAGTCGAAGAAAGGCACGCAAAGATTCTTTTGCCATAGTTGTGATTGTTTAATTTTCCCCCAGCAATTCCTATGTTTACCAGGGGCGGCCTAATCCGGCCTAACCCACTAATCCACGGCCTAATCCAAGGGGCGGCCTAATCCACAACATCATCCTGTGTGAATTGGAATACGCGGGGTATAGCATGCGGGACTCAAAGTTCCCAAGGCTGCACATGGACCACTTATACGTATTGGAGTGCTGCGGATTTATCTCGATCACATGGGGGATTCTCTATGTTACATCGCACGTCGCAGAGCACACGGGCGCCTCACAGCGCTTGTTGTATCAAACTAGTTCCTTCGGTCTCGCGTAGCCGCCGGTGGTTCCGTCGTCCCGTCCACATTTCCCTCTCTCCCACCAGCGTAGGAAGAGTCAGAGCAATGAGATAGATAAGTATATTCTGAATCATGGACAAAAGTTTACGAGGTGCAGCAGGTCTGCGGAAAAAAAAAAAAAAATCTGTGCGCTTGGGCAAAACAGGCCAGCGTAGAGCACTGAAGCACGAGGGGACAGATGTGCTCCATCCTCTGAAAAAATACCAGCTGACAGACTAGTGAGCCAACGTGTAAACGATTTTTTTTTCCCTCGAATACGCGATCCTCTAGGCCACTCTACTCGGACTCCACCCTCCGGCGAAGGCTAACTTGTGCAACTGAATTCAGTACGGAAGCCCTGGCCCGGGTCATGATGCAGAGGACATTCCTCTCACTCACGAATCCGCCCAATCATTCATAGGATACTGCGGCTATTCTTAAGTCTATCAGTGGCAGCTAAGTGACAATGGTAGTCGCACGTGACATCATAATTGTGTTAATCACTTCGCTAGGATAGCGCTGACCAGTAAATAAATTTATAGTCTGAGGGCAAAGAGGGCATAATTTTTTTTTTCCATTCCGTTTCCATCGAAATGGCGCCGCCGCGGCCTCATGTAAACTAGCATAAGTGGCTTTCAACTCAACAAGACCTTCACTAAGCGCACGCCCTCAGCGACTTCCGCACACAAGCAGCGAAGCTGTGCTGTGCACTTGCCTCCGCAGTAGAAGGCTCCTGCGTCTGGGACCGTCCCGAGGCCTCCAGGCCCGGCAGGAAGCGCAGGAACTGCGCCGCGAGCAGCTCGGGCAGCTGCTCCGAGGGGCTCAGGGGCCTCCGTGGTCGGTCCCTGCGGGAGCGTCGCGGGGTCTCCTCCATCCTGTCGTACTCCATCGTCGGCAACCCGGGCGTTAACACAGGCAAGACCTCCCCGCTTCGAGCAAGCGTCCGGTGAGATTCAAACACTGGTCGCTCGCCTCGTGACCCCGGCCGCAGGAGGCCGCCGCGCGCTTCGCCGCTCGAGCAGGGCGCACCTTCATTGCTTTTGCTTCTTCGCGTTACATTCACGAGTGTTTGGGCAAGTGCGATATCAACTCCTTATTTTATTGCATCCAGTTTCACACGTGGAATTTAACTGTGCTCTTTGGCTTGAGTCACGTGCGGGAAAAAGTCTTGAATAGCTCACAAATTTGTTTTCTATGTCCCTTTTTGTCAAAGACCAATTGCGCTAAAATTCAGCTAGTATGTGTCTTTTCTGCAAGAGGGAGCACGAAGGAGCAGAATAATGCAAAGAAAAACATTTTATTCACATCTGGCTTAATATTAGCATGCGTACTCTTCCTGAGACATAACTGCAGCGCAGAAACTACAAACGCATCAAGAAGGAACAGCTAAACACAGACAATCGGTGGTCTTCGGCTGTTTCTTTCTTATGGGTTTGTGGCTTTCGCGCAGCAGGTATATCTGCAGAAAATTACCAAACTGCCGAAAAGCTCGTCTTACTTATGTGTGTACCTTGACTCAGTCAGCGCAATTGAGAAAGTAGTAGTGAGTGCCTCAGCGGAGGAATCTCTCTATATGAGAACAAAAAAAATTGTTCATGTGAAACTGCGCTAATATAAGGCTGAAAGGATTGGGAACCAAAGCTTACTGACAGTAAAATGTGTAAGCTGTCGCTCCTCGCTGAGAGGCGCAGGAACACTAACTTTTCGTCTTGGAATCCGGGTCCTTGAATCCCAGCTTTTCAGGTTACAACGCTGAGAAAGTTTCCCGGCGCCGAGTAGTTTTCACTAAAGCTAGCCTCGCGTGGATGAAATTCAACTACGGTCGAAGCAGTTTTTGCTTCCCTGTTCGACGACGATCTCTTGGTCCCTTTCGCCTTCGGTCTTGGCACAAACTGGCTGCTATTGTCCGATTGGGCCCATTTCGCTGTCATTTACGTCGCGCCGTAAGAGACAAATTATCTTGCTCCATAGCACCAATCAGGAACAAATCGGAGGTTCTGCTGCCCACGCATCAACTTGGTTGTACTAGTCACCGAAGTCACCGGTTACTAGCCACCGGGTTCTAGTCACCGGAGAAGTAAATTTCAGACGAGCTGACATTTTGAATCCTGCTCAACGGTCTCTAACAGTCCTCATTGAGCCTCGAGAGATTCATTCCATGACTTCTCAAGTCTAAAGGTTCCTTGCGTAAACGAATTCCTTGCCGTAAAATTTTTCCCTCTAGAAACGCCATTGTTAATGTTGTGCCAATTGCGGAACGTTGTACAAAAATGTGTACGCGAAAATGCGTCCTTCAATTTCACGTGAATATATTCCTTACGCGAAAAGGGCTCCATAGATGTAACTTATGTCGTTAAAATGGTCGAAAACTAATGCAAGGGTAACCATAGATCATTAAGATCACAATTAAGATCACCATGAAAATTTGATTTTCTAAGCCACTACGCTGATTCACCGTAAAGGGGGCGGTCGGGTTGGTTGGTATCTCATTCGGAAGGCATAGAGCATTTTCCACACCACGCCTCAAACGGGAAAAATTCCTTCAAGGAAGAAATAAAACTTTACGGCGTACAAAAATATGCACACAGTGACTGAAGGAGACATTATAAATCCAGATAAAAATCACTGTCCTTCCCTTCCACCAGTCACAATCTTCGTAGACAGCATGCTCAAAGACAACAAATCATTCCTTTGTGCCAGCAGCCTCCGCTATAGATCTAAAGTGTTTCAAATTAAGACCCAATTTTGATCGCGGTTTCTAGTAGTGCACCAGTTTGTGGACATCCCTAGGCGGCCCCTCAAAATTGTCGACGGGAAGCCTTCGACAATCACTATGCACATCCGACGTAAACTGATTACAATAAACTCAACTCTACTGGTCAAGATCACCGACAGAACAGGCTTCAGGGCGGCAATGTTGACTGCGGCAAGGCTGTGAGCGTGCGAGGCTCACGCCTACTTCTCGGAGAGCGCGACAAGCTCTCATTAAATGCGCTTTCGCGGCAGCCTTTCCACAAAGTCACCGACAGGGAGAGGGAGAGTAGCCAGAGTTACATAAGCCGACCCACACGACGCGGTTGCCCGAAAGAGCGGACGACCCTGCGGTCGACCGCGTACAATGCCAATTACCGGTGGGAACACGGAAACGGCCATTTGCGAATTTTCGCAAACCGCTTCGTCTTCTCCCGAGCTCGGCGAGCACTTCCCGGACGCACGCACGGTCTACGCGCGCCGCGAGGCTTTCTGCCTTCCTTCCGGCAGGAAATTACCAATACGGCACGAGAGGCCATGAGCATCAGCACGCCTCTCCTGTGGTACCAACCGCGGTACAGAACTACCGCCTCGAGGAGAGATGAAGTGGGAACGCTCCTTTAAATCCCGCACCATTGCTTGTTTGCAAGAGCGTATCGCACACGTACAGATCGAGAAAGACTCACACATACACAAACACTCACACAAATATACCACGCAAGCACCAAGACAGACACTTTATAAAGGCCCGATAATACAGAACAAGCGTGCGTTTCACGGGTAATCAAGCCCATGGGTTTCTCAGCGTCCTAGATTGTTGCTCGGAGCGGATTTGGGCGAGGAGGCAAGAGGCCGTCGCCTTCTCTCCTCATTCTGTCCATTCCTCACCTCTACCTATGGAACACTGCGCAGTCCGCAGTCGCGTGCCTCTTGTCTCCCATATACAACCGCGCCGTTATATATACAAGCGCGGCCACTCGTGTTGTGAAGCCGATACCGAAGCGAGCGAGCGGGCTGCGCGGGCTGGCGTTCATTCGTGACGCTCGCTGAATGAGCTTAGGGGCCCCGGGTTGGGGTGCAACCAGTTTTGCCTTCACCCCATAGCCCACCGCGCGCTCTTCTTCCCTCGAGCCTCGGAGCTTTTCTCGAGTGCTCCCAAGGAGATTACTTATTGAAGTCGCGTCTTCGGCACGACCACGGCGTGCATCGAGGGGTCGCACATATGCAACCCCCCAAGAAGTGGCGTGAGTGAGTGTGCGCTGGAGTTGCTTGAACAGCGATGCCGATATGGAGCGGCGGAGGCAGCTCTCGCCGGAAGCTACATCCCAGTAACGAACAACGCTTCCGGGGAAGGGGTCGAAACGCATCATGCGCATGCACTTTCCTTCACGTCACTACGCTTGGTACGAGTTCTGTCGGCCCAACGAGCCATTGTTCTGGCAAAGTCAGGCGCCTGCTAGGGCGAATTTTGGGGGATCGCGGTCACCGGTCACGCGATCTAGGAGCGAGAACGGTTACGGTGACCTGCTCGCAGGAGCATCTGGAGGGGTGAGGAAGCGCACGGGCACTAGGGGAAGGTAAGCTTTGTGGCACGCCGACTCACGTGATCATCGCCGGATCGCCCTTCTTTGGTAATGCGCTCTGTATTTCTGCGCTCATTCAGCTTCGTGTAATGTGCCCGGCTCTCCATGCCGTGAAAGATGGAGCAAACCACGGCACTCAAGCCTCTCAAGTTCAAGACGCCCAACCAAAACACCCAACCAACACGCCCAACGAACGTTACTGTTAGAATAGCATATGCAAATGCTCCCACAGTGTGAATTAGTTCAAAAGAAACTAACCTGATATACTCTGAACGTAAATCGAATTCATGGCTAAGACCGTTATCTCCATTCGGATTGAGCACTGGCTGAATATGGTGAACAGGGATAAAATTGAGGGCAACCGGGACACAGTGTGAAAGTCTTGGGGCTAAGCGAAAACCTTCACGCACATACAAAAGTTCTCAAAACTGTTCCGTGGAAGCGCTCAGTAACTTAGCGGGATACAAGGTGTCGTGCACCTACGTCAGTTTGTGTTTTGGGTCAGTGGAGCTGCACTGATAACCGTAGCAAGGGATGCCAGTTGCGCAGAGTTCTGCCAAAAAGGATATATTTTGTTCACAATGACGTCTCTGGGTACATGGTTTCGTGCTGCAGGGGTAGCAGTGTAAGATGCTATTAAGTTTCCTTCCTGCAAAGCACTTTGCAACTCCTGATGCTGTCGTACAGTGGAAATGAAGGTGGCAATTTGTTTTTCGCTCACCCGTCTAGTAGGGTAGCTGTTGATACTGCGCCGTAGAACAAACTTGACAACTTCTCTTTCGTACACTGTTCTTTAGAAATGAGAACAGTAATTACGCTTCGCGCTCTTGGATTCGAAGAATAGCCACTACCACCATGCGTTAGAAATAGAAGCCACGACATCGCACGTCCGATTCTGGGCAACAGCAGAAGTAGGTGCACAAAGTCATCCGCATCAACGTCCTGAGTCTCGAATGAGTCCGTTTTGTTATCCTGACCTACATGTTTGCTGGCGCTCCAAGTTACAACCTAAGAGCGCTGGCCCATACGGTATAATACTGCCATGGCGTGTACGTCAGCCGGCGTCTGCGAAATGCTTTGATGGAAGGTGTTGGTCGTAAAGGAAAAAAAGAGTCATTTAACGTTGGCCACCTAGCCGCATTTGATGTTTGGTCTTTGGATGGGATCATGGAGCGTCTGTCTGAAGAGCACTCTGGATTATTAAACACATAAGGAGATGCACACGACAGCATTGCAAACTGAGGTTAATGGTAAACAGTCTTGTCTCCGATGTACAGTCTTTGTCAAAAGTTTAGAGCCCAGGGTGTTTGCTTCTAAGCCTTGTAGCGGGACTCCTGAAGCATTCGTGGCAGCCCTACCCATTGGAGAAGACAGGACCAGATGTTTTTACCTTCAGGAAATTTGGAGCGCTGGAGATGCATTACGAGCCACACAGTGTGGCTCAGAAGCGAACCCCCTGGTCTCCAAACTTTTTACAGAGGTTGTACCTGCAGGTACGAGAAATGTTACTAAAGAACAAAGTTATGAAATAAGGTACAAAAGAACACCTTGCTGCTTTTCATTCAAGTAAACTCCTGAATCGAACTTTAAAAGACAATCGAACTTTAAAAGGATGCGTTTAAGATAAATTTACTATAAAAAGACCAAATGTGTGCTCCGCATTGGTACTTTGCAAGCAGTCGTTACAGCAAGATAAGAAAGTGTTTTGCTTTACATTGCTTCGGCCTTTCTCATAGCCTTCATAAGAGCGCAAAGATGTATACAAAGAGATTCATCACAGGAGAAAAATCAAAAGCAGCAGTCGTCTCGAAAAGCAAAGCCACACACACTGAAAAATCTCTGTGCGAATAATGCACAAACATTCTCATTTCCTGTCGTTCACATGGGCTTCCTCATTACCTAAATTCAGCTCTGCACTTGTCTCAAAGTGAGAGGCGCATTGTAAAACTGGTATTGCTCGGATTCTCCAAGCAATATGCCGCCGTGTGGTTGCAAGATCCTGGGTGGAACTGCCAGTATTCTCTTTTCATTCAGTCATGCTCACTTGTAGTTACTGAATGGTGTTTTGTGCAAAGTTCGGTATAATAATGATCGACTACCATTGCTGCTGTATATTTTGACGAGAGAACAGATAATACTTCTAACAAAAAGGGAATTGTATTTCCGTTACTTTTCGACGGATCCTTCTGAAGGATAAAGGATTCCGTTACTTTTTGAAGGATGAAGGATTTTGAAGGTTAAAAATCTGGTGCACTAAGCATGCAATGGGCGACGTAAAATCAAAGGTCAATTAATGCGACAATATCAACGGGTATGTTTCACTGCTGAATACTCTTCTATTGTGCTTGTCGACCTTATCAATGATTGTTTCAGTTGCAATCATATTAAAAATAAGGGGAAGTGATTTCAGAATTATGTCAGGAATAAATTCGCTTCTTCAAAGCTTTTAATGCAGTTTCCAACGAGTTTTTGAATGAAAGATAAAGCCCCGCAACGAATATAGATGTTTGCAGAAGTCGCTGGGAATTCTGTAATAAGGCAAGACTCGTGAGACATGTTAGCCAGTATTTTTCAGTTATGTTAGACTTTTTAGGTTGAGCCAGGGTAGCCGAATAGTAGAAAAAACGCTGAAATTCTGAGGTTGTACACGAAGGTTTAAAAGCTAAGTAAACGCATTTTCCAGGAACCAAAACAGCAGGGAGTGATCCACGTTTGTTGGAATTAAAGAAAGGAAAAAGTTCAAAATATGTCGGGAGTCGTCATCATCGCAGTCAATATCATCATCAGTCTAACTATATAGAATACACGAAAAGGTAGGTATCTCCCACTGAATTCTGATTAATCATGTTCCGTGCCAGCTGCGGACATATTATCGCCCCAAGCTTTCTAATCTCGTTCGCCTGCCTGAATCTGGCGCCCTCAGCCACACCTGCATCCTCCCAGAGAGAGAGAGAGAGAGAGAGAGAGAATAAATTTTATTGAACTTGTAGCCCACTATGCCGGGCTTTTATTCTCTTGGAATCCACTCTGACCGTTGATGACTTTCTATTCGGATTACATGCCCTGACCATGCCCATTTCTTCGTCTTAATTTCAGCTAGGACATCATAAACTCACCCTGACCCAATATGCTTTCTTCATATCTCTTAACGTTAAACCAGTCATTTTCCTCTTTATAGCTCTCTGCGCTGCCCTCAGTTTAATTGTCAGCCTTTACGTTAACCTCCAGAACACAAGTGCGCGCGCTTAGATGCAGTACAGCTAGGCTTCACTATCATACAACTTTCTCGAAAAAAAAAATAAAAAAGACAGCACACTGCATTCATGACATAAGCCGACCTTGTATTACGGCGCACATTATGTGATTCGTCTGTAGCGCCGCAAGCTCGAACCAAGAATCGGCGCGACGCGTGTCCGCTCCTGACAAGCGTGCTTTCCCGCCGGGCACGCGGGAAGGAGGAAGAGGAGGACTCCGCGCCATCCTTCCGCCGCCGCCGAAGGAAGGAAGGAAGGGACGGAGCAAAGGAGGAAAGCGAAAGCGGCTTTGTTCCGTTCGGGCCACGCGCTCCTCACAGCAGCCGCCGTCCCCAGCGAAAAGGCCGCGCGTTTATACTTCTCTTCTTTCCAGACGCCGGCGCCCCACCGCAACCACGAGCGTTCCCTTTCTTTCTGCCTCCACACTGCTCTCTTCTCTCTCTCTCCTGTGGGTAGAGTGGTTGGGGGTCAGCCAATGAGCGGCCCGTGCCGGGCATACGTAACGCGAATGTCGCCGGCGCAGATTCCAGCGTGAAAGCCACCGCCGCGATACGATCCGGCAAATCGCGCCAGCACACCTTGAGTCGCGCCACACTGTCCCGTTCTGCACGTGCCGAGACGACGCCCCGGTGAGTTTCGCTTTCTGTCTTGAACCCACGTGTTCGCCCCTCGCTTACTGACGCTGCATCACGTCGGAGCGGCCCGTGGCTTGTGAAGCTGCGTTCAAGCAGACACTGTCCGGGTCGGATGGTACGAGAATCGTCGCGCTTCGATGAAATGATGTAATCGATGAATGACGTAACCGAAAAAGGAACCTTCTTGCCACGCTTATGTAAGAATGTAGAATCTATCTTCGCACGAAACGCGTAACACTGGGAGCAGTCTAATGTTAATATATATATATACTTAGTTCTGGATGATCAGAGCCGGTTGTGTCGTGACGTTTCGGGAGTTGGCCAATTTCTATGTGCTTAAGCGCCGAGAGCATATAAGTCCCAAGTTCTGAGCGTGTGTTCTTGTGACAAGCAACCTACAAGAAACTACGCATTGAATGGAGTGGAGCAAAATGCACTTAGCGGTCACTGTTTCTTGAACCCCTTCATCAGTCGCAAAAACCATGCCACAGGGCTTCGGACTTGTCCTACCTTCTGCTTGCTCTGAATCAGCGGTCAGAATCAGCAGAGTGGTAGCGCCTAGAACGAAAAAAGTTCAACGCCTGTCTTGCCCTGCTATATAACTGGGCCGGCACTACGTTAGACTCAGACCACGCGTGATCTGTTACTGCTTCTTTGGGTTTACGCAGACGAGAACCAATGTGGAACGTAGATAGGATCAGAATTGGACGATGCAGGGGAAGCCACGTTAGGTACCGAATGGGGCTAGTCTTACATCTGATCGCAATACGCAGGCTTGCTTCTGTCGGCAGGGTCAGTGGATGCTGCAAGGCTTTTTTGCAGAACGAGGTCTAGCGTAACGCCTTCCGCCTTTTAACTTCTTCATCGCGTAAGTGCTTGTGTAGATACATGGGGCCAATGTATGAAGTAGCTACATAACAGTGAAAATAAGCCGCGGGACCCATAAAACGAAATTATCGCTGTTCTGCCAGTAATTCCGTAACACTTTTTTTTTGGGGGGGGGGAGAGGGGGGGGGGGGGCAATTTCACTTATCGATTTCTAATGCTTGTGAAAAGAGCGTTGTCGTGCGACTGGCAGGCTCGCGTTCAGATGTTGCTATGACTGAGCATCTCATGGCTTAATCTTCCTCGGGCTTTTCGTGTGAATGCCTTACCAGTGGAATCATTTCATTAACATTAATAAGCGCCTTCATCGCGCAAATGGGCATGAAAATAAAAACGACTGAACCGTGCTTCTCGGCATTGAAGCTTTTTGTCACAAGGCGTACAGACTGTGCTTTTCAAGATACTTGTTGCATAGAATTTCACAAAAAAAGTTAAAAGATCACTTGCTTCTTGACGTTCATTTGCACATTCATGATAGAAGTAAGTTTTGACTCCTTCCCCGCAAAACATGCCAGTCGTCTACTTTCGTGTGCTACGCCGTGGTGTAGAGGGCTAGTGCTCAGTTTTTATAGAACTGAATGTAAAACTGTGCTTCAGCAAACTGCGCAGCAATGCCCAATGGTAAAGCTTACTCCGCGTAAAGCTTGTCTTGTTACATAAGATCCTCGAACGCGCGCGCCTCACCATATCAGAATTAAGCTCTGAGTTTTCAACAAAAAAAGAAAAAAGGATGGAACCGTGCGATGTTTGCTCCAGATTTCTTGCTGTGATTTTCTTATTGTCTCCACGCCTTGACGAACCCACGGGAATAGCTAAGCGTAATTTACCCTTGCCGCACAGACACTTGAAGCCTTTTAGGCCGCAGAACTTTTCAAGCACCAATGACGCAGAGCCCTGGCGCACGGTCGGATTCAACTTTCACAGAAAAGTTCGTCTAGAGCTAGAGGTATTTGCACCAACCCCCCTGACGCAGTAAGAGCAGAGTAAATGTCACTTTCTCATCGCTTTAGGTCTTAGCGTTCGCAAAAAGCTTCAAAGTTAGTTTTCTGGTTGCTGTGTGTATCAAACAACTGGATTTGCAAACAGGAGAACGTTTGCGATGCATCTCTCTTAACGTAAAATTTTACTGAACACTAATATTTTTTTAGATATTTATTTTGTGTTTCCATGTGACATTTGGTTGGGCCCTAGGATAAAAATATCAATGGCCTTCGAAAATACGGATGCCGCTTGTGAAGCCTTCATCGAATCGATAATTATGTGAGAGCGAGAGAGATGTCTTTTTAACACTTATGTTATTGTCGAGCCCATGTATTCTCCGTGCCTCGTTTACACTGATGCCGTCAGTGCGCTATCGGGTGGAGCCATGCACCCACAGAAAGCACATGTTACCTTCAGAGTTACTTATTGATTTACACCCGTAAGTGTTCCGTGCCACAAGGGCGTTAAGCGCATGTTATATCACAACATGCTTTTGACTCGCTGCTAACGTTTTGTATGAGCTGTGACCATTTTTCCTTTTCATTCATTGGTTTTGAATGGCTTTGGATGAGGTGATTTCTAATGCTAAAGGCCACCTCAGCAAACGTTCAAGGACATCAATTTAGTTTCTTCTCTATGGTTATAAGAAAATTTTCTTTCGCGAATGTCTTAAAGTGTACGTTGCTGTACACTACGCTTGGAAAAGACAAAGATCGGTTACGCAAAATGCGACCAAGACCGGGGGGAAAGCGTTACATAATGCGAACGATGGTCTTCGCGAGGAACGCGGTCAAGGCAAAGGAAGTGAAATGCATCGGCAGACTCGTTGTGGGCCGTTATACGTAATACCTTTGGGAATACATGCATGTATGCGCGCGTAAGACAACAAAACGAGCACTGCCTACTGATGATGAACTTTTGCATAACAGCTTCAAAGCGATTGTTTCCTAACCTGAAGAAGTGAAGAAGATGTAAGAAGGAGCCAAGAGCTATGGGAGAAGGCAGGGAGATTTCAGGACCAATGAAACGATTTGAGAAAAAGAATTACACCTACTCGAACACGTTGTGAGAATGAGTACTTAACAATGTATACATATGACTGGCGGTCTCAACATGTAACTCTGTCTAGTAGAGAGGAATGTTACGTTAGGAATTCGTGCACAAGGTGTGTTCAGCATTCGCTAAAACTTCCAGCGAATGCCAGTTATTAAAGAAACTCGTTAGTGCGCCGGAGAAGATCCTGTTCCTGCAACGAATTTAGATAGCCTACCACTCAGTTAGTAGCGGCGGATATAACCTGAGGAGCAGTTGCAGTTAGCATCTATATAAGCGCAGCTACAAGAAAAACCGCCCATGTTTTTCAACTCTTCGAAAGCGGGAGAAAAAAAAATTCCTTCTCCAGGAAGTGAACCCGCAGCTACTTGTAGCCTAGGGCAGTCCTACCTAATGAGTGCAGCCGGAGAGCTGGCAGATCTCACGGTGAGGCAAAGCTGATCCACAATGGAGAAGGGCTTACATTTTAGCGCAGCGCATTTAGGGGAGTCCCACCCAATGGACTACTTTGTTAGCGCTGTGACACGACTTCTGGAATAGAGGCTGTGATCGCTGTCTTGCTATAATCTTTCCCGCCGTCAATCACTACAGCAGAGAAGCGCATCAATTTTCTGATTCTCAAGACGCTCTTTCAAGAAACACGGCAACTGCAAGAAAAAAAAAAAGACGGTGATGAAGCCTCGCTGTCTGATCAGAAGCCGGGGTCTGCTACGCGGTACTGGTTAAGTCGAGGCACGACTCACTCGCTTCCTCTACTGCTCTGTTTTCTGAGAGGAAGCACCGGAATCTTCCCCGACAGCTTCGAGCAACACGTGGCGGCGGGGAGAATGAAGTTCACTGAAGGGGGTGTCACGAATATAGCGCACGTGGGTCGCCGACTGCTGCCACAGCGGGCGAGCATGTGTCTCAGGTCGTCGACGGATGCAGCATAAGCTGTACATTTGTTTATTTTTTTCTTGCTCCGTGGAGAAAGAGCGGCGCGTTGTATTTAAGTTAGAGAGAGTGCCCGGTTAGACACCGACGCCGCGTCACGACGGGAGGCTTAAACTGCCGCAGCACGCACTTTCCGCGTGCCAAAACGGACGACCACAAGAGCTCAACCGCATGATGCCCACCTGAGCTTCACCGAGCTAGCGGAGCAAATCACACAGTGTGTTATTTTTTCTTACGTAGATTTTTTTTTTTAGTCATGACTGTTTAGGAGACTTTCTTCAGGGAAGAAGGCCTCGGCATCCTATAAGTCAAATGGTCTACAATACCACTGACGCGTTAGCAGATGTGCATGGCATTCACCTTGATACAAGAATCACATGATGCACCCTTACTGAGCGTGTGATCCCGGAGGTGTGACAAATGAGACCAAATGGACGCTGTGTATATGTTGCTCAGCAATGAGGACATTAAAAGGAAAGCTATAACTAAAACGAAGAATTACTAGTATTCAAGTTTCACTATAAGACTTTTTCTTCAGATGCCGACTTGTGGGCTGTGCCTACCGTAATTACGGTGACCTTCATGACAAACAATGACAAACCTGGCCACAGACCATTTCGCGAAAAGTTATTAAATTCAACCTTCTCCTGGATATATTAACCACTGAAATTTCGACCTTTATTAAGCCGTCGTCACCAAGTCAATCGCTTGAAGATCGCTGTGAAGCAACTCACCCAATTTTACCAGATGCGCTGGCCCCGCAGCTGACGGGTCGGTATCATAACCGACTTGTCGCGACACAGTGCCGCGCGCTGATATTCGTACTTTATCTTCAAACAGTACGTATGAAGCATGGCATGAGCCGACAGTAAGCTCGGCTGCACGGCTGGTTGTCCCATGGCTAGGGCCTCGATCTGGCCTGCCTCATGACACGAGTGCACGCTGGCGTTTTTTCACCTTTTGAAGCGAAAAATTCACTACGGGACCTCGGGCTTCAAACGTGGGCCGTGTAAATTTGACCTTCAGCTGAGTTAGAGGTCAAAGCATGAAAAAGAGAAAAAATAAATTTAATTAATATTCATGACTGGGAGTCCCGCGGCTGCGCGAACAGATCTCTTTTAAGGGCCGCTCAGAGAGACCAGTAGGCTATTGCCTCATTTTTTATTATTATTTTTATTTGTTGCATGGAAATAGTGCCGAAAAAAAAAACCTGTGCATGCTTACGCCGCAAAACACCAGACCACAATACCCCTGCATGACCCCACCTTCCAAAACATCAACAGTCTGGTAGGCACACACACGCATCCAATAGGGGAGCCAGCTAGGCGGCTCTTGCAGGGCAGCTTATACTCCCCGCACCAAAGCGCATTGTTCACGAAACACAGATTTCGACGACCGTGGTGATTCGGCGTGACGGTCCATCATGCGGCTCTTCCAGAGACTAAATAGTCCCAGCAACATAAATAGATCATATGACACAACGCAGTTTTTCTCCACAGGCAAAAAACGGTTACTGTAGGGCGTAATGTCAACGTCCTTCTTAATTGTTCGCTGTAATATGTCCCAGAAGAACACAGCATCATTGCACAGAATAAAGCAATGTAAGAGGAAACCGTTCTGAACGGCTGCATCTTGAAACACTAGGCTATCGCCGCTGCCAACACGCCTCATGTTAAACTACACCACTCTGGCGTTGTGCATTGGAGAGCGTCGTGTTCATCAACTTCTCTCTGCTCCGTCCCGTGGCACTGCCTGTTCATCGTCGTCTTCTACGTAGCACAAATCCGTGCTTCGCTCCGATTCGAATGTAGTAAACATTCTGTGTAGTTTTTTTTTTCTACTTCTGGCCTTCATACTGATAGAGCATTTGATTTTCCTTCGCAGTTTCATGCAATTTTTTTTCCATTAGGATATATCGAAATTTAAATAGGTTTTTAATCTTCCCCTGCCGTAGTCTGATTTCTTGTACTTTTATATCTACTGTTAGTTATATATAACCTGTATTGTCAAATCAGAGTATTTATTTATTTATTTAAACTTTTTTATAAGCATTTTCCCTTACAAAAATGCTTCTTGAGACAGTGTTGAAATTCTCATGAGCAGACTCAACATGCCATGTTGAATTTTTGTTGTTACCAGGATGGCCTAGTGTTGATGAATTATGAGGCCGAGTTGAAACTCATTGGAAAAGTGGCCCCCGTGTTAGAGTCTAGCATTCTCAATTAAATTTCTGCATAGCTTTCATGTTGAATTCATGCTGAAATTACTGGGGTGAATCAACACATCATTCTGAATCTTGGCTGCTGTGGTTAAAGAACAAAAAATCCTAGGGATACATTCGTATTGCTCCAGATGTACCGACTACCAATGCAATTTCGGCAGTATATTCATATTTATTGCTTCAATTTCTCGTTAACATGAAGCTGACATCCCCAGTCGTGTAGGGCTCCACACATACGCACAAACACACGTGTGTGTATATGTATATATACATATATACACTCTCGCCTTACACACCCATCAGATAAGAGCATGGAACAGTACTGCACACGAGGCTATAACATGAACTGCCTAAGAGGTCATCTTAAGTGGAATCTCGGCTTCACCTTTATATAGTCCAACTCAGGAATGTACGGACCTGGGCAGGTAGTGGCCTGCCGATCAGCAAAGTTATGTGAATTATTACTATTAATATTTGTTCATTTTATGTGTAGTAGTAGTAATCAAGGTCACATGCAACGTTCTGTTAGTTGAAGACCTTGATTCATTCATAAACAACATAAATAAAGTACTAATTAAGCGGCCTTTTTTATGACCGCACATACGAATTCTCCGAAGTAGGTATGCCTGAAAGAGCATATTGCACTATTAGCACTTTTTTCTATGCAAGAAAATGACTCTGAGCGGTTTACGAGAGTTTTAACAGGTGCTACATGCGTTCTTGTTATGTATAATGCGATAAGGTTTATTTTACACTATGCATGTCGAACTGATTTCATTTAGTTAGGCTTAGAAACGGCTTGCTTGAGACGATTCAACTTAAATTCAACAGAAATTGCTCAACAATTAATGTGTTGACGACGCTCAACAAAAATTTTGTTTAGCAGGTGTTGAGTAGTCTCAACATACATTGAGTTCATGGCAGTTTCCAGTTGATTCAACAAGAGCTCAACAAGGCGTCAGCTAAAGCTCAAAAGTCATTTTTGTAAGGGTTGATTGTATTGTTCTAGCGTTTTAGGGTTCTGGAGCGATGAGCTCGCATTTTTACCTGTGTGCACCCTTTGTCAAAAAGTTTAGAGCCCAGGGGATCTGTTTCTGAGCCACGCTATGTGGCGGGATATGCGTTTCCAGCATTTCATGCATCTCGAAGTTGAGATGAGATGTTGTACTCGCACCTCAGGAAGTCGGAACTTTCACGAGTACCATGGGAGGCCCACTACCCGGCTTACAAGCAAACCACTTGGACTCTAAACTTTTGGCAAATGCTGCACATTACAAAACTGCACTCTCACAAAAAGAAGCACACGTAGAGTGCTCGGCGCGGCTAGTAGCTGGGACGGGGATAAGTGTAGTACAATTTTGTAGTAACAAACTCTACTCGATAGGCGGATGCTTCAGTATCGCCTTTCTGTCAGCCGAACTACACAAGTAGAGGCCTAGATATCCAGAAAACAGCACGGGAACCACGAACAGCTGATTGACGTATTTCGTTGAATTCAAGCTTCTGCACACTTCGATAATGATATAGTGCGAGACTCTACCGGTAAATGAAAAAAAAAAAGTGGTTGTCATACTGAAACTGAGCGAAACTGGCGGGAAGCAAGCTAGTATGTCCAGTCTCGATAAGTGAATGGTAAATTTGTTCGGAATCAATGAGGTTCGAATTAACCGGCGTCTTTTTAATGCTCTTGATGCCGACGGGACCGAAATCACTAGTTCTATTAAGCGAGTTAGAATTAGCGAAAATTAGTCTGCTATTGCCACCACAGGTGTTTTGCCTGAAGTTAAAGAAAAATTATTTAAGCACACCAAATGCGCATTAGCCAATCATGACGCGTGTAAGGGAGAACTTCTATATAACCATCAATCGATTACACTTCACCCGCTGCAGCTCAAATGAGACAAAATTAAAGCCAGTTGATAAAAACAATTTAAACTCCTTTACCCACAGCGGTCACATGCAAGCCGTTCAATGTAACCAGTCCACCAAGTATTGCTGAAACACTGCCGTTGTCCTGAACTCCATACATATTCTCGCCTCAGAGCCGCGCGTCTGTTCGAAGCACCACAGAGCTATTCCCGGCCCATACGAAGGTCACGGCGAAGGACAGAGTCTAGGAGGGGAGTCAGGAACGCCAGTGAAAAAACAAAAGCAAATCAAACAGGAAAACGTAACAACGGGCGTTGCTTACAAGCGCGCATTTCACTCGCTCAGCGGCTCGCGCTCCCAGTCGACGAAGCGGTCGCGGAACAGATAATGGTAGACGCGGCCGGAGCCGGCGTCGTTATAACGCTCTCTCGTCGGCACCCGCGCATGATATCGTTACGCAGGCAGGCGCCTCCGACCTAAAAAGACGCTGGCGCGGAGCAACGGAAATGAATAACAAATGCAAGGAAGGCTTATATGAACTGCGGAGGTGAAAGCATACATGGAAAGCGCATAACATGCTAAGGAGAAAGAGACCCGTTCTCGCCGGGTCAATTGACCGTGGCAACAACACGGGCTCGCTCGCACGCGCTCTCAGCCTTCGTGTGTGTCTCACGGACACGATGCTTTCGGGGACTCGCCCTCCTGCGGCCGGTAATGGATATAACGTCCTCTCCGGGGACATGCGCGCGAAAGTGGGAAGGGGGGCGCGGCGGCTGAATGCCTGCATGCGGAAGCTACTTCCGGGTGCGGGCTGCGCGTCGCGCTTGAACAGGGATTGTGGAACGCGAACGCGTAAGCGGACGGCAAAGAAACAGACTATGGTTGGCCGGCTGACCGGCTTTTTTACAGCCGGTGAACGGAGAGGGTGTTGAGATCTCGGGAGTAAAGTAGCACACCTATGGATTCACACATACACACAAACAGGTCTCTCAGCGTGAGATGCACAATCTAGTAAAACATGCGGGCATAGCGTTGGCTACTACCCACTTCCGATTATGCTTCGGGTTTTCAGCCTTTCTTTTTCTTCCTTTTTTTCCTGTGTGCACTTCTGCAGTGGAAATTTACCCAGTCGCGGACGGGGAGCAGTCTAAACAATCGCGCGACTTCCTCTTCAATTATTGTCCACTTCGGATTTTAGCGGCGTATGCCTAGGAAGCGAAGTTTATTGTTATCCTGTTGTTTTTGAGTCAATAGGGACACATATCGTAGAGATCACGCGCGACTTTCCCCACGCAAGAAGTGTCTCGGTGGGCAAAAACCTACGAATAAAAAAATCTTACAGCTTTCTCGTTCAACAGCAAAGCACGGCCTGTGCGACACTATGGATCCACGAGTACTTGGAGACATAGATGGTTCATTTACTGTAGTATGTCTTGACGTAGTCCTTCAGTTAGAACAAGAAAAAATTGATATTCTTTGTGCAAGGGAAAAAAAAGTAATTTAATGCGTCGTGTCCTTGCCCGGGTGTTGCTTTCAGCTAGTGATGACTTCCTCTTTCTTGTTTTGTCCCGCGATTAAGAATTAGCAGCCTAAGTTGCAATCCAGTCATCTTATTCGAGAAGCTGTCACGATTTTGAAAGCTTTGGTTCACTGATCTCCTACTGCTGTCATCTAGTCGAAGGTTAAAATGCTATAAAAACTAATTCGGAACGCCGTCTAGATCTCCCTTACAAATTGCGTAAAGAACACAGAACTGCATGAAAATAGCATTGTCATGACGGGGTGTACACAGGGCTGAAACAGAAAAGCTTTGAAATTATATAATTCTAGTCAATTGAGATCTGCCCCTCAGAACTTTTGAAAGCGATACTCACTCTAACTCAATGTAACCACTTGCATGCACTGCAGTCACAGACGTCTCACCCCGCTGAAGAGCATTGTAAACAGCGATGTTAGTTTAATGAAGAAAATTGGGAAGTTCGGTCGAAGTGAATGCCCGATTCACTAAGCTTGGGACAGCCACTGCGAAGCAGGGTCATGTCCTGAATCACGCTACAGCAGAAGCAAAAGCACGGATCTCAAATATCGTAATAATGAGCGATTGCCCTTAATGCAGTTCATTTTAATCGCGCACTAAGTGCGCTATCCAGGCTCGCGAAAGGAATGAGCGTAGCCGCTGCTTCCTGATTCTCTCTAATGGAGCAAAAAGAAACCGGAGCGAACTCAGAGCCAATACCAGGTTAGACCGCACCGCAAACTGTACGAAACAAAGCGCAACTGTAAATATAGGGCAATGAATATATATAAAAAACCACTAAAAGACTCTTCGCCTCCTTGCCGCTGAGCTGTGCCAAGTGAACCGTCTCCTTTGCATCGAGACCCCATTGTTTCCATTGTTTAGTGCGGACGGGTAGCGGCACTGTTATATAAGAACCCTTGATCCCACGCGCAACGGCGGACACTGCGCGCGGCGTTGGAGGGAGTGGCTCCCGCCGGCCTGTATCACACGGCGTCCCTTCGCACGTATTACACGTGGGCGCGTGCGTGTAGCTGACCGGGTTTGAAGACGAAGGAGAGGGTACCACTAATCGGCAGACCAGGAAGTGTTTCTGTACACTGTACGTACTGACTCACACGCACAGAAGACGCACGCACAAAGAAAGACCGCCCGTGAGGCAAGGAAGTACGTCGTGCTGTCGGCCGACCGGCGACCGCGGCAGCGAGCGGACGGAAGGACAATCCACAGGGTGTGAATGCCGCTGCTGCCCTGTACTGGATGCGTCGTCGTCGGAAGAGAAAGTGAGAGGGCCGAGTAGAAGGACGGTCAGCTCGAAAGTGTCACCGGTCGGCGAGTACGCGTGTTAGCGGGGTCAGCTTGATGACGCGTAGGCTTTGACGGGTTTCCCACTCGCAGCTTTTTTAAAAAGGCGAACGCCTTACTAGCTCCACCACTAGAAAGTTGGGTGGAGTCTGCGTGTGTACGGAGATGGCATAGAAAATCCCAGCGATGGCAAGAAAAATAGGGTGACGTCATCAAGTGGTTATATGACGCACACGGTAAGCCGAGCACCCCCATTTCAGACATTCATATACATGTCGTTCGTCTACTCCTCGCTGGCCTCCTCAATGTGGAGCTAGCTTTGCCCACAACAACCTTACCAAAACTGTTACGCAACCGTTTGTCGTACAGCGTTCCGGGGGTGTCATACGATTTCTCGTAGCATATAGCCTACACGCACTGGTCAAGTTGAAGGCTAGTTTGCGACAGGGATTCGAACCGACGACATATGCGCCTTCAATTGTTTGCCTTCCCAGACTCTTTTCCTCTTCCCTTGAAGGGAAACTGCATAGGTTTTAGAAATCAACGAGCTTAAGAGGGTCGAATTTGTGAAACTTGGAGGTAAAGCATGCGAAGTCTTTTTGGGCTAGCACTTGAAATAGTGAAGTAATCGCCGATTAAAATCCGGGCGCCCTTCAAGCTTCTCCGCAGCGCACAACCCCAATTGGGGTGCGCATGATGACGTCATCGAAGGTATCGGTACACTTTCAACGTACAAACGCGTGTTTTGAAGGAAAAAAACCAACGCCACTGAAGGAAAACCCCGCCGAGAGTTGTTTGGCAGCGTCTAACGAGTCAGGGCAGGGTGTGGCTGACGACAGCGGTAATTTGAAATCATACCTCCCGTGACGTCACGCCGAGTTTCCCTGCACTCCTCTGGTGCATTGAGGAGAAGCGCGAAACTCAATCGTCGATTACGTCATTATTTTAAATGATAGTGCATAAACACTTGGAATGCTTTACCTACAGCCTATATAGATTTGAATCTTTGAATATCGCGAAATTCTCAAAAAAGTGCTGCAGTTGCCCTTTAAGGCGCGGTTGAGGTGTCCACCGAGATGTGAGGCAGTTACTGAGCCATTTCATTTCCTCAAAAACCAATTTTCCTATGAAAGTTGTAATATGCAACCGTTCGTCGTATAGCGTTCCGGGTGGTGTCCTACGCGCGTGTGTGCGTGCGGGTGGTGTGGTGTGGGTGTCAGTGCACCCAGGACAGTAATGCTTTCGCATTCTCACACGCAAGCAGTCTTAAGTGTCTCTGCTGAATTTTTTGTTTTTAATGTGTCGTTCGGGGATAACACATTAGTTTTCATCGAATGGTTTGTGGCGTTTTCCACGACGTTAGCGCCACAGTATTGTGTCAAATGTGAAGCAAAATGAAAGCAGTTAGGTTTGTTCTTTAACCAAGAGAATAAAATCAGTTGTTTTTTTCATTACTTTGGCGCTAACTTCAATGCAGAAGTATTGGTGCACGGTACGTTTATAATTCAGGAGCGTTGTCCTATGTGATCTCAGCGAAAAAGGTATTAGAGGAGCATACACGTGTGTTCCAGTCCATTTCACTGTGTTCAAATTGTGTAAACATATAAACTCAGGCAGCGTTTTTCGTGTCCTTTTATAGCCTTCATTCCTCATTTTGGTTTTTTATTCCTTCTCGTCTTCTTACGGAGCCCGAACAGGTGTATAGATGCATACTTAGAACCACTAATTATAGAAGCACTAAGAAACACTTAGAAACATTAATTATACCGTTGCCTTGTTAACATGTCTTCTTAGGTGAAACTAAGGTGCATGGAATAATCCTGTAGAGCGGTTGCAGATTCAATGAACTTTATTATATTGCTACCATGTGTAATGTGCGGGTACTGACGAAGTGATTATCGGCCTTATTGACGACGACTCTGATGGTGCGCACATGGGAGCTGCGATCAAGCCTAGACCGTTTGGCTTCCACTAGCGGAGTGAGATTCCTTGTAGATACCTCCCTGTAACAATATGACGGAGTGAGTAATAATACAGCGCCACCTCTAGCCCAGTATAATAACATAGATCTTGTGAAAATCTATTCCGCACTAATTCTTTTTGCCCGGCGTGATAGCCTAAAACGCATTGTTATCCCCACAATCGTTCAGGTAGCCAGTTGTTACAGGATTTAATAAAATTAAAGCGTCTCCATGTATTATGCCTTCCCTCAAGTGGCCTTAGTGCAGCTGTTTACGTAATAAAGTTGCGCATTATTTTTTTCGGCGAGTTGTTAACTTTTTTATAGGAGCGAGAAGCGATGTGACCTCTGCTTAGCTGTGCTTCAGATGCTTAAAAATAAGCATGGTTGAACAAGGCGCAAGGTGGATAAATGTGGAATTTAAAACACACTATGTGGCCTTCATGGCGAAATCCAGGGCAAAATTTTCCGGAAGACAATGCGACCAGTCTCCGGTTTTTCCCCACACTGGTCGCTAAGCAGGTTAACACAAACGCTAATTTTGGCGCGGTCACGCTTCGTCGCGAACTTCACTTACCTGCGGGCGAAGCAGTGTGACGCTGGTGGCTAATCGTTTCCAACGACTTCAGTGCGAGCTGAGGTCATTGCGCAATCCATGGATGGCTACGCAACCCCGCCGGATGCCAGAGTCGTAAAGGTTTTAGATAGAATGTTTTATCTACTTCTCGTTCTTTCGAACATCCAGTTCCCCGCTGGTACACTCTGGAGGAGGAAACCACCCAGTATCTCCTCGTGAATAAAGCGTTTATTTTGAGAGGACAGTTCACTTGCCATGTTTAGAACTCCCTCGCGGCCCTGAATAAAACCACTCGCCTGTGACTCTCAGGTCTCAGACATCTCGAGAACATCGGAAGCTAACCGCAGCATTCGCGATTCCTCCATCCATACGCCAAATGTTAGATGTTTGGCTTTCTTGCTTGACAAGAGAACAAACTAAATTAAATAAAAACTAAATTAACTCCTGCATGTCTTTCGTTGTGGGTGTTCTCTTTTCGCTAATATTGGAGACTATTAAATTGGACTTGGTGGAGGCGGATCTGCAAAATGAAGAAGAAGGTAAGCACCGGAGGCCATGGAATTCCGAGCAAGAATCAAAAGAGATATACTGCGTGAGTTCAGAAACATATGCTATGCTTTTTTTTCTTTCAAAACTACAGGTGACGTTTTCGGGACAGGTGTGCGCCGATGATGTCGAATGTGTCTGACCCTCCCGGCAGGCTGAACCTATGGTTCTTACCGCCCTCGTTCCCACGTACATGTCAAGCAGCTGCCTTTTTATAGCTCGGATAAAATAGACACGGTGGTCATGACACCTCTGACACCCCTGACCGCACCATCCGATCCGCCAACGCCACACCTGTGGTTTCAGCTATGCCAAGGAGTGAACTGAGCTATGCCAAAGCTGATGATCACGATGTTCTGATGATCGAAAAGGATAAAGAGAATAATGAAAACCTAAACAATGGTTTGGTTTGGTTTATGGGGTTTAACGTCCCAAAGCGACTAAGGCTATGAGAGACGCCGTAGTGGAGGGCTCCGGAAATTTCGACCACCTGGGGTTCTTTGACGTGCACTGACATCGCACAGTACACGGGCCTCTAGAATTTCTCCTCCAAAGAAATTCCAGCCGCCGCGGCCGGGATCGAACCCGCGTCTTTCGGGTCAGCAGCCGAGCACCATAACCGCTGAGCCACCGCGGCGGCAAAACCTAAACAATGAGCTACGGGGAACCAGCCTCAAGATTCGGCGTTGTTTTTTTTTTTTCTTTTCTTGCCACTTAAGGGTCAGGCACTTTGACGCTTCTCCCTTCTAATCTGAGAAGAACAGAGCCCGCATGTTGCACACAAAGACGGGCGATTTACCTCCGCAATCAATCATCGACGGCGGCACCGCGGCCTTTCCTACCAGCACCCTTCATAACAAACACACCGACAAACACGCACACCGCAGTGGTAGGTTCGTGGCGTTACGCAACTCCATTCATTTGCACGGTCCGTGAGACCCCATGTACCCGGTTGTGAAGAAAGCTCCCGAGAAGGATGAAGAACGGGGCACTTTCGGGTGGCCTCTTTAAGGTCACTGGAACAGGAAGCGGAGCCCAGTTCCACAGTAAGACTGAACATGGCCGGACACGCCATCCGGCTCGCCCGTCGACGTCACGCGCCACTGTGCACCCACGGAACCACTTCACCCGCATGCAAACTCCGCGGTAGCGACGACGCGAGCCACATTATGGTTTATTTTGCTTTGCGAGATAAAAGTTGAACGGGGCATTTTTAAGGGGTGCCGCGCCGTGAAGAAAATAAGCACGCGACTGTTCTCCCGCGAACCGTCTTTCAGAAGTGGAAGAGGTTGCGGCGTGGTCTCAGTGCACCGGGGGAAAGGGGGTAGGAAGGGGGATAAGTTTCGCGCGCGCTGATTCTTTCTCAAAGCGGTCGACCTTTCCTCAACCGATAACAAGATTGGCCGCAGTCGCCTTTCAGAAACGGAGGGCAAAAAAAAGTGAAGCCGGGTCGGATCAGAGAGGGAGGCTTTGAAACTAGACTGCGTATGGAGAGCGGCCTGTGGTCGGCGTCGATGACGTCTAAGCGCTGCCTAGCGTCGGATAGAAAGACGCGCTCTGCCTGTGCGACTGCCTGTTGTGTAACCGACGCTTGGGTAGAACGTTCAGCTCCTGTAGCAGTTGTAAGGTAGAGGCGCTGAGCGTGCGTCTTTCTGTGAACTTCGGGTGCAGGAAAATCCGCTGGTGTGTTCCATATATCGGCGCCGTGCTCTGTGGGCTGCGGCCGTGCGTAACAGTTCTTTTATATTAGTCTTTGCTCGGGTTAGAGGAGAGTAGTCATCATTCTCTGCGCTCGTCATTCCATGACGCGTGACATGATCGAGACGGACGAACGTGTCGTGGCTCACCAGGGTAAGTGTGTATTCTGTATGTTTGCTTGTTATTTGTCTTTGTAGTTAAACGCCTCAGTATTGCGACGTTACATTACGTCTTGCGTCTACATCGCAACCAATTCATTAGCGATTAAGAGCACAGTGACTATCCTGTGACTTTCGATAGAAGTATGACTTTTTTTTTTTTTTTACTGAGCTGTCATGTCTGTTGTGGCTTGAGCTAGCAACAGAATATCTGTATTGGGTTGGTTTATTGAATTTCATGTCCCAAAGCGACTCAGGTTATGCGGGACGCCGTAGTGGAGGGCTCCGGATAATTCGACCTCCTGGGGTTCTTTTACGTGCACTGACGTCGCACAGTAGACGAGCCTCTAGCGATACGCCGCCATCGAAAAGCGACCGCCGCAGCCGGGGTCGAACCCGGGTAGTTCAAAATTAGCAGCTGAGCACCATAACCACTGAGTTACCGCGGCAGCTGGGAATAACTATGACATAGCTGAAAAAAGAAGACAACTAGTAAACCCTAGAATGTAACTGTCTATCTATTTGTAAAGAAGGGCGGTGCTAGCAGGTTGTAGGGTAAGATCAGGACGATGAAATAGACGGAGACCTGGAAGGACTATAGCGAGATGTATCTGACAGAATGAAAGGGTCATAAAGCAACGTTATTTTTAGAATGCATAACGTGAGCACAAGTAAGAAAAAAGCTTAAGGATGGCTTGGAGCAAAACAGCAGCTAATGAAGACGTAGTGGTGCTGTCAACGGTATCAAAAGTCGGGCTAGAGTCATGCGACTCCAAGCAGAAGCTTCAGTTTTGTGTCTTTATATGTGCGTTTCCAGGTTACATGCATATCTGGTGACATTCTTTTATGCGGGCCAGGAGAACAGTCCCAATTAAGAATGCAAGACAGAGTGCAAGTCGTTAAAAAGACAGCCGAGAAAACAGTTATAAGCATTATAATTTGTTTTGTGTCCTTGGCCTAGGCCTTGATATGTGATGGACGTATAGATACTATGACTGGTATTATGCAATCTAGATTGATCCATTTTAAGTGCAGCGTTGAAAACAATCCGCCAAACATCCATTTCCTTCCGTTACTTCCTAGTATTTCTAGACAAATCCGTTTTCGTTCAGCGTGAATCGCAAGGGATGAACAGGTATTTGAGCAGGCTTTTAATATTTCATCGTCCTCATAAATGAAGAAAACGTGTAGAGAACCACAATACTGCTTCGGTTTGCTTAACTTTGCCTTGGTTCAAGAATGTGATGGAGGCGATAATGGGGGGCGATGGGGGACATGTAATTCGAAAGTATAGAAGAAAAACTCCATTGATCGAGCTTTGCAGTTACTTCAGTGTAATGTACGCATTGCTGGTGTCACGATGCTGGAATGGAGCTGAACCACACGCTGAGTACATATTTTAGCGAAAAGAAGTGGCCGTTATGTAGTCTATAAAACAAGCACAGTTCTGTGTCCCCTAAGGTCTACTATTTTTCCCACTAAGGTATGAATGCTTCCATGTAAACATAAGATAAAGGAGGTACGGAGGGGTCTTGTGTTAGTATAATTCATCCCGTTCCTTTTAATTCCACCGCTTCACTCGTGCAGCGCTCAAAAAAAAAAAAAAGGTCACCAAGCATCTTGCAAGGATAACACTATAAAGACAGTTCGGTGACGCTTCACATCGTTACTGGCTTTCAGTGGCGTTCTATGTCGCCATAGATGCGCTATTTCACTTATCCTGGAGTTCTTGTTCGTTTCCTGTAATTGACTTTTACTTTCTAAATTCAGGCATTATGTTTGTTCGCCAGTATTGCCATATAAGCCACCATTTCAGCGTAGCGTTTTTCATAAGTGGGCGCTTTTCCCGTCCAGAACGCTTTCCCAGAGAGATCTCCGACTGAAGGTGTACACTTAAGCTCTGGTCAGCGTCGGCACAACCAACACCGATGAATTTGTTTCAGCAGCACATCTAATACTATGGTCTTCCTTCTCATTTTCTTTTTCTGGGAAATATAAAGAGTATTGCAGCGTGCTTGTGATTAATTTTCTTGGTCTGTTCTTGGAGGAGCCGAGGGGGCTTTGCCGCATCACCCACGGCCCAACAAATAGTGTTCATTTGTTAATGTGTACAAGTACACCGAAAAGGTTTACTAACGCAGCGGTAAAAAATGATTAAGATGGAAAAGCTGATGTAGCCGGCAGATATGTTAATAAATGCTGGCAGTATACCACGGAAAGTCTGGCAGGCTGAGCCTTGCTTAAGTGGCTTCTCCAAGAAGGCGAGGATTGAAGCTTACCAGGTTGCTTTGTTTCCACGTAATGTAGGCGAGTCCGACAAAATATTGTTACCGTGGGTGAAGAACGCGGCTGGCTGGCCCGGAAAAATGACAGCGAAACCAAAGCAAAGTGCGCTGTCTTGTCACGCAGCGTTCTCACGTAAGATAATCCGCGTAAAATACCTTTCCTAATCGCCAAATAAATTTACGCTATCGTGATAATGCGTCATCTTCTACGTGAAATCTCGCAAAGTAAGATCCGCATCTCGTTCGCAGTAAGTGTGATGCCGCGTGCACGCAACGAAGAAACAAAGAACTCGGCCGATAGCGCTCTTCCCGATCACGCGCGACCTTTCCCGGTTCTGTCGACAGGCACGACGCGAAGCCACGACCTTTATCCTCCACCACATCCTCGCCGCCGCCCCGTGCTATTGCGGCGCGCAAATCCGAAGAGCGCGTCCCGGAAAGCATGCGCCGCTTTCGCTCGGAGGCAGACAACACGTGCTTCTGCTTCTTCTGCGAAAGCGCTACTCTCCATTCTACTTCCTGATAGCGGCAGGTCAAGTAGCGAGAAACCAGGGGCGGAACAAAAACCGGACGAAGAAAAACGACGCCGATCAGCGTCCGGTCATCGCCGACGCGGAAGTTGGCGGTGGCGCGAGGCATAGTGGAAGTGGAAGGGAGCTGCTCCACTTGGCGTCTTCGCGATTACGTGAGCGCGACGCCGGCATAGCTCGCTCGCGTAACGTCCACGTAATAGCGGCCGCCGGCGTCGGTCATGCCGACGCGAGCTGTGAGGAGGGAAATCGAGGGGCCAGTGGGGAGGTACCCCCCAACGGCGCCGGTGGGCCTCACTGGTCCACCGGGAACGGCGCGAGGGAAAGATGAACAGTGAGGAAGAGAGAGAGTTTGTAGAGAGGGAGGAGGACCGGCGCTTGTGGCCGCTCTTCGGGAAACGAAAAACAAGAAAGCTAACGGCGAGCCGGCGGACGCGCGAGTCAAGATCATGGCGAAAGGAAGGAAGTGCGCTGGCAGAGCGGACAATGAGCGCTGCTGCGATGCGGCGGCGGCGGCCCAACACCTTGAACTTGAGCGACGCCCGTGATGTTGGTGCCGCCGCTCGGTGTTGTCAGACTCAGTGTTTGCACAACTGTGCTGGGGTCCGTCTTAATGGCTCCTCCTACCTTGACCGAACGTTCGTGGTCGTTTCTGTTAGAAAGAGTCGTCGAGAAGTCTGTATTGCTACGCCGCGGTTTGCTCCTAAACGGGATTTCGCGGGTGCTATGGTTTCCTGTGCTGCGGCTGCATTTTGGTTCAGGCGAAATTGGAATAAGATGCGGATGAAAGATGAAGCTATCGCTACTAGTTAGAACACCGCGCGAGAGCCTCCTGTAGTGGCCAAGTGGTCCAAGTCATCATGCTTCGGCGCCGTATCGCGGATCCTGGTCGGGGCTGAAGTTTCTTTTTTTTTTTTCTCCTGCATTTTAGCCAAAAAGTTTGCCTTCATGTTCGTCTTCATGTCCGGCCTCATGTGTGCCTTCATGCTCGGCCTCAAGGTTCGCCGTGGTTTCCGGACGGCTCCGACTGGATTTGCCGGGAAAGATAGTTAAAAGTAGTTCATGCTGAAAACACTCGTGCAGTATAATCCACTCAAAAGACTCCGGGCGGCAGACAGTAGGAGTTATTCAATGCGACTGCGCGCCTTATTGCTCAGGTGGAGGCCCATTGCCCGCATGAACACACGCGTCCAAAGCATGGTTCGTAGCCGTTGGTCGCATGCCCTCTTTATTATTAAAGCCTGCCACTGACTCCCACAAATGAAGAGCGAGGTCAGCCACGAGGAGTTCCACTTACTCGACACGGTACATCTGTTATGGTGCTCGGCTGCTGACCCGAAAGACGCGGGTTCGATCCCGGCCGCGGCGGCTGGAATTTCTTTGGAGGAGAAATTCTAGAGGCCCGTGTACTGTGCGATGTCAGTGCACGTTAAAGAACCCCAGGTGGTCGAAATTTCCGGAGCTCTCCACTACGGCGTCTCTCATAGCCTTAGTCGCTTTGGGACGTTAAACCCCATAAAACCAAACCAAACCAACATCTCTCTTTCTTTTGGCTTGGAGACGATAATCCAGACTCCGTCTGGTGCCTTCAACGTTATGTTGCACCGGGTTTGGCACGCCTCGCTTTTGTCAGGTGAAGACCCTTGCTTCGATACTTATTGTGGTGCAGGTTAATAATGACGTCCATACGCAATGATGTCCCTTAGCCTTACGGTGGAGCTTCGTTTGGAGGCCTCAGTGGCGGGAAATAATTAACTCTTACCTCGTCATAGTGCCAAAGTCATCGTTCCAATGGCCAAAACAATTCATTCCGTTCATGGCAGTGTCCCCATTAACTCGCAGAAACACTGTGTGTTCACGAGCGCGTTTCTAATACTGACCGCATCAAAGCAGAAAAACGCAATATCAACACCGTGAGGCGGGGCACGTACTTCTGTTGTGTTGTAATCTAAATTCATCTGTGTTGTCTGCTACTGTTTTGTTTTTTTTTTTGCACAAATGTTCAAGAGATTACGCCCGCATTCGCCCGGATTTGGAACAGCATAAATATTGTTCCAAACTCGGGCGGCTGCGTGTGTAGTTCTGGAATTTTCTCCAGATCAGGATCGACCGGAAATGTCGGACATTTTCAATTGCGCAATCTCCTCGCGATGCGCTTGCTTCTCGCCGGTTCATTTATCCGTAATCTTTCCTGTACGGTCACCTCGCATATCATCGGTAATCTTTTCAAGAGCATCCGCATTTACTTCGCGTATTTTTAGTATTGACTGTAAGCGCATGTGAGCTCGAAACATCCAACCTATACATATTAAAATGTCGTCACATATCTTTTTCGCAATTTACTCATCTACTTATTTTCTTTCCAGTTCTAATGCCCGGTATTTACAGGCCTTACTACGGCAGCCATGGCCGAAGGTTCTACCAGATGTCCATATAAAGAAAAAAAAAAGCTTATTTAAAGAACTGACAAAAATAGAGTACAGTTACTTCCGTTTAAATGTGCCTTTCGCTTTAGCCTCTTTATGAAGACCGCCAGGGCATACGCAGCTAGGAAGGCAATAGGAAGACAAGCTTACGACCTCAGTGTAAAAAGAAACGATAGGGAAGCGCGACACTATTTGAGAACGGGACCGAGCGTCCTCCCTTGCGTTATTATGAGCACGGATGCCGAAGATGCGAATCAGATCACGCGAGTCGTGCACGACTTTCGTGCGCTTTGTATGCGCGATGCGTATTTTGTTCGCACTCGGGACAAACAGAGACGCGGAGCGATTCTTCGGAGACTCGCATTCTCGAGGTTCGATCTTTGTGAGCCGGTAATGGATTCTACGCGCGGAGCGGGAAGTGTTCCAACTGTCCTACCGGGTTCGTGCGTCTGAGCGTGAGCGTATATTTCAAGAAATATGATGAGCGGTGACGATATTCATTCGTTTGCTCAGTCAGTAGGAAGTGCGCGAACTCGGCAGTCCTCACAATAATCAGAGGCGTTCCCACGCCAGGTCCCTTCTAAGGTGTGAAACGATCGAGAAAGTTGTCAACCGGTGTCTCATCAAACTGTTCGCCTGGGACTAGGTGCTTTTTATGATCAGGGGTGACTAGAAGGACATTGTGATATTGGTTTCGGCTGCTGAAGACAAGTTCGTGGGTCCGATCCCAGTCGCGTCGGCCGCATTTAGGTAAAAAAATGTAATGCAAAGGATGCCCGTATACTGATATTAAAACGCGAGCTGAAAACCTCCAGGTGGCCGAAACTAATCCGAAGTCTTCATGTACAGATTTCTTAACTACAGATTTTTTAACTTAGCAGCATTGTTGTATTGCTTAAAAGTGCAGTGCTTTTATTTTTAAACCACTGCGTCATCATCATCATCAGCTTGACTATGCCCATAACTATACCTGTTGCTGTATTGACAACTGGGGCGGAAACAAAACTGGCAAAGAGATATCCAATTCGATGCTCATGAAATATCAGGCAAGTCAGATAGCGGAAAAAAAAAGAAAAATACGCGGTATTTTTGCCGGTGAGAATTAAAACTTCACGATACGTGCCGTGAGTTGGTCCTTCCAGGGCCGTAATGGCGCCTGCTCTTCATCAGCGCGTTTTTTTTTTTTTTCAAACCACGAAAGCGCGTGTTTGACAAATATACCACAAGTTCACAAGGCGTAGTAATCACACACGAAAAAAAAAGCCCAGGATTGCTGGTAAAAATATTCAGTCGGCCTATTTCTTGAATACTACATTCTTTCAACCACACGCCACACGAGCACGCGGAAGGAAATATCCACCTTGGACACCGAGACGCTCAAGAAGCAGCAGCTGTCGTAAGTAGATATTTCCAGCTGCCAGTGAAAACTCCACAAAGCCGTGTGAACACCACGCGTTTACGACCAGTTTGCAGAGAGTAAAAGAAAGCCGGGTAACCTGTCCTCAGCTCGTAACCCCGGGAGGATCCTTGCTATCGGTCTTGGCAGAAAGAGGCTGCGAAAGAGGACGCGGGGAAGACTGACAAGCGTCAAAACAAAGAACGACGCCAGCGTAAAGCGGCTCGCCGTGCAGGCAGGCGTACGGAAAAGAGCCCGCGTACCGCCTACTTTGTGTGCTCGGAGATTCGATATCTCTCTTCCGGCAGACGCACTGCACTGCTCGGGGTCAGCCGCGCACGCGGGGTGGCTGTCCTCCGTTTGTTTCCGTGCTCCCGGAAGCGGAAGTGGTCGTGAACTTTGATACAGCCGCACAGGGCTGCCCCGGATATGCCCCTCCTCAGTCACCGCCGCATCATGTGGTTATCGTCGTTCACTCCAGTTTTGCTGTTAGGTTAAGGTGTGTAAGTACGGTTCATGGCTCACGTTGGCTTCATATCACAGTATACTCCGTATCATACATAGCAGTCAACGCTGCCAAAGGTACGAAAGTAGTCCGCTGCAAAAAACAAGCGAAACGTATCCGTACGCCTCGCGTCGTGGCTGAGTGGTACGAAGCGCGCGCCTGTCTGTTCATTTTGTAAGGGGCCAAGGTTCGACTCCCGGCTTGGCTGTTTTTTATTTTTTTTTATTTTTCTTAAAAGATTTATTAGGTAGAAACACGAAACTGTCAAACTCTAATACCTACATTGAAAAACACAGCACTGTTTACTTGTTTCGAAGGGCATACATACGATGTAACTTTAGTCGGGTGGCGTTGAGTGCAAAGCTGTCATATTTAGCACTGCGAGAGCTAGATAATCTATTGTCACCTTGCTAGGTCGTTTTTGCGATGATCTTATTCCAGTAGAGAGACCTTCTTTCTTGAACCTCGCAACTGTCCGAGGGCTCAACCCGGTCATCTCGCCCACAGTTTCGAGAACTTCACGCACAGTCTTCTCCGGGAAGCGCTTCCTTACGCTAGAGTAAACGTTGACAATCACCTGCTTGCAGTCTTTCGAAATTTTCGGAGACTTCAGCTTGGAGAATAGGCGAGCAGGAGATGCTTTTGAAGCCGCAGTGGGCGAAGAAAACAAGCGAGTAGGAGATAGCGGTGCCATTTTCGCAGACTCAGAAACCGAAAGACGAAAGCAGACGACATCACCGGCCGGCCTTGCTGCGAAACCCTGATACAGGAGGAGCCGGAAAAAAAACAGAAAACTAAGGCACTCTGTTTTGAAGAACAAAAGAAAAGGCATTTTTTTTTTCAGAATAAAACACTTTTATTATTATACTACAATATCGACCAACATTTACTTTAATTTTAAGTTCATTACTCTTTACCCTTTCGACGCACTACATTACGATGCGGACGAGGAGCGCGAACAGGCGCCGCAGCCTTCGCTGCATTGACTGCTATGTGTGAAACGGAGTATAGTGAGAATGCCATGCTTTCAGATACGTATGATAGTAAAGTTATACCCTTGTAAGGAGGGACCCTTCTTTGAGTCAAGTGACAGTTAATACCTCTGCAGGGGGGCTTTGAAAACGGCTATAACATAATCTGTCTTCCAGACCGATTAGGGTGCTGGACTAATAGCCCGGTACGACCGCTTTTGTTCTGTGGCGGCATACTTATATTGCCGCGTAAAACAAGACACCACCAACAGCTCAGGCTGCCTGAAACGTCAATGGGAACGTATAAGGAGTTTTAACACTCAGCAAGACAAGAGGGAGGCACACGCACTCTCAGAAACCTTGTGTGTTGCAGAAGGGCTTGAAAATAAAGGTAATGTAATCGTTCAGATTAGGATGAATTTGACGTAGCTTGAGCTGCAGGTTACGAGTAATATAGCAACGGTGATGCTGCGAGGCGCGCCTTTCAGAGAGCGAGATTACATTTGGATGTAGCCCGCCTCCTCAACTTGCTTCGTCAGCACTGCGACACCAATGACAAAATGCAGCCACCACAGTCGATGGCAGCAACGCTATTTCGTGGTGTAGACAGCTGACGTTTCCGTTTGGGGTGGACCG
The DNA here is from genome assembly GCF_055824585.1 of Amblyomma mixtum. Lineage (NCBI taxonomy): Eukaryota > Metazoa > Arthropoda > Arachnida > Ixodida > Ixodidae > Amblyomma > Amblyomma mixtum. Next base: position 122,624,260 of record NC_143017.1, on the reverse strand, counting down.
GTAAATCAAGAGAAGTAAATGTAGGAAGTCGAGCAGCAACGCAACGCTTTTCTACAAGCTCTATTTTTGCTTCCCTGCAAAAATACCATGCATCACGGCATGTCACCCTACTTTGACAAAGCATTACGCGCGGACAAATTCTCGTACAAAAATCCTCGCAGTAATTTAGATAGTGCAACCATTTCTTGGTGCTTCAGACTGCGCGTGCCTACTTTCCGTATACTATTCGGACTACCTTATTTTTAGTTCGCTTGTTTGCCAGAGGGTGAAATGTTACAATGCGTTGGCTCCGTGGCGCGGGGACCGCCCGTTCTTTCTCTTTTGTGCGCGTACTGGGGAACCGTACAAAGGGGCCGAACAATCGAGCCACGTTAATTGCACCGGTCAGTTCCACGAGCACCCATGTGCGCAGTGGAGCAAGCCGTGACCGGCGCCGCGTGACCGCTCGGGAGACGGTGGCTCCCCGTCTTTTCCTTCCGCCGCTTCCAGAGAGATCGCTTTGCACTGCGAGTCGGGTGCACGCTGTGACGCGGGTTGCACGATCCTATGGTGGTTTCTCCCAGACAGGAACACGAAGCGGAATACGCATGCGGTGCTCCGTGCAGTATCGGTGAGTCGTGATGTGGTGTGACGACTTTGGGGCACGCCTTGTATCCGTGGGAAAGTGAACTGCGAGCCTTAATGTTAGCGGAACGCAGAGTTCGCGGCTCTACCGGCTTCATTCTGGCGAGCTTAGTAAATATCTAGCTGTTGATTGTTATTTTGCTCTATGGCTTGTATGTCCGCAAGGTTTAATTACTGACGAGACATCATCTCGGTTGCCCTGTTTATACGACAAAAGTTTTGTGTACGCATATTTTGTTATTTTTGTTTTCGCTTATTTGAAACAAAAACAACGTTCCTTCGCAGCAAAATTAAAGCGATATCTTCTTATTGACCAAACTCAGCAGTTATGCAGATCCTTCCAACCGGAACATCCTTCTGGTTGATGATGATGATGATGTCCTCAGTTAAGATCCCTGCCTTCCCTCTTCTTCTTTATCTCTCTCTCTCTATCTCTCTCAGCTATGTTTTCGTGGTGCTTAGGTGGCTTCTCCTTGCCGTGAATAATTGCATGAAGTAGAGCGGGGTGCTCATATTTAATTGGTCGATCTTTCCGGCTGCGATGTGAGAGAATCGAGTCGAACGTAGATCGACCAATAAAAGTAAGTGTCAACTTTTACGCGACTCCAAGCAATTTTATCTGTGAACCTCAACTGGCAGGAGTCTGCGGATACACAAGACCATCGATCGTCGAAGGCAAGCATTTTAAAGCTAAAAGCACGATGCGGTCCAAGGGACCAGATTCGTATCGAGTGCATCCAGGCTGTTTTCTGCATAATGTCGCGGCAGCTTGTATTCGCAAAATCTTGACTTACTTCCAAATATCGGTTTGAGTACTATCGAAATGCTGAAATACGGCAAACAGTAACGATAGACGTCTGATACTTTCATACGAGTGCCGATCTAAATGTCATATTCCTGCCTACCACGTTCGAGAGGATTAGATTCGCCGGTTCATCCACTTGGTGAGAAGACAAGATGGGCATAGAGCGGAACCAAGTACATAGTACCACCACGGCTCAACCAAGTTTGTGTATGAGAGTGCAAGCAGGGCACGCCCGAATGCACTCGTCGTTGTTTGCCAAGCAGCCACTGCCCGTAAACACTTCGCCAACTGAATCATCCCAGCTCACAGCCAACGGCCGCGCTTGCAGCATACGCGAGACTGAACACCCGGAAGCACGTCTACGTGCAAGGCGTACCCCCGCCTTTCCGCCGCCGGTTGAGCGCTTCAAATGGTGCGCCGATTGCCTCCGTGCCTTGCGATTGCAGGCACAAAGACGATGAGCTGGAGCACACACGCCATGAGCTGTCAGTCCATTTTTCCTACGACGATTACAGTTTGCAGGTCGCATAATGGGGGGTTAGGCGTGTTTGGAGAGTTGTCCATTGTTATCTGTGTGGCCGGCGTCTGAGGCTAAGTGAATGTGTGCCCCCGCGGAGAGATGCCCGCGCGTTCCTTTACGCATTCACTACATCTCTCTCTCTCTCTCTGTATACGTCTTCTTTACAATACATAAAAGGTCAAATCAGTACAGGCGGGTGCATTTTGTTTTTGGTTTTAAGTCATACATGTGTGCCGCATGGGACGGTCTTCTATGATTTCATTCGCCCTGTTTTTTCCTGGCAAGACAAACGAACTACCTTGTTCTCCTGTCAAGGAAGCTCTGGCCGTGTTTAACGAAAAACCAGAACAGCAAACGAAATGAGATTTGCGCTTGAAGTTCTAGCGGAAGGCGGTCAGTTTGCGCCCCAGTACGAAAGGTCTCAGTTGTATATAAGCTATCGGGATGTTAAACCATTCTGACCGCTGCTTTCTGGATGCACTTGGCTACTTCCGGCTTTAGATGGCTGAGCTGTAAAAGGGCCACGATATTACCGTCCACTGCATGGTCTCTTCTGTGAAATTGCAAATTCGTTAGCGCTATAGTTTCTCGTCATGACCTGTGAACGGAATAGACAACTGGCAGCTGCAGTGAGATGCGAAATATCTTGTAGTGACTGAAACCAAATGGGATTTTCTCGTTCACAGAATTGTACCTTTCGTTTCTTAATGTTACCACAAGGATTCGGTTTATAGGGTTTAACGTCCTAAAGCGAGTCGGGCTATGCGGGACGCCGTAGTGAAGGTCTCCGGAAATTTCGTTCACCTGGGGTTCTTTAACGTGCACTGACATCGCGCAGTACACGGGCCTCTAGCATTTCGCCTCCATCGAATATCGACCACCACGGCCAGGATCGAACCCGCGTCTTTCGGGTCAGCAGCCGAGCGGCATAATCATTGAGCCACCGGGGCGGCTGTCAGCATCAGTGCACTCGTATTAGATGAATGTCATTGTTAGTGAGGCGACGAAAATAAATTATTGCTGTGGAAAACGGTAGTAAAATATATCACTTGATTGCAATGCGACAACGCATATGAGCTCCTCGTTGTGGCACTATTCTTTTGTTCTCCGTCACCACAGCGCCACTGAATACAACAAACCTGCAAGCTCTGTTAATGTGGGCGCCATTGTTACGTTGAAAGTGAAATGGGCAGTATGTATCATACCTAGAGGACACTAGGCACATGCGCGGAAAGATCAGCCGGGCGTGGCGTGCATAGTGCGCATGTGCCTTTGCTACCGATTCTCGGCGGCTGTCAGCGGCAGCGCTTCACACAGCGCGGCGGCTACGCATTGCCGTGTTTCCTTTAAGTATGACAAAAATTGTATTTCGACACTATGCGGCAGCTTGATTACGTGACCAACCACGGGTCGTAAGATTAAAGTGGTGCAACTCGTTGGCGAGGTTTTGCATTGTTCCAGTCCTGCCTTCTACCTGAGTGGTTTCGTCAATTTGCTGATACAATCACTCAGTGTTGAATGCTCACGGAAGGTTTCCCACGTGACGGGCCCCTCTGTGCTAGAGTCATCTGGCCTTGGACTGGAAACCTTTATTCCAAGGAGGAGGGTGATACATTACAACAGCTGTGTAAAATGAACCGGAAAGCCGAAGGTGGCACGCAGGAAGCGGAGAATCGAATACCGGGGGAAAAAACAAAACAAACTACCTACGAGCCTCCGAACACACAACACAGGTTCTGCTTTCAAAGCAGTTACCTCATGCTGGAAGTAAGGCGTTATGATCTCCAGAGAGGCCGCAGAGATAGCGGTTTGCGGCCGGTTTCTTCCGCGGAACGAGCCTTGACCTCTGCGGGCGAGCTCTTCTCACGTACGTCTCGTTTTGTAGCCTCCGTCTCGTGAGCGCAAGGTGCGGTCGGTTGTTGCGCTGAGACATGCTTGCTTGCCTAACAAACAACCGGTTCGAATTGCCGAGTGTTGCCGCTAGGCGCGAACGGCCCCCGTATCTTCATGGCACCGGTCTAGTGGAAGGAATTGCGAAAGATCATAACGGTATTGCGCTGGCCCGAGCGGCCAGCAATAAAGATATCATCACGGCAAGCATGATCCCGCAGTGCAGACACGTGGGAAAGCGTCGGTCTGCGCATGTTTTTCTTTTTGTTTTTTAGATTGTCGGGACAGGTAAAATGTTGCAGGCTGCGCATTAGGGATGCGATCCGGTTTATCTCGCGTGTCGCACACACGAAGTTGCGACAGGGACCGCAGACTGCCATGTTGTGCCGCAATTAATGGAGCGAAGAGTGTTACAAGGCCTCTGTTGAGTGGAAGAGAAATTTGCTTGAGCAAATGGAAACAAAACGCGAACGTTTCGGAGATTAGCCTCTGTGGGAACGTACGCCGGTTATCCACGCAAGCCGAGCCCAAGGAAAGAAGCTTGAATGTTTTGACAGACAAGAGGTGGCGTAACACACAGGCGAATAACGCAACTTTGTTGCGTGTGTACAGATACCGATGACGCAAAGACTCTATCGTGCACGTGAGTGTGTTCATACGTAGCCGCGCAATCCCGTACACGCAATACGTTACTTATTGAAGGAGTTGAAAGAGTCGCATGCCACCGCAGCATCTGTCAGCTTCAAGTGGCTGTACGCAATTTATGTTTTTGTTTCGTGATTCCAACTCTCAAGACATGTACTGTACGTCCCTGACACTAGCCGTCGAGAAGATAGGCTTTGTGTGGCAACGAATACAAAATTTGGTGCGCTTTGCTCCTGAACTAAGTGGTTCATTCATAAAAATAAGTTCACGTCTATTCTACCGCTTTCTGTGTCCGTTGCGTGTCATGTTTCCAGGATACTGAGTACCTCTAGCAAGAACTCTCATGACCCAGACGTACACCCCCCGTCAAAAGTATACGGCCACAATGGGTTTCCTTGTTAGGCCTGCTACATGCCTCGTTATACATCCTCAGCGACCGTAACCTCTCGAAAGAGGTATGGCATCGCATCCTCAATCCTCCCAAGCTTTGGACTGCTAGATATGCTACAGGAGCCCCGCTAAAAAGCCTAGAGGCAAACCCCTTGGGCTGTATACTTTTGACGGGTATTGTACCTGCTACCATGAGGGTTTAAATAAAAATGAATTAAATTTACCGGAATCATTAAAATCCGAGGCAGATGTAGATTTCTTTTCTGGGCCCGGTTAGTTGCGGACGTAACTCTGTCCTTGACCGCCATTATGAAACACTTGATTTTCACTTAAATCACGCTTGTATTCCGGTTGTTCTAGGAAATTTCCTTCTGGTATGGCTGGTCCATGCACTAATTCAATTCCTGTAAGGTACCTGAGGGTACTCACTGAAGGATTACGCCGCCGCGGCGGCTCTGTGGTTACGGCGCTCGGCTGCTGACCCGAAAGACGCGGGTTCGATCCCGGCCGCGGCGGTCGCACTTCGATGGAGGGGAAATTCAAGAGGCCCGTGTACTGTGCGTCGTCAGTGCACGTTAAGGAACCCCAAGTGTTCGAAATTTCCGGAGCCCTTCACTACGCAGCCCCTCATAGCCTGAGTAGCTTTGAGACGTCAAATCCCCTAAACCAAACCAATCACTGAAGGATTACATCACCAAAGTAGATCATGATTACCTGCTTTCATACGCAACATTACCAGCTGATTCTTGCGCTTCTTAATCTTTCGCGCTTAGCGCACTTGCAGTCGACTAAAACAGAGGAAGGATGTCGTAGACATGAGCCGCTGTTGTTATCTTAAGCAAGGGCTTTTTGTGTCGCAATAGATTGCAGAAGACAGTGTACTTTCCTGCTGATAGCAAGCAATAGGAACGCTGGTGTAATGCTTTTAAATATTATTTTTGGTGACGCTGACTTTGATGTTTTTTAATGTCGGACGGATAATTTGGCCAAAGTGCGCCATGTATAACGTGTTCGATGTGCCCGAGAGGGGGTGAGCAATCTTTCTTTCCAAGCACTTAGCCCCTGAGAACATCGCGCAGCAGTCCAGGAGAAAGCTTACACCCTTTGGAAAACCGTCGGGTACTGTACCGAAACCTCCACACAAGTGGCTGCTGCTCAGACCATGTGGTCACTGCTGCAGTTTCAAACAGTATTTCTGCGGGCAGAAAGCGTGAACGATATCTAGCGGGCGAATGCAGTGCGCGATCTTTGCACGTACGCAGACAATTGCAAACGAAGGTCAGGGCTTATTTTGCGATTACTCTTTTTTGCGTTCAGCCCTTTGCCCTTTCTCTATTAGCAGCTGCAGCCTGCGCCATCAAGGCTGACAGATGGCCAGAAGTCCATCGGACCGGAATCTCTGTCGAAGGCTCCGATATCAAACGCTTAGCTAAACAATGGGTTATTGGCAAAAGAACAATAATTGACACCAATCATACGATGTGGTGCGGCAAATCTGCGTTAGGTGTATCAGTTTTAGATTTCGCTTTTACGCTTGGCTTTTACAGTAGACACCTTTAACACAACATGTACCATGTTACCGGAGTACCGGAAGCCCTCATGCAGTCAGTGCGCATGCGCGAATTGCCTTGAGGGCACCAGATGGCTCCAGACATCTGTCTACTGCGCGCTCACCGGTTGCATCGGGGCCCATCAGCGCGTGCACGTTGGCGGTAGGTGGGTTCCCGGTACTATACGGTAACGGTTACACGGTACACGGTATGTTAAAGGTGTCTAATGATCGCCTTCCCACTGCGTCTGTGAATCTGATTAGGCATCGCGTTTTGTTCCGCTACTACGTGGGTTACTGGTGAATGGAGGCTTCTGGAGAGTACGTGGAGGTGAATGGAGGGTGAAGGGGTGTGGGTGTATGTGACGCGAGAGCATTTCGGAGGCTAGTGGTAGCTGATGGGTGGAGACCTTTTGGAGGGTGGGCGTGAGTGTGTGCGTGATAAGGGCGTAGGTGGGGGGTGAGTGGAGGCTTAGGGCACGCAGACAACGGCATTTTCGCTGAACAGAGCTTTACTGCTAATGCAGTAAAAGTTGGGAAAGAAAAAAAAAACATCGAACAAATTGCGGACCTGGTTTCATTATTCAGCTTCTCCGCATAAAAAAAAACTATGTATTGTTTTTTTTTTCTTTTTTCACTGCCCCACCCTCTCTGTAATGCGAAAGCCCTGAGGGTAAAATAAATGAAATGAAAGGAAATTAAGTTATCTCGCATGACCTACGATACGTTTCACCGGGAATCTCGAACACTTTTGCCGTCGCAGTTTTCCGTGTGCTCTTTATGAGCTTCCGGCACTGAAAATTTTGCACAGAGGACTTTCTCAAGTCGGCGTGCCGGCTATGGCCTGCAGGAAGTGCGAGCACCTCCACCGTGCACTGACTTTGGATCGCTTACTTTGCATTGTTTTCCGGCAACAATGACAGCAAGAGCGAAAGGGCGCAGATGAAGCCGGGAACAAAGCTGACTGTATATTTCGGCTTTCCATCGTGGTGGCATATCGCGTATCTAAATGTTCTCGGCTGACCTACTGACACGACTGTAAATTTACGCGTGCCCCAAACAGTGGCGAGCACTCCCATGGAAATCCACTGCTGAAGAAAGGCGTGAGCTGGTACAGTAATGAGGCCGACTGATTCATCTGCGTCCGTATCATTTCGTTTGCGACGCACTAAATTCGAGCGTGCGCGCTTCGCTAAAACCCTTTGCTTTGTCTCTTCCTGCTTCCTTGTCTTGCGTATGTGCCTGTAGGTTTTATTTTTCTGTTATTTTCCCCTTAGCTTGGGCCCATTGCCTTTAGAAGAATTTTCACTAACAGGGCAATTCTAAAGCCATGTTCGAGAAAGCTGCACATATTTTTTGCCCTTTTTTGTATGCAGGCAGTTCTGGTCAAAAGTTATTACGCCACTGCGTTTGCTCCTGGACGTGCGCTGTGCGTGGTATTTTGCCCCCAGTGCACAAATTTTAGAAAGCGAGAAGCGCTCTCGTCTTCACCTGCTATGACACTTGCTACTTCCTTTACAATACCCGGCTCCTCGGGAGTTTCAGTCGCAACGTTTCTTTCATTTTTTTTTTTTTTTTGCGAGAACAACACCACACAGACTGATTTTCACGCAAAGTTGCTCTTTTCTTGTTTTTGGCAAATATTGAAAGGCTGTTTTCGGACACCGAGTGCTGTGCATACGGAAAAACAGGCCATGCACTCTAAAAAGCTCCTGTTTGCCACTGAGCGTTAGAGTGCACGTTTTCTCGCCTTGGCTTAGTCCGAAATGTTAATTCTTCTTTTTCTTCCCGATACTCGATCATAGTTGATGCTTCATTTCTGCGTCTTCGTTTCTATTGATGTATTACGGCGCGCCAAGAGCTGTTAATTATGAGGGCGCACATATTTACTGCTTTTTCCAAGCGAACACTTCAGTCGTACTTTGGTAATTCATTCCAGTCATTCCACCCAACAAATAAGGCCACCAAATGCATTCAAACGTCAGACGTCCCTGCTTCATTGGTTGCGGGAATTCGTGCACGAAGCATGCGCATAGAAGATGCATAAAACGATGGGCGACAACAGGAAAAGTTATTCCCTGTTCTTTCTCAGTCAGGTGTCATGATAATCACTTGCATCAATGCACTCAGTTCTCTTAAAACGCGAAACGTCTTAAATCATCGAGTTTCATATTTGAACCACGCAGCTGGGACAACCTGTCTTAATGTGCTTCATTTGCCACTCTTATGACGTGTATGCTATTGTACGGTTAGGATCATTCTGTACACTTCCGTAGGCGCAACACACTCTACATTATAAGTGGTCTGCCTGCCACGTGAGTCTTTCAGACGTTTCGCAAGCTACTTGCTTGCATCGGCCCATGCGGTCTACCGCATCGTCTTCGTGTCCTTGACCAGGCGATACCCGAGGCAGTCGGTCAGCCAAGCTGGCCTCGTTGCCTCTGTTTGCTCTCGACTCTCCATTGCTTCAGGTCTTGCGAAGCAGACGCATTGATTGCGTGTCTGCGACATGTGGCGCAAGGCCGCAGCGTGCTGCATTCCGGCAGCTCCAATAGAAATTGAAATACATTGCTACACAGGCAGCGCAAGCAGCTGCATTCAGCGATCGCGTATCTCCTTACACGAGCGAGTAGAAGCAGCCTGATTCTGTGCACCCAAATATCCTTCCTCGCTCTGTTGCCCATTCTGAACTGTAGTGGAATGAAATGCACAGGGTTGCCCGTTTTGTATGGTGCATGGCGAATCTGGAATTAGATATGCTTGATGGAAGACAGACGGCTGCAGAATGATTAGCATAATGTGAGGGTCTAGCTCACGTAAGTGCAACGCACGCTTTCTTTCGCGGCACTAATGTCTATCGTATATAAGTTATGCAAGCGGCCTGAATTGCTGCATAAACAAAGACTCCATTAGGGCAGACGACGGCTCAAAGTACACGCTGAAAGTCGCAGATGCATAAACCTTAAAGGCAGCAGGTGTTTTCTTGTCTCAAAAGACGATAATCCTGACAAGCAGTCGGCTGTTCTTTTGCGTATGTGCGTATGCATGTTTGTGCATGGGTGTGCATGTGTCTGCATGTGAGGGCATGTGTGTGCGTGCGCGCACAGGTAGACCACATGAATGCCTATTGTTTAGTGCGCAGCAATTTGGATGAAGCTAATTATTTATTGATAAGTTTTGAGGTCATTTTTCTTAATTTCTCTTATAGCGTGCGCCTTGTGAATTGTTTATTAACTTAGCTTATTTTACATTTGCACAGATGCTGCATTTCTGCTCCTAGCAGTGCTACAATCTTGAATAGATGAAGCAGTTGGTTTTTGTTCTCGATTTTGGGCTCGTGTCAGGCTCAATGGAACTTCAGAACAATTGTGCTATTTTGTATCGACGCTGCTCACGAGAGGGCGTAAAACGCAAGTAACCCTGCTTACATTCACAAGCACCAGTATAATGAAAACTAACCTTTAAGAAAAATTATGAAATACTTATTAAAACTGCGCAATCAAATAGCGGGCTCGTAAAGCGCATGAAGCTTCTGCGCGTTTTTTTTTTACATACATGTTTTTATCGAGTGTGCGCATTACTCTGGTACTTATTGGGCAAGTTTTCTCATGAAATCTCTCTCGTGGATTTTACAGGAGAAAAACAAGCTGAATTCGGTTCAATTTTTGTAGCACAAAAGCAATAAAGAACTGCAGTAAGTGCAATAAAGAACATGCAGGCCCCGAGTGTCGACAAGAAGAAGTACTTCGCTTCATTTTCCACTATGCTTTCGCAAGCTATTAATGTTCTCTGGTTGCAATAACTGATCAAAAAATAGCTAGAAGAGGAAAGATAAAGATGCAGCGCATAGCTTCTTTGGGAAAGATTCAGTGTCTCCAAAAGGCCAAACGGAGAGCAGTGGGCGGACTAAACAGTCCTCCTATAATTTTATTCCTACGCGTTAGACTGGCTAAGTGGCATCGCTCACCCTGAAATTTTACTAGCCATTGGTAGTATATGCCCTCAGAATGAGAGAGGCCATGTAGCGCGTAAGCAAAACTGCGACGGGTGCCAAAAATGGCTTTTCGATTCTGTTTATAAAACAGGGGCAGGTCCGCAGCCGCACTTACTTCATGTGTTGGAATACGCTTAAGGACGTCGACAGCCGCATACAGGAACTACCCGCTCGTGCGAAAATTTTTGTGTGCGTGGCTACCTTCGGTAAAGCCATGTACAGGGTGCTGAAGTTGAAAAAAGAGCGGGAAAGGGCGACGTCGCAGGCGCGCTGCATCAGTATAGCGGACACGTAAGTGGCAGGCAGCTATCTGACTCCCAGATCAGACCCTGTTACATCGGCGCCTCTCGTTCTCGCTGGCGTTTCGATTTTTCGCCCGCCGCGCAACCTTCCGGAAGGGGGTCGAGGCGCGCTTCCTTCCCGGCTGCGCCTCCTCCTTTCTAAGCACAAATCACTACACCAAAATAAGACGCGTAACTCTCGCCTTTCCTCTCGAGTGCAGAGTGGAAAACGAAAGGCGCGATGCGGACATGGGTGCTGTGCCTGCTGCTCGGACTGGTGTGCCTCATTGCCATCTCCATCGCAACCCTGGTGCTCCAGCTCCCGCCCGAACTCCTGGCTAGTTCTGGACCCGAAAAGGACTCGGGCCAGGACAGGCCACCGCTGAAGCCAGAGAAGCGCAAGGGAGACCTAACAATCCTGGGACCAGGCAATGACGTCGCCGCGGTGGCCGACGACGCTTCTAGCGACACCGATGGTGACGCAGGGGCACCGCAATCCCTGCTCGCGCCGCCTAATCCTCTACCGGATGCGTATCTTGTTCCGTCGGCGGGCTCTGCACCGGACACGTCCAACCGAGGAGGCGGAAATAACGACTTGGAGACGAACATCGGAGTCTTGAGTGTGACAGACATTGGCATTGCAGTTGATGTAGAAACCACTACGTCTGCGCTGGCTACGCCACCGCCTCGGCTTCATGAGCACACTGAGGATGGCCGCCCGCTCGTCCATACCACGACCGGCAGAGTAGCAGGCTTCAAAACAGAGGTGCTGGGTCGTAAACTTGACGTCTTTCTTGGCATTCCTTTCGCCACGCCGCCACTGGGAGAGCTAAGGTTCAAGAGGCCACTTCCGGTACGACCATGGGAGAACACTCTGGACGCCACAAATATGGGCCCCCCATGCTACCACGTATCCTTCACGTCCAGCTGGAGTTGGGCTGCCAGTAAGAAGCCTGAGAGTGAGGACTGCTTGCATCTGAACGTGTGGACACCTGACGCCGCCGACCACAACGTGACAAAAGGCTCCACAAGTCTGAAGCCCATGATTGTATTTATCTATGGTGGTGGCTTCAACATCGGCTCTACTGACTGGGAGTTCTACGACGGTGGTATAATGGCGGCTTACGGCGACGTCGTGGTGGCATCTATGAACTACCGGTTAGGGGCGTTGGGATTCCTTAACGCGGACAGCGAAGATATTCCCGGAAACATGGGTCTGTATGACCAGCAGTTGGCTATACAATGGCTACACGAGAATGCGCAGTCTTTTGGTGCTGATCCGGGACACCTAGTGTTGATGGGTGAAAGTGCCGGTGCCGTGTCAGCTGGCTTGCATCTCATTTCTCCGATGAGCCGGTCCATGGTGAAGCGCGTTATACTGCAAAGTGGCAGCCCTTTGTGGGACACCCCGGACAACACAGCCGACGGAATCAAGAAGGCTACGGAGTTCGCAGAGATCTTCAAGTGCGCCAACTCCACGCACAACTTCCAGGACAAAGCCGAAGCTGACGACGTGGTTCGATGTCTACGTGAAATCGACGCGGGCACGTTATTTAGTACTGCAGAGAAGGCTCTAGGCAAACGAGTTCTCACCTATCATCCCCGGTACGGAGACGACTTCATGCCAATCAACGCGCATGAGGCTCTCCGGAAAGGACTCTTCAAGGATTCAGACGTCCTTCTGGGCGTGAACAAGGACGAAGGCAGCATCTTCGTTGCCAACACACTCCCTTACATATTTCTCAACGGCCTCGCACCGAACATCACCAAGGACGAAGCGGCGTTCTACCTCATATTCTTTTTCCAGTACATCATCCGTACTGGTACCAGAGACATCAGGGACCATTACTTCAAGAATATCAAGGACCGGGACTACCCAAGCGTGCGGAACGCATTCATCGAGGCAATCGGCGATTACCTTCAGATATGCCCCACGATTTACTACGGTGAAGTGTACTCAGAGTTCAACAACAGTGTCTACTTCTACCACTTCACGCACCGCCCCAGCAACAGCTATTGGCCGGAGTGGCTTGGAACGGCACATTTTGACGAGGTGGAGTTTGTGTTTGGTGTGCCACTTAGGTTCCCCGAGCAGTTCACGGAAGAAGAGGTGACCTTCTCGCGCCAAATTATGGATATATGGCTGACCTTCGCTAAGACTGGGTAAGTACAATGAGGGTAAGGCCTTCAGGTTCTTTTGGAATTATATTTACAATGTCGTTTGGAATCTGATTTAGCTGTATACATGTTTCGCTCCACCTGTAGAATAATTATACCGTGTCATGTGCTAACTGCATTTCGAACACGGCACTGACTTTTGTTCTATTCGTAATGCTTGCCCACGTTTTGCAGTAACTGAAGGAGAGAATGAAGTTATACAATTTTTTTACACTTTGTTCTCGACGTTTATTTATATCTGTCTTACGCCATTTTGCAAGGATTCATTGGTGCTTTATGAGTCTAATTTTTACTTAAGGGATCTGGCGACTATTCGCCTCGACTAGGTGGCCTTAGTGCTGTTCTGCATTAAGTATAAGAGTGCAAGTACAAGTGAAAATTGAATGCGTAATCTAATTCTTCATAGGCAATCTGGTTTCAGAAACTTGCAGCTAACCGCACTCGTCTTTTCGGAGAGTTCTGATGTGCTCCTTAAAGTTTAGTACGCCTGTCCGTGTCACCTGGAGTAACTCTCACGCACGTGTATGAAAAGCTGACGTGGTCTCTATTTACCATCACTAATATATTGATATCAGTGCTATTGCAGTGATCGGCGGGAATATGCATCGATTGCCCTATGAAAGAGACAGCATGTCATGTAAAGGGAAGTGTACAAGCCTGTCTGGGTGAATTAAAGGAAAGGCGTGAAGAAGCACGCAGAAAAAAAAAAGGCAATATTCAAGAAAAGGACATTTGCGCACGATAAAAAAAATCGACGCTGAGCCTACCGGGTGCACCCTAGTCATTAACTAGCCACATTGTGAAATCCGGCTAGAAAAACATAATATGAGCAAAATATAGAATAGTGAAGTACGCCACACGTCAGGCAATAGAGGCAACACCGGAAGCATACTGGTCATACAGTGTCCACAGTAGATGTAAACACTTTTCGAATTATGAGTGTGGTGACGAAAGATGGGAGAAAGAAAAAGAAAGGGAAGGAATTGGGCGATTATTCTGCTGAAAGAAATGTCATGTTCGGCAGTATTAATAATCGTTTCCTGTCTTCGACCGGCTGGCTGACCGAGTGCCAAGGCCTTCAACGCCGGCCCTCGCGTGTGGCAAAGAATCGCTTCCCGCTAATTAGCGGCCAAAAAAAGAACGGGTCATTGTAACCCCTGGCAACCGCGATGTTGCGCACGATAAGCTACTTTCTCGCATGCGCTTATCTTAAAATCACCCGAACTGTCAGCCGAACAACCGGGCGCGAAGTCGGGAAGAGAGCTATCGAGGCCATTGAGTGGTTTCTACCTGCGAGTGATGATTATCAGCGCACGCACCTTATCTGAGCCTTAGTGGCACGCAGCTTAGTAAAGGCGTACGGCACAACAAGGAAAAGCCAGCAGTGTATATATATACCATCGATAACCGCAGTCAGTTACTATAACTGTGGTATCACGTTCGTGCTGTTTGTGTACAAGATCATTCTGACATTGAAAGCTGCGAGAGAAGAAAAAGCGAGAGTTTTTGCTTTTTTTCTCTGCTAACGTATACATTATATGACCCATCAGATACAGGTAGGGGCGGTTAAAGAAAACGCGAAACAGCCTTCTCTAAGCGGAGGGCGTAACTGGCTGTGCTGGCGATCATAGCGTGTCATCAAGTGCGTTCGGTTTAAATGTGGTAGTATACTTTCCGTTGGACTCAGTGGATCAGAGTTTAAAGGCTGCAATTTTTGTTCGTTGCTCAGATAGACCACGCTCAATGTGTTTCGAGCACCAGGTGCGATTTGAGTATACATTGCGAGCATAGCGAAAGAAAAAAAATGGCCGAGTGTCATGTTTTTTTCTCAAGTGGAAGTTTGCCGTTATGCCCTATAACTTGGAAGCGCAGCTGAGAAAAGCAAAAAGGAAAAAAAAAGTTTTATCGGCACAAGAAAAAGGCAGACACAAAATAATCCTCACAGTTGGCCGTGAGTGGCGGTAAGCTGTATTGTCAATACATAGAACCAAAGAAGATTGCCTGAACAGTCACACTGTTCGATGGCGTTCTTTGCGTGTTATGAATAACGGAATGACAACACCCGGAAGTATTTTCTAACAATTCAGCCTTGAAATACAGGGTTTGACGGAGACCCGACTGGTCGGGTGTGTTCATGGTGGAAATTCTTCAAGCGCCGACCATTCGTTATAAAAATGGCGTTTCGGCCCCACTACGGGATCCTTGTCGCCACAGTTCAGTCTTGAACAACGTCAGAGGGCCGAACGACACTTCCCTCGCATACCGCGGTTTGACAGGTTCGATTTCGGTGGTGACGGTCGCATTTCGACAGCGACAAAATGCGAAAACGCCCGGTTTATGGATTTGGTGGGCGTTAAGGAACCCCGGGCCTGGAAATTCATTTGGGACTCTACTGTATACGACCAACCTGGCAACTGACAGTGCATCGTTCAGAGATGAAAACTTATTACTTATTAATAATTATCTTATCCATCGATGCGCTAGAGTTGGCCCGGCAGCACGAACGATGCGATTATCCCCGTTTGGTTCCGCGTGCCAGGTATGGCACGCTTCGATCCCCCATCCGGCCTTTCTACGCGCATGACTGAGCACGCCGATGGCATCGCGGTTATGTAATCGTCTTTTCCTCGCCGAAGTGTGGAGTGCATCGAATCTGCAGGATTCTTTTTCCTAAAAGCGAGCGAGTGAAACTAAGATGTTTGCGAATCAAAAACAATCTGATGAAGCGACAGCTTTAATGGTCTTGCAGTGTATACGCTGTCTTCATAGCTTTGGGGTGGGTGGCACAACTCAAAAATGGGCAGAGAGTTTGACCTGCTCAGCCCATGCGCACCCGCTACAGCTCAATATGGTGCTCTGCCACTGGCATTGACGCGGTAGGTTTTGCTCCCGGCCGTGGCTATTGCAATCAGATGAATTTTAAATGCAGAGACGCGAATTACTGAAATTTGGATGCAGCATAGAGAACTAACCCTAGTTGGCCGTCATTACACCAGAGCCGGCGATATTCTGCTACGACGTGCCTTTTAGTCTTTCCTGGGGCTTTGGCGCCTAAAATTTACCTAATTAACTCTGGGAGGCTGAATCTAAAGAGGCTGTCTTTCCTTTGTTTTCGTAAGAAAACAACATATTGACGAACTGAGCTGAAAACTTAGGACATTTAAATTTTTCGCCTTATCTATTAAAAATGCTGCCTCGTTCTGCCATATTTATATGCCTTGTTTTTTTTTCATTACCGCTTGAACTTACTCAGGCTCGAAGCTGGAATTTTAGGCATTGATTTAATTATCCGAAAAATTCCAACTAGTTCAAATCAAACAATATGTTACTCGCAAACATTAGCGATGTTCGAAACATATTGAACCAAACGTGTAAATTGACATGATTAAATTGAAAACAATGCATGTTAGGCTAATTTGTTGACAAAAATTTTCTCATTTTATATTGTTTTATATCCTCTATCGTGCGTTTCACACGTTCGTGAGGGCGCATCGGAGACACTGTCAAAGAGGCCATTGACCTGACACTTTTTATATATATATAAATAAGGACATTGAGGTAAAGGCGCAAACTGGCATAACCAAGTGGCATTCACATTGTCCTTAAATAAAAGACAGGATGCAGTGTCATGAGTCCTTCCTTTCATTCT
This sequence comes from Amblyomma mixtum, assembly GCF_055824585.1. Lineage (NCBI taxonomy): Eukaryota > Metazoa > Arthropoda > Arachnida > Ixodida > Ixodidae > Amblyomma > Amblyomma mixtum. The sequence continues at coordinate 122,607,735 of NC_143017.1, read as the reverse complement.
TAGAAGGCAAATATTTTTTCATGATCATCATCAAAATACAAGTTATGCTCACTGCCGGACAAAAGAATCCCCCATTATGGGGAAAAACACAGCGCACTCCTAAGACGCGGACAACCGTCTTCAGCGCTGTATCGTCTTGCCTTTCTTTGTCCGTGTCTTAGGAGTGCGCTGTGTTTTTCCTCAAGATGAACTACCAACTAGCCCGCTCTTCCACCCTTGCAATCCCCCATTAATCTCCAACTAATCTCCCACGAACAGCCTTAATCTCATTTGCCGACCTTCGTGTCTGCCGTCCTCTGTAACGTTTTCAGACCTTTTAAAATCATTCCATAGCGCTAACGGGCCACTATTACCGGTCCACTGCAGTCCACGGCCCACCCGTGTACTGTCCTGATAAAAAAAAATTTCGAAATGCGCGGCGCCAACCCGTTCTGCTGTTCGAATTTATTTTCATCACGCTTGTACCTGGCCGGAAGAAAAACACGCCATAGTCGTCCATGATACAATCAAGGTCGACTCTCTCGTATTTTCCTTACCGTCAAGCAATAGGCGCGATTAAAAGGAATGCGGACAGCAGAGCGCGTTGGTGTCGCGCATTTCGGAATTCTTGTTATTGTGACAGTACATTTCCTTTTCTTCATTTCACCTATAGGATATCATTAGTTCCTGGTTGCTGTGTGACCCGCAGTGCTCTCTTCACGTCCCCTAATCCTACATCTATCATTTCTGCCTTTAGACCTCGCCGCGCTTTCCTTTTAATCTATTTTAAAACGTGTGCTATCGCGATGGAAAGAAGCGCGAAAAACGTGGTGCCTACGTTCGAATTTCTGTTCGAATTTATTTTGACCGCGTTTTTACCTGGGGGTTAAAAATAGAGGTTGGAGTCGTCCTAGAATGCACCATTGGCTACTCTAGCGTCTTTTTGATACCACCTAAGTGAAAGCGTGATGAAAAGAAATGCGAACAGCGGAGCAGCTAGGCTCCACTTTGTTCGCGTTTATTTCCATCGCCCCTGTACAGTTTCTAATAATGTGCAGTATTCTGCAGCCTTGGACACATATCACTGTGTTAAAGGATGAGTGCATATCGGTCGTGCAGGGGGGCAGGGGGGGGGGGGGGGGGGGAGGTATTGCTTTGACACTTCCGAACCTCCAATCATCTGGAGGGTGAGAACAGACGTGGCAATAACTTCTCCCTACCTTTAGACTTCTAGAGGCGCCGTAGGTGCCCGTCTACGATACATGACAACGCATCTTGTGGCCTAAGAACTTTTTGCCGTGGCTCTATGCGTTGTACACAAGGCATGGACGTAAGTGTAGGTGCTAAGCTCCGTATAATAGCGTACATGTAGCATCCCGAAAACGTGTGGAGCTGCACGAAATGGAAAAGCGTGCGGCTCGTGGAAGCAGAAGCGCCGAGCTTTCCCAAGAGAGCGCTTCCGAAACGCCCACGTGGAGGAAAACGCGCCTTTCCTCTTCCGCGGTTCCGTGGGCGGCGGCGCCGGAGCCTCTTACGTCTCGGCAAATTTACATTTCAACGCTACGCAAGCGCGCAGTTCAGGCGCGTGAGTGGTGATTCCGTTGGGCATTGCGAATCTCTCGTCGTCAGGGGAAGGAAGATCGGAGTGCGGAAAGAAGAAAAAAAAAGGGAAGAAAGTGGTAAAGATAGCCCCAGAAGCTGCAAGACAGAAAGTGAGGAAAGCGGTGACACTGCAGAACAAAAAAAAAAAAATAAAGGAAATGTGAATTGTAGCCCGATGTACGAAGAAATAGCGGTCACGTCCTCTCTTTTTCGCGCGCGAAGCTTACTCTTCTGACATATCTGACTGCACTGACAACCTGGAACTTTCTTCGTTTCGAGACTTCATTCCCATCAAAATTACGGTTTCAACCAGCGGTGGTGTTCGTGCAAGACTGACCCCTTTTGTCGCTTCGATCTGACTGACTCACTCATTCGCTCGCTCAATAAAATAATCAATCATTTCTTGAGAAATTACCGACAGTCACACTGATATATGATCCCTAACCTGGAACTTACGAGAACAGAGCGTGGTGATCAACAACATGGCTTATACAGCTTCGATAAAGGCAACAGTCATTGAAACCACGTAAAACATACAGGAACGTTTTGTTTATAATTAGTGGGATTGATCAATGGAAATTAGTAACATAATCATGTCTTAGGTGAAAAATAATCTATTAGAAAGTCGAAGAAAAGACAACCACGTGCGGCCGATAGGGCCCGAACTCATGACCTCTGTGTGTCGCGTACGGTGCTCTACCAGCTGAGCACGTCCACAGCGACGTGATGCGAAAGTTTAGATCGTTTAGATAGCTGTTCGTATAAAACGAGCGCGATTAATATACGAACCTCTAACTTTAGAGCTCAAATCTATTTCGCAATATGTATATTCTTTCTGAGATCAATTCTTTAGCACTCACATCATCGTAAGTTGACGCCTTTAACGGCAGAGCATATGACCAGAGACCGCTGTCATACGCCAAGAGTACCGTCATCAAAGGCGGGCTGGCCGTCGACGAAGCTACAGAGTAATGTACTGTGAAAGGAGTGGTCACAAAAAGGCGGCTGATTCATTAAAAAAAAAAAAACGCTGCCTCGAGCATTTCACGAAGCAATGCACACAGTGTAGCCGATGCACGGATGATGCAGTTCAGTAAAATGACGCGATGCGTGTGAACAGTCATGGAAATAGAGTAACCGAAAAACGCATAAGAGGTGATGCTTACGATTCGAAACTTACGATTCTTTCGCAGAAACTGCGGATCGTACCTTAGAGTGGTAAGATGCCGCAGTACTGGCGGCTGTGCCGGGTGTCTTCTCCTAACCCTTTGGCCCGTCCTATTTCTTTGCTAACTTTTAAGGCTCACATAACTTTCACGGCAGCGTCACTGCGTCGTCTAAACAGCAGTTCTCAAAAGCTTTAACGGCGACAACTATGGGACAGAGGCGCAACAGCTGGCAAGAGCGACCCGGGGAAGTTTCCTTCTGGCTATCTTATTCGCGGCGATCGCAAGCACTCTAATTATACATGCACGGGCGACGCTGCTGAAAGACGAGGGATGACTCCGGCCGCCAGCGACTCGTCCTGTCGGCACAATAGGCAGATCAATGGAGATTTCCTTGATGCAGCGACACGACCGCGTGCCGCGGCTCAGCTATTTCTTCCGCCTTGTCGAGCCCGGATCAGGCGTTACGTTTTGGGGTCAGGCAAAAGAAGAAGTGTCGTGCGTGTCAGCATCACCGACCCCAATCAGGGCTGTAGACGGTCACTGCGGGAGCGGAACGGCTACTTGCGCGGCTTCGTGCAGCCGGAGGAAGAGCGAAAAGTACGAGGACAAGATAACGCGCTACACAGACCTCCGAGCAAGGGCGAACGAAGTGGTCCGGTTGCGTAACGAAGTGTCTTGGAGCGCCGTTGCAGCACTCAGCGTCGCTGGAGAGCAACAGCAGAGGTCCTTACCCTTCTAGATGCTGTAAAGCGCAGAATTCGTAAGCAGCATGTTGAGCTTATAAAGTGCTTTCGTCACATTCTGGAGCGCAGGGACGACGCTCTTCCGAGAAATCTGTGCCTCTATAAGGGGTCACCTGTTTGTAACACTGGTGCTTCTGAGAAGAACATACTAGGGAATGTGCGACTGATGCCTTTGCAGAACTTGTTGAAGCCTTCGGGCATTGCTGTGATGAAAGGTTCACAAGCAGTCAGCGGAGACGGTGTAGTAAAGCCTTTCACATTGCCGTTAAAATTTTGTAATGTCCTCATAACTGTGCTAATACGCAAGTCATATTCCTCCGTTCCCACCGAGCACCTGTTGCTTGAAATATGAGGAGCCGAAGTCTCTGTTGGAGTAAGAAAGATTACACGAGTATTTCTTTGCAAATTCCGTGTCACTTACTTCAGCCCTTCTGCACTGCATTTTGCATAAATCAGTTCAGCCATCGCTGTACTACAGAACAAAAAATCTATACAGGAAACTTGTAAAACATGAACCCGGTTTAAGGCCACCAAGAAAGGCTATTGAACTTCGGTTCCAAAGTTGCAACCTATTGCCAAACTTGAGTTCTCACAATTAACTGAGCACAATGAGTAAGGTTAGCGCTCTCTGTCGCCACAGCTGGCGATTATCAGGCGGCCAGACGGAGATTTCGTCAGTTATCCTCTATCAGCTTATTTTTCATCGCAAACACAATAAAAATTCAGGGGGCACTTGGACGATCTAAAGTGCGCGAGGCGAGAGCCTTTCCACGCACCTTGCCGAGTAGGCGCACAGGAGGCGGCTATGGGGCGACTTGGATTGACTAGTCATGATTAATTAGTCATGACTAACTAGTCATGATTGATTAATTACTAACTAGTCATGACTGATTAATTACTAACTAGTCGTGACTAATTAGTTTATGTTTGGTTGATGACTAGCTAGTCATTACTAATACGTTGATGACTAATTAGTCATGATTGGTTAGTGACAAACCAGTCATGACTAATTTGTTCATGACTGATTAATGACTAGTTAGTCATGACTTGTGACTAGTAATGACTAGTTATGACTTTCACTTCAGATGCAACGCACGGACGGACAGTCATGGCCGCGAGTATGAACCATCATTAAAGGCTTTCGCCTAAAAAAATGAGCAAAAGAAAAGAACAAGGTGCGCGACCGCAAACAAAGCAGCAGTCGTTTAGTGAAGAAAAGGGGCAGACGAGGAAGGACTATTCGTCTCGCCGGAGGCGCACGTGTCGACTGGTCAATGAAGTCAGGACGCGGCCCCAGAGTCGAGAAATCCCCGAACACGAGCTCCTGCCGAGCTCTCACGCGCTGTTGCTGCCGGCTCGCATCGTCGACCGGGAAGTGGGGAACGGAAATAAGCGGTCTCGTCTGCACGCCCCGCGAAGGCGCGATTACTTCCGGCTCGGCTTAGTTCGCCCTCCTCGCTGGTGTGCTGCCGCTGGAGGTCACGGCGGATTTTTGTGCCGCCAGCGTTGTATGGGCTGTGCGGAGCACGTGCCGTCTTTGTGTACGGCAGCACATGTCCTCGAATCGAGGGGCGGGAGGGGCTTCCGTAGAACTGCGCTCTCATCCAAGATTATGACTGCGGGAAACAGAGGCTTGCCGAAGTTACGGCTTCGAGGCTCCGGGTCAGCGGGTGAGATGGAAGTCGCGTGCTGTTGAGATTTTGCTGCTTAAAGAAGCCACCCGGTGCGATTTAGCCCGCATATGATCTCCGGACCGGTAGACTTGAGGGTGTCGTGGTGTTAAGTCGACGAATAAGTAGCTTTTTAGTTGAAGTTTCCCGTGGCAAATTTTTGAAAAAAATTTATGGGCAGCTTGGTTGTTTCCGCAGTACAATTAGCCCAGATGAACGAACACTTCAAAATCACTACCTGTAGGACTGAATGATCTGCAAGTGCCAGATACAAACAGTATAAAACACGGACAGCTGGTTGAAAGGATGTAGAGGGAGACAGCCCGATTGCAGAACAGCGCGAATGCCTCAGTCCTCCAATTACTTAATACGACGATGGCGACGTATTTTATATATAATTTGAGCTCCGAATTGAATACGGCAATATATGTTCTTAGTCAATGGCATGCAAGCTGCGAATTTCGTGCCTCTGCTGCTATGAGCGTTATTGAAATTCTGTATGTGGCCTGGTGCCGAGATATCTGCAATTAAATTACTTCACAGCACGAACGACTGAATAGCATGCGTATGTACTCAGACAAATTTGTTGCTTCCTTTTTTTTGATGTCTTTAAAACCAGTCACCAAGCTGCTGCCTTTTGAAAGACGTGTGAGCTCGGGCATTGTGATAAGCCATCGCAGTATGACGCTGAACGTTATTGAAATATGCCTTATTCACAGTCCGCACGGAACACACCAATGGAAAAGAACCTCTTAGGGGTCAAGGAGCACAATTGATTTCACTCTTTTCTGCTGTGCGCTTAGCGAGCTCTTTAGAAGGTTTCTTTTTTTGGTTATGCCCACAAACCCATCTTTCAAGCTTAGGGAAAAGTTCCGCAAGTTGCAGTACCAGTTAGCGGTGGAAAATTTGTATTCATCTTGTTTTTTGCTCATGTCACGATTTTTAGAACGAACTTTCTTTGTCGTTCTTCTCACCTTACCAGTCACGTAATGGTTTAAGCATTGCCTTGTTGGCAGGAGGTTCTGGGTTCGGTCCTCGGTGCCGCCGGGTACACTCCGATTTTTCGGTGGGTAGAAGCTTTTTCTTGGCCAGGTTCTCAGATTTATATGGGGGGAAAACGCTTTAGAGAACTCGTTATCAACTAATTAACCTAGAAATCCTTGATTAAATTAATCGACCGCAGCACCAGGTGATAAGTTCCTTGGCAATGTTTGAAACCTGAAACCGTGAAATGCAACTTTAGTTACAGCACGCTGGTTCTGTCTCCTTTATCTCGCGTTACGCTTGTTGAAGGGTATGGTGTCGACAGCCCTTGCGGTATTTTAAAGCGCAATAGTTCTCACAGCCCCCACCCCCAATGGAAAGAATTTCGGACTTCAAGATAACAGCAACTGACAATGGCGGTCACTAGCCTCATATGGGCCACCTGGGAAATATGTCTTGAAAACACGCATATTTTTCGTTCTGTGATTTAATTTCTGACAAGCGGTATATATGCGCTGACAGCATATGGTGGAGAATGTAGGTCGGATTACAAAGGGATTATAAAGCTTATATTCTGAAGAAATGACCCCCTAGCCCAAATTGCTGACTGAAGTTTACCTCTTTCCTTATGCAAGTTAAAGTAGTACGCTTCCTGATTTTAACTCAACCAGGAGATTTAGATTGAGCTTAATAGGCTAACTGCGCCTGATTTATGAAACTGTTTGATTAAAATGACCAGCAATTATCTCAACCACTTAATGTGTATGTTAACGACGAGAAAAGCGAAAAAAAAAATGGAGGCGAGGCTTGAAAATATGGCGTAGTACTCGTTAAGGCAATTTTAAAAGCCCCCGTTTTCCTTCAATCTGTGCACTACTCGTCTCCTGTGTAGTCAACGCGGTTACACTTTGGCGATTTTTCGTCGTCCAGGTAGAGCTTTTTGTATTCCACTGTGTTGAAGACATGGCTCAGAAAAGAGTAAGGTATGGCAAAGTTAGAATGAACGCGTAGAACTTCAGCGTGCGAACCCGAATGCCTTTTTGAGCATCTCAACTGCTTTAACATTTGCATCCGTGAGTCGACGCGCTCTAAACGACGCAACACTAGATAGTTTGAAACTTTGAGACGGCATTTAGCGAATGCAGTTCACCACGTGTTCTGCTCACGCCGGTTGGAACTCGGGTCGCGCGTTCCCGCCTTCGCTTTCTTATTGGGCTCCTCAGTACGTAAAAGAGCCGGCGAGGTAATTTAGCTGGCGGCCGGCCGGAGGAGGATACGCTGCGAAGACAAACAAGGGAGAAGGCCTGCCGTGGGGCGAACGGCATCGTTTGCTGCCGGCGCCGCCGTAACCAAATCGGGGCTAAGCGGCCGGGCTATCCCCACTCACGAGCCGCCCCTCCTCGCCACCGGAAGGACTCGAGGAAATGTCCGGTTACCGTCGCCGCCGCCGTTACGTGCTCCACATAGCCAAGTGGGAAGGGCTGGTGTTGTGTGTGCTGCTCGAGAGTCGCTTCACTCTCCCTTGGCGAGCTGCAAGGTTACTCGATCGTGCGCGCTGAGTCGGCCTTGTTTCTTCGGCTGTTATATAACCGCGCCGCGCCGACCACGTGCTTCGCCGCCGGTAAAGAGGCAAAAGATCGAGGTCGGCTTTCTGGGACTTGCGGCGAAACGCGCCGCTCGGAGATTGCCTGGCATACTAGCTCTGGCGTACTAGCTCTCCATCCGATTTTATTGCTGAGATTGATTAATCGATTGATTGATTGAATGATTTATTTGTCAACTCATTGGTCGCTCGGTCGAGATTCAGTAATTAGTTGATCGACTAATACACACTCCTAGCTTTCCAATCATTTTTGATTTGTTTAGTTGTTTTAAATTCAGCAATTTCATAGCGCGTCCACGAGGGTATGCGTGGTTCCATCATCGCCCGAGGAAGTAAATATCATGCCTTACTGATCCAAGCATCCAATAAAAGTAGTGCGCAGAAATATAGGGTAGGAATGGGGAACGGAAAGGGGCAGAGGGCAATGAACCTCACTGCAAGCACTTGATCGAGCAAATATATACCTCACAGAGACGACAACAGGAAAACATCAAGATCTCTTTTTTTTTTTTGAACTCATCATTTAGGTGCAGCCTTTGTCAAAAACATACAGGGCAAGCAGTTTCCTTCTAAGCCTTGCACTGGTGCACTCTAAAACACCGGGAAGTCATAAGCTTCGGAGCAATGAATGCTAGCGATGTAAAAGAAACCACTTTACATGGCTCATAAGGGAAAAGGAAAAGCTGTAGGTGGCGTTTATATGGTGACCTAGCTACTTCTGAATTTGAGAGAGAAAAAAAAAACTCAACCATCGTCTCTTATATGCATAAACTTAAAGAACGATAGAAAGCGAGTGGATGTCCATGTCGCTTTCTTTGCTCCGGAAAAGCTGTGCAAGCTTCGCAGAGCCGTGCACGCTGAGAGGGGAAATTTCGCTTCTTGCAGCACGAAACGCTGCTACTGCTTTGTCGAATGCTCGGAAGAAGCCGTGTGCCCAATTTTGTTAGCCTGTTGCACATTCTACATGGGTCAAACTTATCTCTGTCTAAGCGATAGATTAAGGTATTTTCAGTACAACTTAACAACCATGTCAGGGCATCGTAGAGAGAGAGAGAGAGAGACTTTAATGAATAAAGGAGTGGTCTGCCTGCTTATAAGCCTAGCATGCTACTCCAGGGGCATCTTAGAACACACTGCAGAACTTATATGCGGGAGGTGCGAGATTCGATCCTCAGTGCCGCTGAGTACCCACAGGTGATGCAAATGAGTACAAGCTTTTCCCTGGCCTGTTGCTGAGATTCTCTGGGGTAAAATGCTTGGAAATGGGTCTCTGGTCCCACCGTGCAGTTCTTTGGCGAAAACTGCCCTTGCGCCATTAGAAATCAACATCGCTATCGTCATCATCACACATCGTGCTGCGCAAGCAAAAACACAAGCTAGCAAGAAAGACATTTCAGGCACATGAAATTGCGAAACTTAGTGATTCGTGCCTGTCGATGGCAGTAACAGAAAAAAAAGTCGGTTTTATTGAGTATTCGCAAGTAGATGCGATGGTATTTGCATGCTGGTTGTGCGCTACTATCGGCTTTCATTTTATGCGAATTCATTTGTGTTATGTACGTGCTTCGCAAGCATTGTTCTGTTACACATCAGGTGAAAATCAGCGCCCATTTGTGTTTCATCTTTGTTTTCGCGTTGCACTGTTTGCTGTCTACAGGTTGAGCGAACCAGTCTAATTGTTTGGTTTGGTTTTGTGGGGTTTAACGTCCCAAAGCGACTAAGGCTATGAGAGACGCCGTAGTGAAGGGCTCCGGAAATTTCGACCACCTGGGGTTCTTTAACGTGCACTGACATCGCACAGTACACGGGTCTCTAGAATTTCTCCTCCAAAGAAATTCTAGCCGCCGCGGCCGGGATCGAACCCGCGTCTTTTGGGTCAGCAGCCGAGCACCATAGCCACTGAGCCACCGCGGCGGCCCAGTCTAATTGTCCACGCTAAGTTAATTAGTTATTTTAAAGTTTAGACACCAAATTCGCTTCTCGTAAAACGCGGTTCTCAGGAAATACTGCAACGAGGTTAAAGAGTTCCATGAGATAGAGGGGCGTCAGACAGCGTTTTCGCGGTAGTCCTAATTTCTCTGTCTTCACGCAGCAAACCACCGGAAATGAACGGTACACAGTGGCCTCGCTACTCGGAGCTCAATCCGGTGCACATGGAACTGAGTCCCAGGCGGTTCCGACTGGGCAAAGGACTGCACGCAGACCACTGCCGCTTCTGGAAGAAGTTCATCCTCAAGTGACGCGGATTGCATCATTTCTAGCATCTCACATCGACCAAGGCAAGTGAACAATAGCTCCCACCGAACCAAAGGCGCCACCTGGAACCCAGTAGACACACGTTCAGGCATCTACGGATCCCTCCGTTGTACACCTAAAAGCCGTTTAAAGGGGAACACTTTTCAGTGTGGCTGGCGTCGGCGCGTGCGATGTATGCTCGGAAATTCTTCCTAATTCTCGGTTTGAAACAATTTGCCCGCTTGCTTCTTGCTTTGTGCTGTGCTGTCATAATATAGAAATATAGAGTTCCACTTCTTGTACAGTGATATGACTGACTAGCTTGGCCTTGACCGTTACCTTTCCATTTACTTCTGGGTAGTTGTGTTATTTGAGTTGTTAATTATAGAAAAGTGTACAGCATGTGTGACCGCATTATCATGGGCCCCTGGAAGCCTAAGATGTACATACATTTTTGTTATCTATTTATTGCACACTGCAGATCATTTTACAGATCCAAGCAGGAGGGCAACAAGAAGACTGAACAAGAAACAAGGAAGGCACATCACTGCGCGCGACATAATAATTACTGTACCGACAAATGCTATTCACATCGTATGCGGAAACAAGGAAAACTTTAATGTATTAGCGCGAGCAAAGTAGGTACTTAGTGAACTGGGATGATGATGATGACGTGTGCGTAGTGTCATCAAAAACGATAAACAGAGGGCGGGATCAAGCGCCAGTTGATTGTACAGAAATAAGGAAAACTTCTAGTCGTTTATTTTTTTTTTACGTCAGAAGGTTGGATACCGTTAGATTTATTATCTGTGATCGGGAATCGAACAACTTAAACTTTAATAAATAAGCCTTGAGGATTTGCTTTGTATTATTTCAAACTGAATAATATTAGTTTTGTATACGGACCCCACATGATGCGTGCATACCCGAGCTTAGCACTGCAAAGTGAATGATAAGCTAGTAGTTTAATCTGATAGTGGCTTTTCAAGTTTTATTTGTTAAAAAGCACAGCTTTTTAAATGCAACTTAACCTTGCGCTTTACCACTTTTCATAACTTGCTTTCTTAACTGGTTTAGTTTCAGGAAAGAGTCAGTTCCTTGGCATTCATATTATAGAAAATATACTCTCCGGTTGTTTTGGCGTTTCACAATTCAACAGGGAATTCTTTTGCTATCCAACTCATGCTCAGAACTTTTCTCCCTTTTCCATTTACTACGCAGAGCCTTTGCCAAAAATTTTCATCCCATCGGGTTGGCTCCTGGGCCATGCAAGTAGCAGCAGTTAATTTTTAGCAAAAAACGCAGCGTCAGCGTTCAATTTCCTCCGCATCAGCATAAAAATACTGAGAGTAAGGTGTGCTTAACACAATTAGCTCTTCAAATCCATGAGTCATAATAAAAATAAGGTGTGTTGGACAACATCTACATATGAAGCAGTTCAAGCAAAAACGTACTCTGTGTTACGCGTTTTTGTCATAAAAATGTTTTTCGAAGCCGGAAAGCGACATGAACACACCTGCGACTGATTGTGTTATTGCAGGTAGAAGGAAGGGTCTCCTTCATTCGAGGACTGTCTGCGAGGTATGCACCGCCAAACTGCGGAACGGTGAACAGAGGTTCTAAACAAGAAGAAGACCACGTGGAGCAAAGTGTTCGTGCGCGTACGAGTGAGTGTATGTGAGTATGTCGACGTAACCAAGCGTGTGCGTATGTGCTTCGAAGAGACAGAAAGCTGTCGGGCATCGTTCATCGAGCCGGATACCAGCGTGTTGGTATCGCTGAAATCGCCTCGTCACAGCTAGACCCTCACACCCCACCAGATTCCGTGTTCTCAAGCGCTCGTGTAGACGAGCACTTGCAGTATCACGACGCCATCCTATCTTCTCTTCATTTCTAGTTTTTGCATGTCGTCTACCTGTGCGAGCGCTTCTTGAACACCACCCGTGCGTTTGTGTCAGTGTCATTAAAAATCTGCAAAAATTATTAGCAAAACTAGGCTTTTAAATTTTAACCACAGGATTTACCGGTAGCTGTCGTTCCCACCCAGTTCAGTTCGACACACAGTTTGGAAACCGCCTCTTGCAGCAAAAGAAACTAGGGTGTTAAGCAGGCTTATCTGTGATACGTTGACATTTTACTTCTTGAAAGATTTCGTCCGTTAGCAAGCATTGTGCTGTAAGTTGGAGGAAACCAGGCCAACGACACACTTGGGCCCGGGGTCACATGAATGTTAACTTATAAATCTCAAGGTAAAAAATTAAAGCGGCATCCGCTGAAAAGTGGCGTTTTTAATGTGCACATAATTGAGGTAAAGGATCTCACTTCCAAATCAAGCTTCTTCTTACCCCTCCTTCTCACGGGCTTTACAGCGATCCTGAACAAGCAAAGAAAAAGTGGCTGGTAAGAATTTCTGTCTGTGTAGCCGATGGCCACTGGGTCTATTCCTAATGATATGCAGTGTGGCACTCGACAAAAACCTATGGATTCTCTGGGAAAGGTATTGCAAAACAAAAAGGAGGGAGGGGGCTTAAGAATAAAAACATCACGAGAATTAATACTGCATTTTCAGAAAAGTACAATATGAACACACAGAAAAAAGGGACGCAAACGAAATATTCTTACGTAAGAACAGTCAGGGATCATCAGCACCTTAGGCAACTGTCGATTGTCGCAGTGAACTTGCGCACGGGTGTGTGAAAAACACGAATGAAGCTTGGGAGAAGCTTATTTTATCAGAATATTTTGAGGAAATAGGTATCATTGTTAAAGTGGCCACCATAAAGAAATAAACTTATTTTTTTTACAACCCAGGCCCTGAATATAAGAATGTACCTGTGGCACGCACTGAGTCGCACCCGATGCGCAGCAGTCGAATGGTTACGAATATTTTGTGCCAAAGTTGAAAGTGGAGGGACAGTTCGGAGTTGAGTACTGATGTAACGTGGTTTAAATTTATTACAGTTTATAATGAGCAGGCGCAATAATATACAATCAGCGTGACGAAATAAAAACAAATCCAACATCGCGTTCTCACGGAAGATAACATACGCAGTGCTTTAAGAACCATAACCCATATGAGCTTCCAAGTATTCCCAAGTCTGCAAGACCGATCAGAATCGAAAAATCAAAGCAAGTTAAAAATTTATATTAAAGTACTACACGATGACAATGTACTGAATATTCGGTAAATGTGTTACAACAAAAGATGCGGAGTTTCATATATAAAAGCCTTAGCCCCTTTAAAAATTTCACGCACACGTACAATCATTTGTCCACATAGTGCAGCGAAGTTTATAGAAAAGGCAGATATCTTCTTCAGTTCTACAGTGCCATAAGCCTCCAATAATGTTGAGAAGAAGCACATATACAATGCCAAGACTACACAGCCTTAGTTGTGATACTAAAATGCTCTGGTATGAGCTTAATGTGCAGCATTGTAGAAAGTAAGTAACTAATTCGCTAGCAAACAGGTCTCACCCGGCTTACGAAATATGAATTGGAATGTGGGGCATTAATTTACCGATTTCTGCCTTTTGTTGGATAGATTAAGCGACAAATGTTTTCGCAAACAGTTGAAGGAACGCACGGGTGGTTTTAAGAGCGCGCTAAAAGCACGGGACGACGTGTTGTATGCAAGATATCTTTTGTACATAAGAAAATCCTCCGTTTAACGAGACAAGTGCGTTACATGCTTCATCGTTGTTTGAAGAGTGACTGTACATAAAAGACGTGGCGTATTCATGCTTAAGTTCGTTTCGCGTCATTATTTAGTTCGGGATATTCTAATAGCTCCAGGGTTTCACTGCCTGCACTTAATATTAAACAGAAATCACAGTTAAACAAAATAGTTTAGAACGAAGTTTTTTTTACCACAATTAAGATGCCAAAAACAATGCTAAGTTACTTTCAGAAATGCCAACTGAGAGTATTAGGTTATGATAGACATTGCTAGATGAGGTTGGAAGCGCTATGCCCTGACTTCAAGAGGACAAGCCTGGAAAAATATGAATTAAAAAAAAAACCGTGACATGCAGCCAAATCACAATACATAAGTCATTTATTTTTAGGTGGCCAGAGTGTAGAATCAGGAGCTGCAGAATAATTTTTCTTGGCCAGGTTGAACGGAAAGATTTCCATGTTTTTTGAACCTTTCTACTATAACGCCTCAAAACGTTTGAGTTATATACCTGAAAAATAGATTCAACTGCACCAAGACTGCTCCTGACTACCTTAATATTCTTTACAATCTTGAAGACTACACATCAGAGCCTTTTATTTTGTTTCATGTGCACTATATGCTTTGTTCACGCTGTAGGGTTCCTTTTCTTCGCTGATGGTATGCTTCCTAAATACACTGCATTGCACGCAACTAGTAGTTTGGAGTACGACAACTTTAGATGATGACGTGAATGATACGTATGTTTGGCATTAATTTTTGAATGAGTGTTTTTAAATGCTCGCATGAACGAAGCCAAAAAGCAGTGATGGCTGCAAGCATGCTGAATGGGCAAAAGCGTTATTTTTAGGCAAAACAATAATCTATTTAAGTACCAGAACTAAACGAGAGCTTCAGTTTTACGATAATGTTAACATATGTCCAAATTACCCATTACATATACTAAAACAATCTCGAAGCGAATTCTCTTTTCGGAGGGCAACCAGAATTTGATATTCATCGAAGCCGTGGAGGGCTGGAATTAGTGAGCTTTAAACTTGGTGAGTAATTATCGAATCAATCTTTTTTGATTCAGTGAGCAACTTTTGACAGGAGCGCGAAGTATGAGTAAGAGTAAGCTTACCTTACCTCGACAGCATTCATTTTTGTAAAAATTTTATTTTGTGCTCTCAACAAACGAAATTGGCTTAGCTATTGGCCGCTAAAAGGAATCTACTGAAGCAACTGCAACATGCTAGCCGAGACATGTCGGTCACTCGTTTTGACCTGGACAATAGTTAAGTGTTCCTTGAGTAGCATGTGGCAGTCTTCAAATATTACCGCTGAAACAAACATTGAACTCTAAGGCATTGGTAGGACGCCACTAATGGGAATAAGGCGGCATTACTGTTTTTAGAGGTATGGGAGGAAGTAGCTAGCACGAGCGCATGGAAGATCAGTATTCTCGGTTTCATTATTCTAAGCATGCTGTTCAGCTTATCGTAGCATTACTCGTTTCGCTTTTTGTAAGGTATGTGATTGAATAGTGTATTAGCTAATGTTCTCTCAAGTCTACTCCGTTCTTCAGCATCAAATTTTTAAGCGTAATAGAAAAACTGATGCAAATGTTTGCTGTAAAAGTTCAAGTGGCTGCAACAAGCTGTGACGGAACAGCTTAATAGTTTTCATCCTAGGCTCACGGTCATGACACGTTATTTTCATTGCTATGGGCGACTATAAAGACTTGCACAGGCCAGCATAATATACCTTGTACCTGCGTTTATTATTTTTTTTTAGCAACAAGCTACTCACAAAATACTTCTGTGGGATACCAAGCTGTGCCAAAGATATGTTTGCAACGCTTGCAGGAAGCGCTGAGTGCTGAAAAATGAAACACCCTACATTCGCACATTGATAAGTAAGCTTGCTACAAATTTCATTTTTTTTTTACTTTACATACCCATGTCTTTTTCGGAAATTATTTATAAGCTGCCAATAAATTCCCTTTTCCCTGTACACGTGTACGCTGAATACTCGATTTATCAAGCATGCGATATTTGTGTTGCAATGTGTGTTCATTGTGCGCGTATTGCTTTTAAGTTATTTTCGGGTGCTCTAACCAGACTCCAAAAATTCGTGCTGCTCTTCAGCAGCGGTAGATAATGCTTTGCAATTTTTTTCAATTTCAGGGTAACTGTAAACTTCCCAGTCCAAACAAATCTAGAGAGTCTATTTTCTTAAATCACCAGATATGTATATTCACTGTGTACGCTGGTCTAAAACGCTTTCTATATTCTCAGCTCTATATGGCAGTCTACGCAGTAATTCGATGTACTCAATGTGAGGAGGTGCATCTGTGTTTCACTTGGACTTGGACCCTTTTGAACACGCATACCAACGGGTCCATTATTCAGCCTTGTGTTCAGGTATTGACGATAAACGACCGAGGTTTTATTACTTTTTTTTCTTTTCGATTAAATTCTATATACAACGGGCAAAGATGTCGACAGAAAGAAATGGACATTAGTTTTGCAGCAAACGGTTTATCACAGGCGGAAAATGTCGCTTTCAGTTTGCTAAGTTGCAAGTTTGAATTCGTGCAATTGAAAACAATTTTTTCGATTTGGATTTTTTTTAGAAACTGCATTCAAAGTTTTTGTTTGAAAGAACTTCAAAATTTTTGTGGCTCTTATAACTTTCCTAAAAGGGCACTTTTAGGACGATAATGGGGCAAGACGGAATAAGCTCGGCGCCGAAACTGCTCTTCAGTATTTAGCGGTCCTTTTCATTACCGTCGAGGAAACTTTGTAGTTTTGGACGGGTAAGTTTTTTGGTTGCGTGCTAAATAAAGCCTTCCAAAATTTAAAAAGTAAGAAAAAATAGCGAAATTTGAATCACATTTAGTTTTCTTCAAAATTTTCTTGAAAGACCTTTACTACCTTGTAGCTCTTGAGCAGCAGTGACATGTTATGCTAACTTCTTTTAAACTATAAAAGGATGCGCATAATAGAGGCCATATTTTGTTCAGTTACCAGTACGGAATGTTGTCCGTTAAAAGGAGTAGCAGTCATGACTTCAACTTCGCACTCACTGCATGTGTTCGAATTTAGGCAGTAGAATGGCAGAATTATGCGAAATAATTTGAAAGCTTGCTTTAGCTTATTAGCCCTATTTTTATTATGTTCGAACTTTAATAAATTCCCTGTTTCGCGTATTTCCTACAGGTATGTTTAATGAGAGCGAAAGGAAATATTCTGTCCTTCGTAATACCGATGTCGCAACGTTGTTTTAATATCTATTTAGTGCAAGTATTTTTAATGCATACATGTATACCTATTCCTTTATTGTATATCACCACTGACCCTCCATAAGTTTATTTCTATGCGTTTTAGTATGGCGACTCTTTCGAATGTCAGCCGCCGCGGTGGCTCAGTGGCTATGGTGCTCGGCTGCTGTCCCGAAAGACGCGGGTTCGATCCCGGCCGCGGCGGTGGAATTTCTTTGGAGGAGAAATTCGAGGCCCGTGTACTGTGCGATGTCAGTGCACGTTAAAGAACCCCAGGTGGTCGAAATTTCCGGAGCCCTCCACTACGGCGTCTCTCATAGCCTTAGTCGCTTTGGGACGTTAAACCCCACAAACCAAACCATCTTTCGAATGTCAATTTCAATTCTTCGATGTGGAAAGGCACTTTTAACTGGTGAGTCATTTAAGCACTGATCTTTGGCCCACTATACCACTCCTCTTTATGTGTGTATTACTTTAGGGTTAAGGTGGTCCTACATGGCAAATCAGTCAACAAAATATATCCTACACTGAGCTAATCATTTCAATTTCACTGCTTTAAGGCCGGAATACATGGAGCGTTTTTACCGCGGCGCGTCGTCGATTTTCGCCCGACGGCGCAGATTTGACGCCCGGCGTCGAGAAAAACGCCCGCCGCCGCCGATCAGGACCGGCTAGATTTTGACGCGCGGCGTCCGGTGAGACCGGAAGCGGCGGCTGAAGCGAGCCAATGGCAGCGCAGAAAGCCCGCTCTTCCGGTTCTCTGCCTGCCGCCGCCAACATGGCCGCCATGGCCGTCGAGCTGCGCCGTGTTTTTGGCACGGAAATGTTATTGACGTGAAAATAAACGCTTCATCAGACTTGAAATGTCGCTTTTTTTGGAGAACACGGCCGAATCTTGGATCGGAATGCCTGCGCTCCCTCCCTGAAGCGAATCTGCCGAAGAAAACTGCAGCGGCTAGTGTCCGCGGCTGAGCGGGCGTCCAAAGGTACGCGACGGCATGCATTCGAGCTCGCAAATTTTTAGAGATACTTAAGCGCGCGTGCTAAAATTTGTGCAATGGTGTCGAAGTGAAACTTTCCTGATTTTAAGATTTTAACAGAATGGTCAGCGTCGCTGTTCTCACAGACCGCCTTGCACAGTGGTGTTTGCCACTTGTTGATCACATTTGCTTTCGCGTCGAGGGATACGCGGCGGCGCGCCGCCGCTTCAACGCTCCATGTATCTCGAACCGAGCGTCGCGCCGCCGCGACGTTTTCTGCCGCGCGAATGTCGTCGGAAAAAACGTCGCATGTATCCCGGCCTTTAGACAAAGCGCAAATATCTCCAAATAAGAAAACTCATTCAGGCACATAGCTCTGATTCCGTAAACTGAATAAATCGTTTGGTTTATTGGGGTTTAACGTCCCAAAACAACTCAGGCTATGAGGGACGCTGTATAAATCGTATTACGAAACAAAGGGTACCGTTCATGGCGCTATTCTAACACGGAATGACCCCTGACAAGGCCATAAACAAGTCACGAACTGCTTTCATTCCTAAATATAGAAACTCCTAAATATAGGCCATATAGAAACATTGCCTACATCAGATTCAATATAGTGTCATGCCAGGCATGTGGTTATCACGTACCCCCTTCGCCATAAGTAACCGAGCAAAAGAGTTTGCTTCTCAGTCGTGTTTTGGAGTCATTACGGCGGTCCTGCGTACCAAAAGGTCCCGCACGGTGAGGAACATGGTTCTCCTTACCTTACACCGATTCAAAGTTTAACGGCTAACATAACTGCCCTTCTACACGGCTAAGAAGAAAACCATTTGATCGGTCACTTTTGACACAAGTGGTACTTTTTTAGCCGTTCTTCATTTTTCCATCCTTTCCTGAGAATTGGTAAGCCGACCGTCCGGAAGGTCTGGAATGCTGATATTGTGTAGCTCTTGTTCTAGAGCGCCTACGAAATCATTGGTTGTTTCTATGCTCTTATCCCCAATCGAGTGCAAGTTGTCTAGTACCGCATTGCCGCCACACGCACTTTTTCAGCACGCTGCGGCCGGAAACATCGGCTTTGTAACTTAACATTCCATGTGTTGGAGCTCGCGAGATACATATTTGCTCTTAAATGAGCGGGACCGCGGGCAGGGCAGTTTTTTTCTTATTTTTTAAGCCCAAACTAATATCTGTAACTGGCGCAGGTTGCTTATACATATAAACACAGTCGTGAGGGCGTGTTTTGGTTTGGAAAGGACCAGGCACGCATGTGCTGACTCCGAGGCATGAAGTCGGTAGCAATGGCGGATATCTGTGTCAAGTTGTTTGACGCGGCAACGCACATTAAAGCGATAACTTTTGATTTGCCAATGGTGCGCTTTTACTAGATTTGAAAACCAAAATTTTGAATGATCGGAAAATTGAAAATACCAAACAATGTTTTCTTCTCATAGCTGTGCCTCAGTATATGCATAGATCTTGCTGGAATAGATATGCGGAATAATGCAGATAATCTCTATATTTCCGGTATTATGGGACTTTCCTGGCGCAAATAGGAGAGCCGCAAGCACGAAGCAGAACTGTAAAATATCATGCATCTTTGCTTCATTGAAAGGGTTATTGCCAGAAGGCTGCGAAAGTCCGATCTAAGCGTTTTATAATCTCACCCGAAATTACCTCACGATCTCACGCGAAATTACCTTTAAATGCTTTAGAAGTACGGTGAAATTCTGGCTCGCATCAGCCAGACCTATAGAAGCCGCGCGCGAAGAAACGAACTTGTTCGTGTTCTTACCTTATACCGAAGCTAACAGCCAATAATGACTCAAGTAAAATTAGCAAGCGAGGGGGGAGACTCAGGGAGCTTACATAACGTTTCTACAATAGAACTTTACTTCGTCTGAGCGAAGGCATGAGAGACGAAGACAAGTCTTGTCTGCCCTTCCTTGTTCATTTTGTGTTAAGAAACCCATCAACCTGCCCTCTCTCTACCATAGTATCCACTTATGTAAGAAAATAAAGTATGCTGCGCATTACTCATTCAGTTTTAATGTTCAAAACAAAATGACGCAACACTTCATTGTGACTAGGGAATTACCAGAAACTAGAGGTCTTTCAGAAAAAAAATTAAAGGAAAATCGACGAAGACAGTTTGTTTTTAATTCGGGTCAAAGCTCGCCGTTTTTAGCAATTCTTTCAATTTCCGAAGATGTAAGCACACAATTGACATTGCCCACACAACTGCCACACAATTAGGGCGCTGAGATACTCCCTCAAATCTTGTTGATTTTGTTTGTGTTCACCAAATAAAAACTTTCCCTTATAAAGGTACGCATTTTACCTGACAGGACAGCTGACTACTGAGGAAAAGTACAGCGTCAACGACCTTATTCCATCTTGGCCCCGCCGCGGTGGCTCAGTGGTTACGGCGCTCGGCTGCTGACCCGAAAGACGCCGGTTCGATCCCGGCCGCGGCGGCCGAATTTCGATGGAGGCGAAATTCTGGAGGCCCGTGTGCTGTGCGATGTCAGTGTACGTTAAAGAACCCCAGGTGGACGAAATTTCCGGAGCCCTTCACTACGGCGTCCCTCATAGCCTGAGTTGCTTTAGGACGTTAAACCCCAATAAACCAATAAACCAACCATCTTGGCCCATTATAGTGCTGAAAAGTGACCTTTCTAGAAGGCATAAATAGTTCAACAGCGTTTGCGATTTTTTCATAGCAAAATTCCAAAAGCCAGATGAATTTCTCGCTCTGCTTCAAACAGAAAAATTTCGCATAATTACTGAAAAAACATTTGCGCTCGAAAAAGTTGCAGGTTTCGCTCTGCACGAATGCAAACTTGCAGTGCGAAATCGCAAAAGTGGTGTTTTCCACCTTTTGTGACTTGCGAATTTTTTCGCAGAAAGAGGCAGCGTTTCTTCGAAAACTGACCTTCATTGCTTAGCGCCAACACATCTGCCCATCCCATAAAAAGTTTAACTTGAAGTAAGAAATGGCCACGGTACCTCGATTGCAGTCCTTATCTGGACACACCCACATACAAGGTGTTTCAGTTAAGCCCGCCACCAATTTTTAAAGATCAGTTTTTCAGGTAATAAGATATCTTCTGCGGCATAGTTGAACGAATGTTGGCGGACGCGAGAGAAAAGGTTATTCATATGAACTGATAAATTGATTAGCTAAATTCTAATAGTTAACTTTTCGTATATTACAGGTAGGCATCTGGTTGCAATTCAAAATGTTCAGCTCGCCATTAGCAACAAACATGTAAACGTTTAGAATTTCGCGGCACTGCGGCTCAACAAATTTGGCAGTTTCACGCGCTGGTCTAAAATTGCGCACCGCCGGTATGCGCCCAGCGACGCCGATCTGCGGAGGTCATTCTTGGTACATGCGACCTTCTCTGCACCGCCTCGGCTTGAGAAGCCAGTAGCGACACGCACCATAGCGTGGGAAGAAAAAAGGTGGTCATACAAGGCAGCGCACTACGTCCGTAATCAAACTGAACTCGTTTCAAGGACTAGTCTCTGATAAAGTCAGCAGTAATATTCGCGCCGCCTCTCAGGCTCGACAGCGCGCGCCTAGATGCACCCCATTTCCGCCAGCCTCACTCTTTCTTATCGATGCCCAGCGTGCGTTCGCTCTTTAGCGCAAAGATGGGGGCACGCAAACGTAGCCTTACCATTTATCTCACTTCGACACCGAGAGATATCGCAGCTTGCGACCGATGAGATGGGATCGCTTATACTCCGAGCTACGCACTGTCGCCGGCAACCCGATCGTCGCCGTGATAACAGAGCCTTCGAAGGCTCGCACGGCGAGCTTCCGTTCAGACGGAAAGTTTCGGAAAGCTCGCTTCATGTTTTCTCTATGCTTCATCGCTGTACCCGGATGATGTTCGACTGAGCTCACCGAGAACTGGACCTAAAAGAATTTCATTCTTAAAATTCCACCTTATTTAACATTTAGCAATAAACATGCTTCTGGAAGCCTCGGAATTATTCTTGGTAATTTTACCATAGAAATGTAATCAACCATCACGATTACGTTAACTCTCACGAAGTGACAGAACTTAAGGGGAAGCTTGTTCGACAAGCCAATATCTAGGGGCGCCAAAATATGTCGAACTAAGAAGGTTAAGGCGGCAGAAATCAATAATATCTACTCTTTCGTTTTCATGCATTAATCGCTGTGGCCTGAATGTGCAGTGTTTCTCACTGATAAGTGGGCCCTAGTTATTTCTCACTCGGTTTCAGCAATCGCTGTAAGACACGGGGTGACACTCAGCCTTACCAACACATTACTGCTGCTTGTTTCATATTTCCCAAGAGTTTGCGGCTGACCTCTGTTGAAGGTATGGGCCCATGATAAGAGATTATGTGGTGTAGATATGGGAACCGATGACTGGTCAAACGTCAAAAAGCAAACTTGAAAGTGTGCTTACTTTTAAAGTAATGGGGAAATAACGAAACTGATCCAGACATACTGGACACAAGAAGGTGTGCAGAAGGTTGACCAGAGGAGAGAGAGAGAGAGAGAAGACACTCTTACGCAGCAAGCCCCTACCATGAATGCCTCCCCCAACTAGCCTACCTTTTGATCTCCGCTTCCCGCTTCCTGTCTTTAGGTATAATCTTTAAGGGGAATTAAATGTGCCCTGATTACCCCATGTAGTTACCACCGCCCTCATAAACCAACGACATTGGAGGAGGTGTTCCTTGGAAGGATTGCGACAAAGGCGGCCCTTTCCTCGTCGGTGACATGCCAGTGGGGCTCTCAAGAAGAAACAGTACCGATCATATGCCCAAAATTGTACGTGCCTGCCGCCGATGTAGTCGTTCGCCAACTGCTGTGGATGCGTCCCGGAACAAAGGCTTCAAGACGACTACAGGAAGTTGATCTAGCAGCTACTGTAGAGGAAGAAGTTACTCCGTGACTGATGGACGACACTAGGAGCCTGGAGCCTGGTCAGGTTTCTGGATGAAAATAGCCCCCAGGACCACACTGACAGCTCCATGTTACGCCATGTTACAAAAAGCAGTGAAAGGCAGGCTGCCTTGTAAGTTGTAGAAGACGAGAAAGAAGGCAGACCGTCTACCTGCTCCACAACGCCAGCCGCGTACAGCCCTACAGCAGCGGAGCGTCCAAGATGAATATCTCTGGAACCGGAGTGCAGCCGCAGTTAGCGCAGCAAGAGGGCGAAATTATAGTCAAGTTCACCGGGAGAAGCACTGCTGGTGAGTGTCGTTCCCTTTGTTCAAGGTCGCGCTGCAGATTCTCTGCAAATTAAAAATACAAATAGTTGGGCGGGCCACTTTGAGCTATTAGGTAATACATCAAAATTCTACTTTATTTTCTCTCTTCCGTCTGGTACTTTTAGCTTTTCTAGACTGACAAAGAACGGTAGCGATACCGATCAATAGCCGGTATCGCTATTGAAGTGAGTTTCGCAGTAAGGAAATACACACACAAAATGTGAACGCAATGAAGCAGTAGGATTTGCAGTACGAAATTTATGAGTCTCTGGTTTGCTTCATAAAGGTCCATGCTCATTATTTCAATAATGTAATGCGCTAATGCTGCCCTTAATACCGTTTGCATGGTACAGAACTTAGTTTTTAACATTGCTCGGCGCTCAAGTGACATTATTTTTTTGCAACATGTGAAAATTGTTCAGATCTATCGAACACTGCATGAGCATTATTAAGAATAAAGGTGGCAGCATATAAATAGAAGCGCCGAAGTACATGTCTAAAAAAATATCTTAATCACACACTGCAAGTGATTGCAAAATCTGGATTGAGTACCTGAAGGCTGTGTTAATGCCTTGGAAGTAGTAAAGAACATAAAAGATGTCACAAACCAAGGTGTTATTCATTTACATCCCAGCACGCCCTGTGGTTTTTAAATGTCTTTCAGAATGGCAGTTATACTTTTTACGGTTTGTTCATTCTTGTTTACCATTGTTTAGTGTTTGGTCCTTCTTTTTTTACTATTCTTTACTATTTGTTCATTCTCGCTTCTCAGTGGCATGCAAAAAACATGGACGCACCGGCAGTTACTGATTGTAGCTAATCGGTCTTTGACAACCATACATCAGCAACGCTGCGTTGGCGCCTCTCATTATACTTTTTTTTCCCAAAATACAGGCCAAGATGCATTCGCAGAAATTCACAATAATCTTAGCGCTTTTGTGGATACTGATAATATTCACTCAGAGCCGAACGTTGGCAAAGTGTGCCTTCCACAATGAGAGGCCGGAATGTGGAAATTCAACGATTGGATAAGTCCCATGTCAACATTAAGAATAACTTTACTGTCGATAGCGTCGTTAAAGCGACCACCGAGACCAATAACTTTTCTCTCTACCATTAAATTACGCTCGTCGATGCAGTTAAGCTAACGACCAGGTAAACTGCCCAGTGCCAGTTCATGGTATGAGTTCCTGGCTCAATTTCAGCTAGAGCAGAACGCAGGTCGTTTCGTTCATTTTATTCCTTCACAATAACAAGCAAGAAAAACGATTCAAGGTGGTCGCCATCAATCTGCGGCCTTCCACTGCGATGTGACTCTTGCTTTGATGGAGAAAAGCATTGAGAACGCCATATATGAGCCGTTCGACAGCAAAAGCGAATATTTGCTCTTACAAAGAGGCAATACGGAACGAGCGTCATCCTGTGAAGTTTTCACTGCTTCTCTTCGTTTTTCGAACTGCGCGTGCCACTGTGCCCAGAGGCTGACCTCGGCGAGTTGATCGAGCGGTACTGGTACGACGTGCGCTTCGAGTTCTTCATTGAGGGCCGCAAGTCGACCACGTACTGCATCAGCGCCGAGCAGGCGCCCACCGTCCGCCTTCAGCAGCTCAGGCTCGTCGACATCACCAGGGGGCACTACGAGGTACGTGTGGTCAGTACTGACACTCCGAGAGTGATGCGTGCCTGAAGCGATATACGAGCAAGCGATGAAAATAAACTTCTCAACATAATATTAAATTGAAATAGTTTAGTTTGATTCACAAGCTCATTTCGTGTGGAATGCGCTGCGTGTACTAAACAGATTCATTTCCATACTGTTGCCATCAAATATACTGACACTTGCTTGAGAGAGAGAGAGAGAACAACTTTTATTTAGAAAGCCTGCAGAGTCTAAATAAAAGTTGTTCTCTCTCTCTCTCTCTCTCTCTCTCTCTCTCTCAAGCAAGTGTCAGTATATTTGATGGCAACAGTATGGAAATGAATCTGTTTAGTACACGCAGCGCATTCCACACGAATTGAGATAGTTTATCCTGCCGTAAAGCCAGCAGTCGTGACGATGCAGCATGAGAACTGAGCAGCTGCCACTTAACAAAAACAAAATAAATACGTTCTGTTTTTCGGTTGTAGTACTGTGTCGTATTTTCAGCCGCATGTATCATTCAATTCTAAAGAGGCTGGTCGGCGTAAAGGTGAAAGACTATCCCATCGGTAAATGACGTTACTACCAGCGTCCTAATATTTTGTAGCGGGAAACTCCCGCTTTCACTTACTGCACCGAACGCGCTGTTGCCCAGGTGTTAACGTGGCACAAGGAATATGTGTACTGTCACGTGCTCTTCGGTCACGCGCTCGTAGGCAGGGGCTCTGTGAGCTCATAATGGTTAGCGGGGTTAGCAAAAGCTGACTCGCCTTATGAGCAGCCCCTGCCTCGAGGAAATTAATCTCTGAGTCAACAGTTTCATCCGGAGCCCTCCACTACGGCGTCTCATAGCCTGAGTCGCTTTGGGACGTTAAACCCCATAAACCAAACCAAACTAAACCAAACCAGTTTCATCTTCTCAATTTAGTAGACTCAGAACTCGAATTTCTTCCTGTTTCTGGTGAAAAGGCCAACATGCGCAATCCTGCCAGTTCCATCTTAATAGCGTACTTTACCACACGATGATAAACTTGAAGCGTCGCTATTTATGCTTACAATTCATTCCTACGTCAATTTCTTGCAATCTGACATTTAAACCCATACGCAGGCCTCGCTCCTAATCCTGGTGACCAGTGACCTACCGGAGCTCCAGCTGGAGTCGTGCGAGCAACCCAGGATCTTCCTTACCGTCAAGCTCAGCTGCGTCGCCCGGAGCTGGAGGACACCGCCGCAGAGGATTCGCAAGGGCATCACCTGCATAGGCTACGTCGTCGAAGAGGACGAAGAGCTGCACTACGGCGATATGGAATGACCACCGAGTGCCACGTCAAGAAGTCCATCCGGTGTCGACGATCCATGGTCTACTGTGTTTTCTGCTCAGGAGCTTTTCCAATAAACTGGTGGGGTGTACCGCGTAAGCGTCTACAGGAAAAAATAAGAAGAGATATTTCGTGTCAACTGATTGTTCGGTTTTCAGAAACGTACTTTGTGTAAAAAGGATAAACGCACTGCGACGCAGAACGAAGTCACTAGTTAATCGACCCGGCTGCTGTGAGGAATGTTCGACTCTGTCCCGCTCTTGGTGGGTCCGGTTAATATGCCTGACGACCACTCTAAATGTCAAAATGAATGCAGAAATAAGACAACTCCCCCATTCTGTATGGCAGACGCATTCGCGCTAAGGAATACGCGAAATGCGTCTCGCTAGCGTAACACCGACATCGTTGCGGCGCTCGCATTAAAGAATACGGGCTTAGTTCCATTGTGCATTTTTATACATCTACATAGAAGCATGGCTACAAGCTGGTTTGAGAAACTCTGAAGGTGAAATTCAACTTTTCAATCGCGGATTCTACGCCGCAAACTACACGCACTTTATCTGCAACCCTAGGGAGGCCTTTTGTTTCATAAGTGCCAATTATATTTGCGATGTGGTTAAATTACCCTGGCACTGTGCATAATCATGACGTTTAACCATCGACCTTGTGATAAACGATACCTCCCGCCCTTCGCAGTGTAAGAGCTAGTAGCAATATCCGCCACCGAAGCGCGGCCAGAGTTGAGTTTTGGGCCTTTGTCCACCCTGCAAACGGGGATGATGTATTTTCCAACCTGCCTGATTTAACCTTCGCAGCCGTGGCCGATTTGGAGAAACGTGTTCACAGAGCCTGTGGTTGAGCACCTGCAGCTCTCTAGAACAGTGCAGGCTTCGTGATAGCAAAAACAGCCCAGTGTAACTTTCTGAGCGAAGTTGTCAGGACTTACAGGCATAGAAGTGCGGGCTGGAGGTTTTTCTCGGTAACAGAGCAGCGCAGAGGAGAAATGCCAAAAACATAATGGACTACTTCAGCACTGTGTGCATTCAGTGTGTTCTGCATCCATCATTGCTGCTGTTCTGTTACCGTGGAGAGGGCTTCTTCACATCTGTTTGGTGAAGCTAGCCTACTGTGCCTGCTGATCAGATCCTGTAGGTGGGTAGTGCTGTATCCCTGGCCAATATACGGCGCTATTTTTTACGTTCTGATCTCCGAGACAGCGAGTAAATCGCGGTGGCTGTTTTTGTGCGCCGCTTAGCCTTCGAGGAGTTGCGGCGTGCCTTAAAAAAGTGCGACAAATGGCGAGAGTTGAAGTGTACACCTCAGCTGATTTCCTCCAAGGAGATACGAAGCAGTGGACACCGACATCAGAAGCTTGCTGTTTTCCGGCTTCCCGGCAGTAACTGGCAGCGGATACAGCCGCTTCGCTTATTTCAGCACGAGACATCTCTCTTCCTACGCCTCGGAGCAACTCGCTAGCGACACTTCTCGAAAGCACTGGTAATTTTCACGAAATTGGCGCCATGATGCGGCGCTGGCGTGAAATAGTCTGATCCCGAAGAAACAGCTTTGGCTGATCCAACTGGGCAATAGCAATCAAGGAAGCAAACAATGCCTTGGAATGATGGCAGCAGCCTGACATGGCGTCACAAACCACTAAGACCAACAAAGTTTCTCAGCGTCATCACCTAAGAAAGGTCGGCGCATGCAACCACAACATTTCCTCCGTTGCGTGATTGGTTCGTCTGCACATTCAGACGTTGTTGTTATCTGAGTCTTCAGGTAAATATATATCTTAAAGGCCGCCCTGTTACGGGGATGTTTCCATGCTGACTAGATTGAAGAGGCGGTAAGTGTTCTTGAGCGTGTTTTCTGGGGCCGTATTCTATAAAATGTACATCTTGGCGTTGTTTATTTTGCGTTCATTCAGTCCTCTGTCAGCAGGAGGCGACCGGATCTGACCACTGGCTGCCATTGGCTGCGATATGCGGCCAATGGTGACATCCGGTCACCAACCACCCAATGGCCGTGTCGCTTGCCACAGACGCTTGAAAGCCGCGGGTATATCTGAATGACCACTGACAGAGGACCTAATGGACGCGAAATGAACAACGGAAAATGGACAGCTTACAAAATACGGCTTCTGGTGCCAGCAATACAGAGGGGGCATAGGGACAGAATGTTTGCGCGTTGTGTTGCGGAGTGCTTGCGGGACCATGACAGCGCAGCGCAAGGGATTATCTACGTGGACCCATGTAAATACGAAGAGCCCTTCCATAACAACCATAGCTCAGCACAAGCGACTAAGACAAGCGCGAGGGCTTTTATGCGTGAATGTCCCTGTAATGGTAGGCGTTATGGCGTGCGTGTATGGTGATTTGTTATGACCGGAATAGAAATGGGGGGGGGGGGGGGGGGAATGGGGCGGTGATATTGATTTACTAAATAATAATGCCTTTATTCATGCGACATATTAAATACACGGCACTAGAGGCCAGCTGTCATTAATGACAGCTTGACAGGGCCGCAGGCCCCCATGCACTGGACAATGTCGCAGCGGATTTTTTTTTTAAAGCATATCATACGTGATCATAAACGGAATTTCATTTTCCGATAGTAGATATGACATAGAATTATGGGCGAGTGAAGCAAAAAGAAACAATCACAATTACAAGTTCTCTCGTTCAATATAAATAACAAATACATATGCAATGATAATGAAGTCAGGAAAAAAATGGGATAAAGCAAACATTGTGGCTTGACGCAAAGGAAGACGGTATTAACAGAACTGAGGAAAGACAGTTAAAAACAGTAACAAGCAGCAGACAAGTAATATCATTATGGAATATCAGAGACAACGAAATGATAACAAATGATCCTCCGGACATGTAATATTTCTGACCTCTTCAAACGTATAGTTTTCTAGCATACGTTCTCCTTTTAGATTATGTAATAATCTCGACAACTGATTTTGGCGTGTTAGTAGACCATAAGTCGTGCGGTATGTTTCTGTAGTACACTATTCACTTGAACGGGGGATATGGCTCGGAACGTTTTTTTAGGTGGGTTAACCTTCTCAAGAATGTACTACGAACATTGATTCCCTGTTTAAAAGCCGGTAATAATATATTGTCATTATAGGCTCCGAGGTGTATTTTAAAAATAATTTACGTGAGTGAAAATGACTAAATTTTTTATGGTAGAGAGAGGGTGTGGTAGATGGTCCTTGGCGATCACAAAATGAACAAGGGCTGGCTGAAGATGGCTCGTAGAAACCTCTTCTGCGGTATGTGAAGTTTTTATACATTTTCCTTGCTTCTAGACGCCCAGACTTACTGACAGTAGTTTAACCTTGAGGAAAACAGGACGACATAGATAACCATCATAAACTTTCGTGGCAGAATATTTTGACTGCGCTATATGCCGTCGATTACCTGGGAGAGTTCTGTTGTCAGGAAGTTTACATCGCGATCACATGATAGTGTTTCATAAAAATAACACTAAAGTTTTAAAATTAGAAACAATTTAGTTCAGGACAAAGGTTAAGGTTATATTTATCACCTTTGCTCGGAATAAAATACATTTATTCCGGGATACATTGACAGCTAGGCGATTTTTTCTAGTCTATTTTTCAAGACCTAAAAGTGTGGATTCAACGGAGTCAAATAATTCTTCGATATTCATTGCTGCCAACAAGACGCTTAGAGTCGTTGGCATATATAGCGAATTGTACAAAAGGGGCAATGTTCATATCGTTTGCAAGCACATTAAACTGATAAAGACATAATCGGTACTCCTTCCTGCTTCTGTTCTTTGGCTGTGTACCGTTGCGCTGAAAAACTATGAGTGTAAATCGAGAATACCAACTAGCCCAAGAACTAACTCTACTGAAGTACATAACCCCGTTTTTCCTCAAGTCAAGACAGAGATTTATATTCAAGATCACAGTAGCACACCGTATTGCTAGA
Source organism: Amblyomma mixtum (assembly GCF_055824585.1). Taxonomy (NCBI): domain Eukaryota; kingdom Metazoa; phylum Arthropoda; class Arachnida; order Ixodida; family Ixodidae; genus Amblyomma; species Amblyomma mixtum. The sequence continues at coordinate 122,577,644 of NC_143017.1, read as the reverse complement.
GGATCTCGTGTGCGGACAGGAAAAGATAAAAGATAATGTCGAGACTTACCCAATGCCAAAAGTACGAGACTGCAACCAGTCGTCTCTGATAGCTCTCTGAAACATCGCCCTTGATTATTTTTCGCCGAAAATTGCCCTGCATAGTTTCGGCAACTAATAGACTTTTTTTGTCCCATTTTCCCGCTAGTTGAAGCTAGCAGTGGTGGCAGAAATGTGAGCGTACAATGATCCACAGGCTCAGCGTTTTAATCTCTGCGAGCGCCTGTGTTTGAACGTGGCGCGTTCCGTCTGCAGCGCACGTATGCGATGGTGGTGAAAAGTTGTGCGGTGTGTAGCGCCCTCTAAGGATGGCGCTGAAAAGTGAGCTGGTTCGAATCGAAAGGGCGGCACTGAAGGCGGGAGGTTTGAGAATAGTGCCAGTGAAGCATGCTAGCTAATGCGTATCGTACGCTCGTTTCCATACTTGTCAAGCCACCTGGTTCAATGCAAGAACATGTATCGGACGCCTAGTGACACTTCTAACACTTAAAAACTTTTAAGGAATGAGGAAGAATGACCTCCTTGTGGTACTCACGCTCTTGAGATTCACAGCATAAAGGTTCTTGTACCACCTACTAGGATGGCCTGAAGGATGTATTTGCGAGCGAGAAATTTTGCATGGGAAAATCACACTGAGCTCCAGTTTTCTTTTTGCATGAAAGCGCAACAAACTCATTCTTTTTTTTTTCCTTTTAAACGCTTTCGTCGCGTTAAACAAGCTCCCTTCGTAATAGTAGGCAACTACCTAAAATTCTCTTTCCAATTGGCCGGTTGTACTCATCTAGCTTTTAACTACGCTATTGCGTCATCACTTGCTTTTACTTTTTAATGGTGATTGCTGCTGTAGATGTGAAAAGAGTAATTTTCCTAGTTTTATCTTCCAGACTTATTCGTCTTATGCTGAAACTCAGGCCTGAGGTAGAGGCAGCCACGCCGTGTAAGATTATCCGATTAAGATTATTATAATTAAGATTATTATATAATTAAGATTATATAATTAAGATATATAATTAAGATTATTATAATTAAGATTAAGATTATTATAATTTATAAGTTCCCAAAACTTTTTAACAGCCGAATCCGTGCAGCTTTTTCCGCAGTGTCCTGGAGCATAAAAAAAATACATCAATGCTTAAAGTAATGCTGTAATTAATATTTACTACTAAACTGTTTACAGCAAATTATGCTAATTATGCTTTGATTTTATGCAAAAACCTTGAATGCCTAGGAAAGACGCAGTAATTGCGGTTTCGCCAAGAATATATTGTTTTCAGCCCGGATAGTTTCACGCAAAGAAAACCTACGTGAGCGACCCTCTTGTTTTACTTGATAGAGACAGATATCTTTCACAAACTTTGTGAACTGGGTAGTTTTATTTTATAACTCCATGGGAGGGCTTAGAGGATGTTAATGAGTCATTCTTTCCTTGATCCTGCATAAATTAGAAGGCTGTGAATTGAACAGAAAATGGTAGAGAAACGGGTGGCTCGTTATAACGTAGCACATTGGAAGGAAGCCAACAGGAGGGTGGCTTCACTCTCCAGGTGAGGGTATACGCAGCGCAAATACATTCTAAACATGTTGCACAGCGCCAACATAGCTCAGCGCTATAGCGCAGCCACTAACTGACTACTTTGCGAATAATCCCTGTATATAGCTCGCTCCTGTGCATAAACGCGTGCAATAACTACCATACCATAACTAGCTTACTGGCAACATTGTAAGGAAATTTCCCCGCCGCGGTTGCAAACTGCTCGTGTTTCGGACAATCCTGGACATCAGACTTCAAAGAATCGTCACCCTGAATTGTTTGAAAGTCACTGTTTTGCCGAAATTGTACACACGTATCCCCAGTCATGATAACGACCGCATTTTTGAAAGTATTGGCCATCGTTTCGTGTGCTCTGCCTGCAGTAAGGGCAGCCATGTCCAACACTGACTTCAATAACTTTTCTCTAGAAAGTGCAATGCTTTGGAAATTAATAATAGCAGACGCTGAACAGTCTTTCGTTTTGAATACGCTGAGGGAGGACTTGCTTGGCAAGAAACAGGACTTCCCCAACCAACAGAGAAAAAGCAGTCTAGCATCAGGCAGACGGCAGTTAGCCGATTAGCCCCTGCTTAATCCTCCTGCGATAAACCGGTATTATTTACCTTGTTCCTACCTACGTGAAGCTCACCGTTCGTGTCGCGATGCAAACAAGCGTTACCACAATACAAGGAGGAGCTTCTTCTATCGACGACGGCACGGCTGCTCTTGGCGGGTACGATTTCGGTGAGCTCCTTCTTGTAGGCTTCCCGCGTTGTCTGTCTCGCGGAGAACGAATTACCTATACGGATTATATTTACGGAGTTGAGAACGAAAACTACTCTGCGTGATCCTGTATTTTCATGATCGATGAGCTTCAAAAGTTCTAGGACCATGTGCAGCAGATTTTAAAAACTGACCAAAATCAGCAGTTCCTCAGAGACCCACGCCAACTAGGTGATTCACAGACACTTCAGTGCATTCGCCTTCATGCGCCACTTCAGAACACCAGATGTTAGTGTGAACGACAGTACGGGAGTAGCTAAGGGCAGTCATATTCGAACGCTAAGCAATGGTGGAGGAAAAAAAGCCAGGAGACTAACCAGTGACAACCACTAACAATGCAGATGTGGAACAAGTTCCTAAACGGAAGAGTGATGGCTATGGGCCAGTATCGAGGACTGAAAAAAAAAAAAAAAGGAATCAGAAAGGTAAGTTTCGTGACAAAGCATCATACTTATTGTGCCCGAGGCTTTGAACAACCAACCAACGTGAACAACATGACCTCGGGGAGCAACATGAGCACGGCACCTTGATTCACACACCTTGCGTCGGCGGGAATTTCAGTTTCAATGTATTCATCCAATTTCCAAGGGGTGATAGTGACAGCAGGCACTCTTTGAACTCCTTGAAGGCTTCGATCCCTGGTGCTCTCCATCAGAACGGAACGTCTAGTTTCTTCTGGTTTGTCCGGGGCTGAGAACTTTTCTGAACGCCCTTCACAAGCCACCGATAATAACAGCCCAAACCTAAAAATGGTGGGAAAACTTGCTTATCGACAAGCTCCGGAAATCGTGCGATAGTACGTATCTTCTGTTACTCGAGTCGCCGGCGTCCGCGCTAAGGACGTGGTCCATAAATAAGAACTCCTTGCAGGCTACGCGGTTTTTCTTCGACTTGAAGGTGAGTCCAAATTACTTCGATGCTTCGACAACTGTATCAAGGGTTTTTAGTCAGGCGTCGAAGTTTTCGACGAAAGTGACGACGTCTTTAAGGTAGACATGACGGGCATGTACCTCCAGGTTTGCCAACACTGTGCCCTTAGACAAAAGTGGCATTACTTTGAACTCGAACAAGTAGTAAAGTTGATGACAACAGCATTTTCTTGGTCTCTTCTATTCATTTTATTTTTTTAATAATCACACCTGAGTTAAATCAATGAGAAGTTCTTCGCATAGCGAATTAAGTCAGTCCACAGTTTAATCGAGAGGCTTTTTTCGTCATGCCATTCGATCAGCGATCCTGAACTTAAGCAGAGCAAGGTGCCGTCTCTGTTCGCCACCAGGGCAGCTGGTGCCAGGTGATAACGGCTTGGTGATGACATTGCGCATAATTTTTTTTTCTGATTGATCCTGATTGATTCTGATTAATGCAGTCCTGGCGTCCACTTCCGCTTTACGCTTGGGGCAAACAGGTACGTCCCATTCATCGGTTATTATGCGCAATCAGTGATGGCTTTTTTCCGAAATCTGGCGACGAAGTAAACCATTCCTGGTATTGACGAAGGCACTGGAGCTCACCTTGCCCTTGGCATGACCATGGAGGCTCAGTATTGAACTTGACCTAAATATTTCTCAGATAATTCAGAAAGGCCAAAGACATTCCTTACTTCAGCGGTTTCTGAAAAGAAGGCGACGGTTTTGCCTTTGTTGATGTCCCTGTATTCTGTGCATAAGCTCATTACTTGCTGAAAGCTGTGCTTGACCCCTTTCCAGATGTGCAGCTCCGCGCACTATGCAGCTTTGCCATTCAGTTAATAAATTTGTGTTGGCTTTTTTAACGCCTTGCATGTCGGATGTCATACAGGAATGGATGGGACAGAAAGGACCATTTGCGAGAGAAATGAGAAACAGATTAATGGAAAGGCAGGGAGGTCAACTAGCTAATGCCCCGTTTCCTGCCCTATACGTAGAGGGGGGAGGAGTGGGTGGAATAAACGGAGAGAATGATGAAAGTAAGATCAATGGAAGATCAGAGCACAGTATTAAAGGTGTCTCTGGGGACCATTACTCTATGATAACAAACAACGCTCACTGAAAGCCTTTAGTGTGGAGCTCAAGCTTGTGTACCTTGGGTATTTGAAGAGCTTTTTTTTGTCTTTCTTCTCAAAAAAAGGTTAGGGCCAAGTCCCCACGATTTTGGCTTCCGTTAGAGGGTGACTATCCAATCGGCGGAGCATTGCATCTAGGGACACTCGTTCACGATCAATCCGAGAGTAGCCACAAGTACGTGAGCATTGGGCTCTTCGCAGCCCCATTCCTCACATGCTGGAGAGTTTGCCATTGCGATAAGGTGGGAGTAAGCATCTGCAAATACCACTGCTAGCCACAGGTGACACATATTCGCTGCATGTATGTTGCATGATGGCTTGTCGACCCTCCGAGCATATCGCATGCAGCCACTGTCGTGTTGTGGACATTAACTCGTAGGTGCCTTCCAGTGTCAGCTCTTATCAGTGGAACTGGGGCAAAGAGAGAGGAGAAACCTTCTTGGTCTTCCGGGATGAAAACGATCATTGGTTGGGCGATCACTGGGGTCACTAATGGTTTCTTGGCTCGTCGAAACATGCCAGCCTTCAAAGTCAGGTGAAAATGTCATGCTCAGTAGAAAGCCGATGCAGAGCTTACCGCCGCGGAGACACCTATGCAGCACGACCAACATCACAGAGTACATGTTTTTGCTGTGCGAATTTGTACACCGTACGTAATGGTCATCGCTTCCTCGAGATAACTTGAAGATTACAGATAATCGCATTCCCGGTTACCCACTTCAGCGCCAGTGGCTCTGGTCCTCGTGTCGCACGTTGGTTACAGCTCCATCAGGCATTCGAGTCGTTGAAGGCACGCACTGGTATTCAGTTGCTGGTCGTCGTGGTCGTGGCGTTGCTGAGTTGTGTCATTAGCCTGAAGTTGCGTGGCGTCGCCGTCGAGTTCTTCTGAGTTCTGCGTGCTTAGGAGGGAGGTGGCGTCGGTGAAAGGTATTTGTCATTTAGCCGCAAAACAAACCCGCTCCCAAAAGTTTCTCCTGACTGTGCTGGGAGACCTCGCATGACCCTCACGTGACGCGAAGCGTTAGGCTGACGGCGATGGTGACAAATCCCGCTTGAGGCAGGTGGTCCACTGTGTCCTGCAGTCGTTGTCGTAGGCGTGGTAGCAGCGCGTCGATGGGGAAACAAGGAAGAGCCATCCGTTTATATGGTAGCATGCATGGAAGGATGTGGGCGGCCACGCCGCAGGAAATCGCACAAGACAGCTGTGAAGAAGTCTTCATGCGTCGCATAACCTGGGGCCTGCGCTGCGCACCTACATGTGCAAGGGTGGGCTGGTGGTGTTCGAGGACGGCAGATTAATTTCAGTGAGGGCTTTGGACTCCGCGTCAAGGCACAGGAATGCGTTTTGAGGCAAAGCAATGACCTCTGCTTTTTAGGTTGGAGTCATCGATGCGAAGGGGGCCAAGTGTATTTTGGGATTTTTCGCGGAAGACGTCCGTGAGTGTTGTTATTCCATTCCCAGGTGGCAATTTGAATGTCGACGAAGCTGCTCACGGAAAATCTTACGAAAGACCGTCCACAAGTTATCGCTGCCGGTAGTTATGGCATGTAGAAAGTTAGCTGAGAACGCTTGTAATGGTCTCTCCTGTCATGTTGGTCTCGCGTGTGCGGGTCATCTCAATCTCGGGCGCTTTGTTCATGGATTGAGCCGCAATACTTGGTGGGCTGCGTATAAGACCGGCAAAATGTTTTTTGGTTTGGTTTTTGTGGGGTTTAACGTCCCAAAGCGACTAAGGCTATGAGAGACGCCGTAGTGAAGGGCTCCGGAAATTTCGACCACCTGGGGTTCTTTAACGTGCACTGACATCGCACAGTACACGGGCCTCGAGAATTTCTCCTCCAAAGAAATTCTAGCCGCCGCGGCCGGGATCGAACCCGCGTCTTTTGGGCCAGCAGCCGAGCACCATAGCCACTGAGCCACCGCGGCGGCTACCGGCAAAATGTGGTTATTTAACTTATCATATCAAAAAGTTATTTTTTTCTGAGCCACATCAGGGTCGATGCACCGGACAGGCGTTTAAATTCTCCCATGAAAGCAGTCACTCGCTAATTCGGGTTTTAGATATTTGAGCTCATGCGCAGTTCAGTTCTATTCTGGCGACGTGGGACGCATTCAGATGGAGCTATTGAGTATCTTCATAAGCGTAATTTACAAGTGGTTCTTCCTGCACAGTCATGTGGGTGACTTGAACAGGTAGGAGTATATCGGCTCGATGAAGCTCAGCACGTCTCCTTCGCACTGTAAAGCCCTGCATGGACGTGGTACAAGAACTACGAAAAATATAAAGTGCATGGGATGAATTCAGATGCATCTGCTGACTCTTTACTAGCGCAATGCATTTTCATTGTTCTCGCCCTATATCCGTGCGAGGCATTAAAGCGCAAAGTAAGCGTGAATGAAGTTATTTCATTTACCGAAGTTACGTACACGATCTCACTGCTCGAGTGATTTTTCTGTGTCTCCTCCAACGGAATAACGAATTTTTTGAGGGACTCACGCCCACTGCAGGCTAACCGCTGGTGTTACGGCAGGGTATGTGAGAGTTTAAAGCTTCTGGCTTTCGGCATTTCTTATCTGGCCAAGGCCCAAATTCAGAGTCGCCGCACTGCCGGCAGCGGGTGGCTCGACAGAACGGCGCAATCTTTTCTGCAGTCGAACTGACCAAGCATGGACTGACCAGGGACATGCGTTGTATGGGCGGCTACCAACCACTTTCAACAAATGCCACGTTGCGCTGGCAAAGATCACATACACAGAGTGGAAAGCAAATGAAGGCGCCTGTCCTGTGGTATCTTCTCTGTGTTTTGTTTGTTCGAGCCCACAAATTCCATCATGAAATGATCAAAGTTTCCGAAGCAAACTCCTTATTAAACGAACTTAAGGACTCAAAGTAAACGAAGCTTGGCGGCAGTTATCATTGCAAGTGACCGACCATGGCAACCATCGGGTGACAATGACCATGGTCGCTCGCAATGCTCTGTTTAAGCATGGCGCTGACCTTTAAAGATAACGCAGTTAAAACGTCGCGAGTAGTCCCTAACGCTGTATGCGTAAATTCATCAGAGCTTGTTCGTCTCCTGCACATGCAGTCTAGTCCACATCCACAAAACATGACCAGTATAATAGCACGTCCCGTACGGCATAACCAGAAACTTATAAGGCCGCTTGGCGGATGTGGTAAACAAAGACCAGTCCTTAAAAAGTTTGGTTTATGGTTTGGTTTATAGGGGCTTAACATTCCAAAGCGACTCAGGCTATGAGGGACGGCGTAGTGAAGGGCTTAGGAAATTTCGACCACTTGGGGTTCTTTAACGAGCACTGCCATCGCACAGTACATGGGTCAATTTCACCTCCATCGAAATTCGACCACCGCGGCCGGGATCGAACCCGCGTATTTCCGGTCAGCAGCCGAGCGCCATAAACACTGAGCCACCGCGGCGGCCCAGTCGTTAAGAAGTAAGAAGTAAACGTAACAAAACGCGACCACAATATCAAGCGTCATTGATGGCAGCCTCCTCAAAAGATCTTGTTATGAACTGTTTAATTGTTGATATGCATAATAAAACTTTGCTCCTACACTTTTCTAATATATTTTCTTGTTTACAGTACTACAGGTCTTTCTTCTCCTTGCCCTATTCTTGAGAAATTAGCAGCTATTTCTGCTGTAGCAACAACAGGTGTTCAGCTCCTCACCCGAAGATCATCGCTGGGTCGCTACTGCTTTATAGGAATAAGCATTGTTCATGCCAGTGCGGTTACTCGGGCTAATGGGAAGCCCGTGTGAACATTACTCGCGCAACAAACACACGCGGACGTAGAAGAGAATACAAGTGAAACAGAGGTGCTTGTGCACTTTTGTATTCTTTTAGCCACTTCCGCGTGTGTTTGTTCACATTGTTCATGCGGCTTCTTCTCGTTAAGATCAGTTAGTTTCTCACGAAAGCATTGATATCAGTAAGATAGATAGTCAAGTCAGCAGACTCTGAGTGACCGTGACAGTGACCGCTAAAACATCGAGCCTCGCCAGAGGAGCGGCGAAGGCCGGTACACGCTCTTGGCCGATAATACTGGGAGCTAAAAGAGAAAAAGGAAAAAAAAAACGTTTTCGCGCGTGCTCTTAAGTATGTTATTTTGTAATTTTGTTTTTAATACGAAGGAGAGAGAGAGAGAAAGAGAGAACACTTTCACTGGCTACCCTGAGATTCAGGTCATGTATACTGAGAAGGAGACGCACTGAGCCAATCTCAAGGGTAGCGCGCGTATATATAGGAACTAACCTAGATAGCTCTTCGCTTTTTTTTTTTTTTCGGCCAGCCGCGTGGCCGGGCGACCGCACTGGCGGCCCATAGGTATGCGCGCGTCGTCCTTGAACGGGCCTCGAGGGACGCTCTTTTCTCTCAGAGGGACCACAGGTGAGCCATAGTGCCCACTCGTCCTCATTAGCGTCGTCGTCATGATCACCATGACCGCGATCATCTTCCATGTTAGGTTCACTACAGGATAAACGCCAATATCGATGACCTGCAGGTGATCTGGTTTCCATGAGCCGTAGGAGCTACGGTGTTCGAGCAGAATTGCAGAGCTCGTCACTTCATCTGACGCTCTGTCATTGCTGACTACGCTTTCATTTGTTTGGCGTTCACTTTGACATTTGGTGTTTGGTTTCCACTCGATCATTTTTTGCAACTGCATATCCTGCCCATTTCCTAGTCCTATTTTCCCTCAATATATCCTCAACTCGAGCCAGCTCTATAACCTGCGATGCCTCTTATAACTGGCGCGTTGGCACATCTCATAAAGGACGTTAAAGTCGATTTCCCACAACTTCCATTTGCTGCTAAGAGCAAGTTTTGGCGGTCTCCAGACCATGCTGACTGCTTTTCTATCACTTTTAAACGCATTTTTGCACCGGGGTTTCAGTGAATTTATCTATATTTCCTGCTCTTTCAAGAGCAACTTTTGACGTCATTCGTGACCTCAATAGTTTAGTTCTGATTGGAGATTTTGCTGAAGTCGCCAGGAGCTCCGCGATACTTTTTAAGGCCCGTTCGGCTAATAGAGGACGCAACTCGTTGAAGAAGAAGATACTGAGGTGTAGTCAGCACATGTAATGCTCGCTAATCAAGTACATTCATACTTCGCCATGATGTGTCGGTATATTCACTGTTTTTTTACAGCATGCTTGCGATGTGGTCTTTCCTTTCTTTCAAAAGAAACCAGCCAACGGTGGAATTATTTTTAAAGGAACAGTAGCGAAAAACACACTCTGGCTTATATCGGTAGGGCACCGCGTTGTAATAAAAAAGAGACCCCTTACCGAGAACGGAGCCTTTTCAGCTACAAAAGACCAAAACCATAATACAGGTGTTTCAGAGTCGGCCGATTTCACACGTGAAATCGGCCGATGATGGAACCACGTGAAATGCGTGCGTCGGCATCCATTTTGACTCGGATCTCAGAGGCTGCGCTACACAGCCGTTCACTTCAAAATGCAGGCAATCACTCCTTTTCGGTAAAGAAGTCACGAGTTTGAATAGACTGGCGGGTCTAAATCCGTTTTTGGCGGCGATAAATGCGTTTTTTTTTTTTGCCAGCCGGGCAAACTTCAATATAGTCAGAAAGAGCCAGACGACCAATTTTTACTGAGAACAATCATTGAATAAAATTTTTCTGAGTGCATCTTTACTTTATAAAAGAGGAAATGCGTCCCTGGCAAAACGTACGGCACATTAGATAACAATAGATTGAAAAAAAGAAACAGGCGGACAGGAATGCTTCGGAAGTTCTTATTGTGTACAGATCACATGAACCCGTTGAAACTTAGGAAAGGTTTGTAAAATACGCTAATATGCAATATGAAACTGCTGCACATGGTTTACAGCTCTGCGCAAAAAAGCGAGCATACATAAGCTTTATTTGGAAGTGTACTGAAGTTTCGAATGAATGAATGAATGAATGAATGAATGAATGAATGAATGAATGAATGAATGAATGAATGAATGAATGAATGAATGAATGAATGAATGAATGAATGAATGAATTTTTTTAATCAATTTGAAAGATTGGCAGAGAATTACGCCGGCGTTTTACACCATTCAGTTGTTAAATTAATGTTAAAAAACATGAGCGGTAATTATGCCCTCAATTTAGCAACACAAGCAGGCAGGTAGATAGAAAACACCCGCTTAGTTATACATGCGCGGACATACGAAGGTCTAAAGATACGCGTCACTTATATGGAATATTTCAAGGGCTATATAATCGAAACGAACGCTTGCAAGGAAGGATGTAAGAAAAATAGGTGCTACTGAATCAAAAAATGACTCATATGTGTTTCAAATCTAAACGAACGCTTGCAAAGAAGGATACAAGAAAAATAGGTGCAAGGAATCAAAGAATGACACTAAGAAATATATTTGTGCTTCCATTTCAGATTTTCTCGTCGCCATGGGCAAGGTTGCTGTATTGCTACTTCTGTATCCGGTCTTCTCTTCTTGTGTGCGTCAAGAACAGCCATCTGAAGACGTGCTGGCCTACACGAAGTCGGGCATCCTGCGTGGAAGCACACAGATGGTCATGGGTAGACCTATCGACACCTTCTTCGGAATACCGTTCGCCGAGCCCCCCGTGGGAGAGCTGCGTTTTAAAAAGCCTGTCCCTGTAAAACCATGGAACGGAGTCCGGAACGCGACCCAGCTTCCGCCACCGTGCCTACAGTCGGAACTACCTTTTCCGGTATCTTGGGCCGAAAGCAAGCGGCCAGCGTCCGAGGACTGCCTCTACGTGAACGTGTGGACACCACCCTGCTCTCAGGAGGATTGTAACTGCTCTCTGAAGAACATTATGATAAACATCTACGGAGGCGGATACAGTGTGGGTTCCAGCGACTGGGACGTCTACGATGGCGCTGTCATTGCATCCCGCGGTGACCTGGTCTACGCGAGCATGAACTACAGGGTTGGCGCGTTCGGCTTCTTCAACGGGAAGGTGCCCGATGCTCCAGGTAACCAGGGGCTTCACGACACTCTCCTCGCCGTCAAGTGGATCAAGGAGAACGCCATGGCATTCGGCGGAGACCCCGACAAGATTACGCTCTTCGGCGAGAGCGCCGGTGCGGTGTCCGTGGGCTACTTCCTCGTGTCGCCACTCGCCAGAGGCATCGCAAGCAGAGTTATCATGCAGAGCGGCAGTCCGTACTGGAGAATCGGTGACAACACCGACAGCGGACCCCAGAAGATAGTGGACATAGCGAAGCAAGTCGGCTGCACCGAACCAACGTGGAACTTCCAGCAGGACTATAAGGTTATCTTGCAATGCTTACGAAACAACGTTTCCGGAGAGGCGATTTTGGAAGTTGTTCAACAAATCTATGGCAAGAAGCACACAACCATGTTCTTTCCCAGCTACGGCGATGAATTTCTGCCCCAGGACCCCGTCAAAAACTTCGAGAGCGGTGATTTTGACAGCATCACGCCAGTGCTGGTGGGCACCAACAGGGACGAGGGCTCCATCTTTCTCAGCACCACACTCCCTGAGATATTCCCGCACGGTGGAGTCGCAGAGATGTCGAAGGATGAAGCCAGCTTCTACCTCATCTTCATGTTTCAGCACCTCATGGGCAAGGCACCAACGGAAGTGAGGGGTTTTTATTTTAACCACCTGCAAAACCCGAACACATCGGTAGTGTTGACAACGGCGTCGGACGCCGTCGGTGACTATGCTTTCACCTGCCCCGTGAACTACTTCGCCAAGGCCGTGTCTCGCAGGGGTGGAGATGTTTTCCACTACTACTTCACGTTCCGCTCCGCTCGCAGTACCATGGGGCAGTGGATGGGCGTAGCCCATTTCGAGGAGTTCCCATTTGTTGTGGGCCTGCCGTTCTGGTGCGACTACCACTACCCCAGTGAAGAAATCAACTTCAGCAAGCAGGTGATGGACATCTGGATAACGTTCGCCAAAAACGGGTGAGCCATAGAATGATGTATTTCGACTTTGCACCACGATGACACATTTAGTGGACCTTCAAAGAATATCCATTCACCCCGATTTCGATTCGGGTTTGGAAGCTACATTGTTTATTTAGGTTATTAGATATTCTTTTCTGAGAGTAACTTCATGCTAGATGTTCCAGCAGGTCCTCGATACCCCCATAAGCTCATGAAAGGACTTCTGCCTTTTTATTTAATTCAGTGACAGCCCAGCGGAATGTACTAAACAGAAGAAAATGATAGGAACGAAAGGCTGTTACGGTAATATGACGCATAAGTATTGCAGATGAACTGCTATTAAAGAAGAGAGTTTGCCTCTGGCCTTCATAGCCACGCCTTCCGACATGAGACTGGCCCGCATCGAAAATCAAGGCTTCCACACCTACTTCCTCACCAATAACAGCTCAAAAACATACTAAAATAGGGGAACGCACAGTGAAGTGTCGTTGACAACGACAAGCACGCTCTTTCCTTTGTTCTGCCCTTGCCAACAGTGTGAGGTGTTGAACCTCTTGCAGTCCCGTCTTTAGGATAGGCGCCTCCTTTAGAAACTTCTGTTGCGTTACTGCACGAAACGTCACACTACGGATTTGAACGCGATAGCGTCAGAGGCCTCGTTGTCCAGATAATCCGGTGTCGGCGTTGTTGGCGTCGGCGTTGTGAGCGAAAAATGATGAGCATGTCTCTGGCAGGTGGTGCCCAGACAGAACCTAGGAAGCAGGTTGGCCAGCTAGGTCACGTGAACTTGAGGCGTCATCTCAGCCTTCCGCCAGATAGTGAGCAAATTGCCCACCGTGGCAGGTGGCAGTTAAATTAATGATTGGTCGCTCGGAAAGAGCAACCTGGGCCGCAAAAGCCCACCGCTGAGAGCACCTGCCATCGCAGGGCAGTAGCGCATCACTTAACCGCGCCAGGAGGGTAGGACTCCCAGGGATCTATGAATGTAATGTAGAGAATGGAATTCTGCATATATGGAAATTAACCTATTACGCTATCGTGTCATACCCTTAAGGCGGAGCCTAAGTGCCCCCTCCAATTTTTTTCCCTCTATCTCTGCCTATCACTGCCAGGAGAGAGAGGGAGATAAAAACTTTCATTATAAACAGATGTTGGAGAGGGGCCTAGAGCATGGAACTTTTTCCAGGACCCCATTAGAGTGGAAACTTTAGTTCCTAAATCCTCAGTCTCTACATGCCGGTATTCTCTACGGGCCGGCAAACATCTCTGCCCTTCAGTGAAGAGCTTAGTGCCTCCTTCTCTCTACCCTTCTGTCTCGCTCGGATTGCTACCGGCTCAGGGTGAAGGGACGCATTTTTACCAACAAAGTCCAAATTTTGTGCGCCCCTTGATTTCAAGCACAAGAAAAATTAACCAAAAAACTGCCCTGAAATGTAAGTGAATTTTGCATATTTAAATATGCAATTTTTTTTAATAATATGTAAAAAAAAACGGAGACTTGTGCCGTGTTGGTGAAAATAACCAAACTCAAAGAAACCTGGGAATCGAACTTAAAATTAATACGCGCCAACGGATAACATTCCTATGCGCAACATCGCCCTTCTTTTTTTCTCTTAACATAATAGCGCCCGGTCACGCCTCCTGCGTGACCGAGAACAGTGGGGCACTAATTCTGCATCTCCCTCCTTCTTGCATAATAGCAAGAAAGATGTCCAAGAATCGTCTGCGCAGAAAACTGCTAGCGCCCCAGACGTCCCAACGCTGCAGAGGTCGAGCGTATCGATGGGCTGTGCCTGTGCCGGCGCCAATGGCAACACAAACCGACATGAACCATCCTCTTCCTTTGCACCGTAATTGTTAATAAGCGGCTGATAAACGAAAACTAGACCGCTTTCCCATATTATAGGGTCTTCATTTCGTTAAAAACTTATGGCTAACTTAAAATTATTGTGCGCAGAACTGGGGCCGTATTCTGTAACGATCCATTGCGATTCCATTCCATACGGTCTTTGCCATCGGTCGACGCTCCCACTTGCGTAGGGCGACAGAGAAGACGTCACGCTGGTGGCCACAGAAACACTCCCATGATGCCGCCTGCTTGGATAAACAGGTCTCCAGCCCGCCTCCCACACGCAAAGCAGCGCCTACGAATGACAGAGTTAGACGGCGAGTTTGGCGTTTGGCATGCCTTACGAGATTTATCGCTTCTAACACAATCGCAGCAAAGAAACGGCGTCGTTTGTGCGCTGAATTGGCTGCGTGTGGTTCGTGCGGCTCAACCTGACTGGACAATGCCAGAGGAGACTGGCTAACTGCGGCGCCGCGACCAAGGCGGCTGCGTCTCTTTTTGACTGGCCGTTAGCTTTCCTACATGTTGGTGCTTTGGTCGCATTGACGTCACGGTTAAATGGAAAGAAAAATGGAATGGATAATTACAGGATGTGGTCCCTGATCGATATTTTCTTCTCTTTATGACAGAAAACGGTTCGATGCTATCGAAATTATGAAACGAAGTCTAAGTATTTCGCTTATTTTTTCCGTGCATCTGCCAAAACGTAAAATGGGAGGCGTGAAATGTCGCGACTTCCGTCGACATCTGCACGTTTGCGCGGTTAGCAATTAGAGGCATTACAGGACGTTTAAGTCTGTGTTAGCGCGCGATTTTCTCGTAGCTGCTCTTTGTTCCTTTAAACGCAGCTTAATCTACTACCTTCGAAATTGCCCAGTTTGAGTTTTAGCGAATCGCACTAGCGCGACAAGTCGAAGCGTGCACACCAGCCACGTTCGAGCGATATCAGCGTTCCCTGTCCCAACAGTTCCCGGGCCGCTCAGCGAATATTTTGCAAACTTTCCCCGCGGCAATTGTGGAGCAGGTTGGGCGCTATCTGCGAGCGCTCCACGCGTGCCGTGGCGTCGATGACACGTAGTACCGCGATCACCTGCGACGCCCCATTCCGTTCGTTGCGTCGACGCCTTCCCGTCGGTGACGCAAACACGTGTTTCGACAGAGTGCGCACTTGTTGGGACACATAGACGCATGGGTGGTCTCGATTCTCGGTTTCCGACTTTTTCCGTCTGTTCCGGGACGATAACTGTCGTGATGTGGATATTGCGCAGTGTTTTTTTTTATTTTTTTTACGGAGACAGCGTTAAAGCGGACGTAAGGAAGTAAAGCCCCGCACGCTGTAGCACTGATTCAGGAGTGGTCGAGATGGCTGTGACGTCGCACGTCAAGTTGGGGATTAAAATCGAGTAAATAAAACGAGAGTTAAATTGTGTCTGTGAGGTAGTCGCGCGACCGAAATGTCCTTACAGTACATAAGGATGCGAAGTAAAGTTGTTACCCTGAAAAGAAAGTTAGGATAATTAGTTGGGAATCCAACCCAAGACCCCTTGTTGCCCGTGAAACGCGCTACCCCTACGCCCCTGAAGCAAGTTAGTATTGATTAAAGGGAGACATTGGGTGTCTTGTGGCGTATCACGTGGTTTAGTATGCATCCTGTGTGTGTGTGTGTGTGAGTGTGCGCGTGTGCGCGTGAGCGCGCGCGCGCGCGTGTGTGTGTGTGTGTGTGTGTGTGTGTGTGTGTGTGTGTGTGTGTGTGTGTGTGTGTGTGTGTGTGTGAGCGCGCGCGCGCGCGTGTGTGTGTGTGTGTGTGTGTGTGTGTGTGTGTGTGTGTGCGTGTGTGTGTGTGTGTGTGTGTGTGCGTGTGCGTGTGCGTGTGCGTGTGCGTGTGCGTGTGCGTGTGTGTGTGTGTGTGTGTGTGTGTGTGCGTGTGCGTGTGCGTGTGCGTGTGTGTGTGTGTGTGTGTGTGTGTGTGTGTGTGTGTGTGTGTGTGTGTGTGCGCGCGTGCGCGCGCGCGCGCGTGTGTGCGCGCGCGCGTGTGTGTGTGTGTGTGTGTGTGTGTGTGTGTGTGTGTGTGTGTGTGTGTAATTCGAATGAGGTACTAATTAAGGAAAAAAGTAGCAAATAACCATCAACGTTGTCGTGTCATACTCTTAAGTGCCCCTTCAGCTTTTCACGTCTACGGCGGTGATGATACGAGATAGAGGAAAGACATGACTTCTGCTGAAAGTGTCAACGGATTTTTACGCGTGCGCTCGTTATCGTTTTCATTTTCGCAATCAACAAATAGGTGTACTTTTTGTTCCGTCACAGGTCCACGAACAGATTGAACTAGGCATGAGGATAACATAGCAGTATGAACCCTAATAGTACGTTACCAAGCGACGGATGTTACACACATCCAGCGATGAAGTTTGCCCTGTCGTCTGCAGGGCCGTGAGAGCCTGGTGAGAGGAGCACGCATTTTTCATACAGAACTGTAGTAGGTTAACTAGAAGTTTTGCCGCTGCACTAACCCGTAGCACTCGCAATGCTTTTCCACGACATCTGTCGGCGTGTATAGGCATGAGCTTCCGCGATCTGCCGAAGCCACGTGCGTCAACTAACTGGGTTGCGTCGATAGTATGATAGTACTCACGCAAGGAATGGTATCGGTCACACGCGCGCCTTTACTATCTCAGACTGTGATCTCGCGTCTGTCGCGGCCCAAGCGGCTGACGGGAGCAGTTTTTAGGCGCATATTGGAAAAATTGTAGCGCTGCCTGGACACTTTCCGAATAGCGCCGCTAGTGGAAAAGGCAAAGAAATGGAAGTGGTAAAGAAACGCTCAGCAAAACTGGTAATGTTCCTCGTGTCCGTTTGTTTGAAATCTAGTTTTTGCCGAGCATCAGAACGCAGAATTCCAAGCAATTGTTACTTACGCAGTCCATAATACTGGTCGTTGTTGAAGTTACAAAGATGATGATGACGATGAATTTTTATGGCGTGAGGGCATCCGTGGCCAAAGAGCGCCATAGCACAAGGTGTTTTTGTCTTCTCAAGGTGGGATCAGAGACTCATTTCCCAAGCATTTCACCCTAAAGAAGCCGAGCACTAGGCAGGGGAAAGCTTGTACCCATTGTATCACTGGTAGGTACCCGACGGCACAGGGTATCGAACTCCGCTCCTAAGTTACAAAAAAATGTCAAAGCAGATTTTTGGGCACCCATGGCCATTCGTCTGGGTACGTTATTCTCGCCCAAGCATCAGTACATAGAATAATGAGCGACAGTTTTCGCATTGCAGAGGGTCAGACTTTGTTTCTACCCATGATTGAAAGGAAGTCAGAGACAAAATACGCAGTTTTAAACTCCTCAAAATGAGTTTTTCTCGGTCTGAAATAGACCTGTTTATGGTCGTGCACTGGCTGCGCTTACACTGCGTCTCTAAGGGTTCCTTAGGTATCCGAGGGACGTGGTGCTGAAAGGTGACGCAATATCCATAATCTCCATCCTGTGCCGCTTCGTTGCTTCTCAGATGTGTGGCAATACGGCTTGTCGCATCACATAAAGTATACACGACCGAGCCAGCCAGGCGTTTCTAAGCAATGGCTATAAACCCAACAACTACTGCGTAATGCCTACCGATTCATGCGACTACGCCGTAACGTTGTTACGTAAGTCTCAGCGTTTCTGAAAGCCACTATGCGATCATGCAACCCATACTGGAAAGCGTTTCCGCTAAGATACGCTTCAATTTTCTTGTTTTTTAATCGTATCTATTTTTTATTAATATTGGAAGTACCTGCCATCTACTGCTTAATCTGACTTTCAAGGGAGCCTCGAAGCAACGTCTTGCTAAAGAGTTCGCATTCGCTTTATAAGAATCAGCGTGCCGGTGTTTCCAATGCTGCACATGACAGCATTCGGCTTTTTTTTTTTTTCCTCTCTATTCTGCAGAAGCCCGCCAAGTGTGAACGGCACGGCGTGGCCCAAGTATTCGGAAGGAGCCCCGTTCTACATGGAGCTGAACCCGAGACACTACCGGATCGGCAAGGGCATCCACGAGCACAGCTGTCGGTACTGGAGAAAGCACATCATCCGCGACGGGCAACAACAAAAATAAAGCTAAAACAGAACGGCCCGCTCACGCGTCTTTATGCTCGTGAAATATAATTAGTGCCTTCCAAACTTTTACTGTGACTCTTTCAAGAATGCTAGTTTTGAAGCACGACTGTCCCACTACAGTGCAACCGATGAAAGCGATATGAGAACCGCTTGGCATAAAAAGGACACACTTAGTACTTGTTTTCTTTTGTTTATGAAACGTGACATATTTCAGAAGTTCAACAAAGCAATTAGCAACTCTGGACATCAAGCAGACAGAGCGATCGGTAATGCGATGGCGTAGATACCAAATATTCTTACGGAATATACTGTTTTTAGCCTCTTACGCTAGAATATAAAAACAGCCTACTTTTCTCCGTATAGGCAGTCTGAGCGCTGTACACTGCACAACCGATCATTAGTTGGTGATTCCTCATCGCAGCCCTAGGTATATTTGCATTGCGTAAATGGAAACGTCCCCTTCTTAGCTCAGCCATCAAGTGCTAGCCAGCAATGCAATATTCAACACCAAAAACTAAAACCAATGAAATATTGCATTGCTGGCTAACTCTTGAAGGAGGAGCTGAAGAGGAAGTATTTCCGTTAACGCAATGCAAATCCTTTTTCTCTTTGCAGAAATCAAAGCAACCCCCTTCCCCCTCTTTCCATGCCAATGACGATAGCGTCAAAAGCCAAAAAAAAAGGAAACTGGGCTCTTCATTATTACTAACCTTATTAAAAACGAAAAGGTTAGCCAAAGCGTCAGCTCATGTCCTGTTTGCTTCCCTCAAACCGTTTCGCTGAAAAAGCACCTTATGATTAGCATAATTATTATTGTATTAAGTATAAAATTGCGAACCTGTCGTGCCTTTTTTTTAAGCGATATTTTATCAGCGATAAGACCTATTTCTCAATGTTCTTATGAAAGGATGAGTGCCGAAGATTTTGCAGTGTACAACACTGAACTTGCTCCTCACAGACGAGATTATCTCAGCTCTATACATTATATGAATTAACTAATGCGATCGTTGAGTGCTCCAGATCTGGTCTACATAGCTACAAACCTGGCAAGAGGCATTCTAGCCTAGGCTTTCTAGAAGTATTCAAAGGAGCATAGGCCAAAAACCAATATTTAACACATTTCCTATCAAACAACAAACTGATATGTCTTCATACAATTGCGCACTCCATGGTGGACGCTTGCTCCTGACAACGAAAAACACCATGAATATATATTTGCGCCTCGCTTTTCTTTCTCCATTAAAGAAAAGCGCTACTTTCTTTTCTTATCCTTTTTTTTTCCATAAATATACCTCTGTTTCAGCACGTGTTTTAGCAATCTCAGATCAGTTCACTCAAGTCATTAACTTCAAATGCACCGAACCCCCCCCCCCCCCCCCCCCCCCCTTGTTTATTACCGTCACTTATGCGCAGTACATTATCTTCTTTCCTTTTTCTCCCCTTTGAATGCTTCATCCAAGGACAACTAGGATACTTCACCAAAACGCCTCGTTTCCTTGACTCTTCCGCCCGAATGTCGGCGCAATATGCCTGCCCAACAAGAGTCATCAAACTGCCGCTACGGGATCGTCTGCAGAAAGAAACGCGGACGGACCTGCCTATATATAGCAGCAAAACAACCTTTCGAGTGCACTTACGGCGCGAAGGTGGCATGCGAGGCACAAATGCGCTGCCCTCGCAACTTCACGGTCGCGCTTAAGGAAAAACTGCGCCACCTCTATCGTGTACACTTTGTGCCTCCGCGTTTCCTCTGTCCTCCTCGCTGCTTCACACGCCCACTGCTTCCTTTCAGGAGGAACGCAATGCTCGTTGTGGGGCACAGCCTCGTCTACGAGGCGAGCAAGACAATGCAATCTGACCACTCCTTCTCATAGTCTGCAGAGATGACCATCGCGACAAATCCAAAGCATACACAGGCTCATTAACAATGCATTCACTGCCTGCCAGAAACGTACTATGAGACGGCCTCCAAATTGCGCGCGCACTTTTTGCCCGGATGTTTGTCGGCGTGCGAAAACTTTTTTCCTCTAAGTCTACTTCAGCAGATAGACACGCAAAAAAAGAGATCTCCTTGCCAGCAGAAACAAAAAAAAAGGCCTACTGAAGTCCCAAGGACCTTGGTTGCATGCGGGCTAATTTTTGGCGTTGGTTACGTAGCCGGCAATTCAAGGCCGTCCGCTACGATGCGGTAGTTAATTTATGCAGATCAAAAGTACAAGCGGATACCCCATGACACTGGCTGCTCCAGCTGTCCTTACCTGAGTAGAAGACCGATGCAAGAATTTATGCGCGAGCGCTTGTAACGTGCTAACATCAAACGTGTCTTGAGTTGTATTTTGTGTTTAGCATGAAGATTAATATTTGCCATCCGCGAGTGGCGATGCTCTGAACTAATCGTTTCGAAACCGGTTCGAAAAGTACTTCCAAATGTTCTCTGGGCACTCAAGGTGCTGAAGCCTGCTCTTTGACGCCACCTGCAAGACATATGAGTACGCCAAAGAAACGAGGTTGTGGCGCCCTTCTTTGCGGCATGCATTACTTACACGTGATTTATTTGGAGAGAAAAGTTCTGACTCTTGACAGTGCAGTGTTGTCGTTTAAGCTGCTGCAGTCGTGAGCGAACGAGTGAGTGAGTAGCGAGTGAGCGAGCGAATAAGTAGGGGAAGGAGGGAGACAGTCATCAAGAGAGTCACTGGATGGGGGAGTGAGCGAGTGAGGTGTCCCCATATAAAAGTAGTTTTACCGTCTTCATTTACTTCCACGGAATTAGCATGGTATTGATGCTTCAGTACTGAAACTCGCTCGGTTTTAAATAAATATTTGCTCTCTCCTGTAGACTGCACGCTTTCTTGCTGCCACCTTCGGCAGTGTAAAAAAGGTGAAGAAATAAAAAGCCGACTAGAAAAAGCAAACCTACTGGGCGGAGTACAGAAAAAGAAATAACAAAATGCAATTGCTCGCGCGTCTCGAGGTCTGCTCAGCAAATAAAGCGAAAGAAAAACGTGCCACTTCGTGACCGCAGAGTGTATAGGTGAAAGGCGTTTCGAAATAACAGTACCGCTGACCGCTGCAAAGTTGCTGGGAATGCGCGTAGCCAGAAAACTTGCTTCTTGTCCCGCCTTACTCTGGGTGCAATAGAGAGCGCTTGTCTTTAAGCGCACCGCCAAGGAAACGAGCCGTTAACCCTGCCCTAATTGTCAAGATCTGTTTTTATTTCCTTGGACGACCTCGGCAGCAACGCACCGCCGATTCCATCGAGCCAGTCGATACAGGTGTGCATTCCGATAAAACAACGGCAAGGGCGCTCGGCTGTCTGCTCTTGATAAGCGAGGCGAAGTTGCGTATAGGGGCCCCTATATCTGACTGCTGTCAGACGCGAACGGGGCGTTGCGCTCAAACCTGTACGTCACGCAGCGCGCTGTATAGGCTGATATATGCACGACGCTTCGTCACAGGTTCTTCGGATATCGCTCCGTTTCTACCCGCGATCTCTTTGCGAAGGACGATTCGCGCATTTGACGCGAAGATTTCAGAATACTGAAGAAAAGCTTTTTACCGGCACATTCAGCCGCGTCTGCTCGCGAGGTGAATACGTAATGCCTAGACGAAAAAAAGTAGTCTGAAAAGGCTCCGCTGTGTCTCGCTAATATAGCGAATCATAATGAAAACCATGGGACCTGGATAGCTAACGCTAACGCTGGATAGCTAGCGCTGGATAGCTAACGCTGGATAGCTAACGCTGGATAGCTAAAGCTATCCAGGTAGCCTGCTGCACTAACCTGTCTGTTTGCAAAATCGCTTCATGACTGGTCTCCGCCAGTCTGTTGACTAATCACAATATACGCAGATAAGATGCAGTCACAGCGCTGGTCAATGGCGAAGCATTCTTAAGGGCGAGTTCCTTTCTAAATCTAATCGTCCATTAGCTGACGCCAACTCCAAACATCCATAACACAGCATGGCGTCAATGTACAGTTTGAAGTAGGCGGGGCTTTTTAACACCATTTTTGCTGCGAGAAAAGCAGTTGGTTAAGGCAGAGTATTAAACCCTAACTACTTTTCTTGCATCTTTAAAAGTAAAACTTCATGAACTCAAGAGATTGTGCGAATTTTCTACACAAGTACAGTGATTCTTTCGTGTTTTTTCATACATCGCTGATTGAAACTTGTCGAGAATTTTTGGTGCTATCAACTTGTTATCGCACTCACCTGTGCCTCAACTGTTGACACTTCTGGTCAAGAACGTTTTCAAAGGGCAGCCACCGGGCTGGAGTCCTACCGGAACGTGGTCGCCGTTGTACAAAGGACGCTATCCTAGGAGCGGACGCAACGTTCAAAAGACGAGCCGCGCAGTACGCTCTCTCTCCCACTCCCGTGTGTGTATAGCTGTATGATACAATGGTGAAAGCTGGAGATTCCACGTCAATGCCCCTAACTTCCTCTCTACCGCTGCTTCTTATAAAACAGGCGTCTACTGGTGCCGGTAAGTGCGCGAGAGGGCGGGAGCGCTTCGGCTTTGAGAAAAAACCATGCTAGCGTACAATGACTTTTCTGGCCAATGTACGTACATCAGTTTCCGCAGTGAAAGCAAAGACAGGCTCTACCTACGGCCAATCTTAGTTTCGTTCGCTCGGTGTTCAATAGGAAATCGTTAAACTTAGCATTCCCTGTTTTTCACACTGTCCCGGTCACCTAGATGAGTAAAACTTACTCTACCCTGTTCAGCTTCTCAGTTACCTGTTTGAAAGACGCGAAAACGTAATTTCGTCAATATCTGCCTTTCTAACGCTCATGGTAAAAACCAAGAAAGATTGCTGCTGGCCGAGTTTTGTAAGAACTTCCTTTGTCACTCACTCATTTCCTTCCCAGCGTTAGTTTCTACCACTTCTGACTTTAAGGCTCAAAGCTGGAAAGAAACATCACCGGCATTACTGTCAAATGCAGCATTGCCAAATAAGTGACGCGTGCACGCCAGTTAATGAATAATAAGACAATTGTTGCATAACGGGCTTCCGGTTGTAAATCTTTCCCCGATACTTCTCCCGACACTAATAAGCCTCGGACCATTCTTGTTGAGAACAGATTCATTTCTGCAGCTGTTTTCTTCGGAAACAAATAGGACTAACGGGGCTATGCCTAGCGGCTAACCTTTGCCGCAGAGAGCCTTCAAGCCAACTTCTTTCAGCGAATTCCTATTTAATAAGATTCAAAGCGGTAACGCGGAAAAAGAAAATGTATGCCTGGGCGATTTCACGCAAAAAAATCGCGCTAACCCCCGTGACCGCCGGCAAAAAGGCAGAGTTCCAACTTCCGTACCTGCCGTTGCGAATTCTAGCTGGTTGGTTAAATCTTGAATGTATATTCATGCGCTATGTAGTCAAGCATAATGTAACACTTAAAAAAGTGTTGCTATGCAGCGCATCAGTATGCAGCTAGTATTCGACGAGGGAGTCTAAACGTGTTGTTCGCCCCTTCCTAACCTTTGCGGTAGATGTGCTACTATGCAGCGCACGAACATACGTCCATCCTTTGCGAGAGCAAGTGAAATTTCGCGTTTGTCACACAGCGCGGAGAGATCATCTAGGCGGTGATGAGTTGGCGATTAGATGGTGTTGCACTTAAAGCGCAACGCTACGAGTTTGCCAACCGGGCTTTTTACATGATCAGACCACCGTGTCCGTGAATGTCGAATGATTGCAAATTCAAGACGAAAAAGCTGTCCAACCAGGAAGTGCTTACGGGACACAGCTTTCGCTTGGTACAGATAAAGAGACCTTGTAGCCTTGATAGTCTCGCTTCACGAACTTGCACTAGCAAGAATTGTTACCAGGCAGGAACATGTGATGGTTAAAGAGCGCGAGTTAATATTTGCTTGTTCTCAGGAGAGTGGCGCCAAATTACTGTATGATCTGCAACCTACCGACAGCGACTTCGGTGCGATTCGAGCTTCACGGGAATTTAATTCGTCATGGTACCAATATCAGAAAGCTACACCCCTTCGATTCGGAGCTCCATGCTTAAACTGTGAATACCGCCAGGCTCCCGTTTTCTCGCCGGTTTGTAGAGGAGTTCTTACTAATTCTTGTTTGTTGAAAGTGATACCGAGTGCGACTGCGAGTCCTCAGAAGAGCCGTGCATGCCGACTTATAACAGTGATTCACACGAACAGCAGTGGCGCCTTAAGCTAGATGCGGGACAAGCTGAAATGGGAGGGTTGAAGGAACATAGAGTGCGCTTCTATTGCTTCACCGCTTTAAAGCAACAATACCTCGTTTAACGCTTTCTGTCATCCTATTCATCATATGTAAACATAGTCAAGTGAGAACAGTCAGGCGTCCTGTCCGCTTCCAATTGTACAGAGGGTTCCGGGCCTCGCTACGTGCACGTACATTTTAGCCTACGCGCAACACGATTGAAGAGCGAAAACCGATGGGGCCGAAATATGGTATTGTAGGATGAGTACCGAGTGGGCGATGAAAGGCGCAAAATAGCGCACGTTCCAATACGACTGACTACGTTAAAGAGAAAACTAACGCTTAAAACGACGACACCATTTTATAATCGTTACGTCAGTCTCCAAGACGCCTCGCTCCTAAAAAGTTTTTCCTTTGTTGTTTTCTATAGTTTGAATGCGCCATAGTTTCCTCCGGGTAAAAGCTACTTTTCACGCTTTTCCTATAGAGCAGTTTCGCTGCCCGAGAACAAAATTCTGCAGTACTCGCTTGAAAGAAACAGCTTTGTGGTGTGCCGGAATGAAACGGGCGCTTACACTGGCAAAACGAGCGCCCCTATTGGCACGGCGCTCTACAAACGCCACACACGCATGACTAATGTGCCCAGCCGCCGCCACAATTACCGCGGTCCCATTCTTTGTCTTCGTTCTAAACACATATCCTGCTTTCACTTCGTGACGCCGTCGCTTACGACTTGAATCGCGATCCGACCTTACTTATGTGCAGCGCTTGTGGCTCACCGCCTAAGAATTATCTTTTTTTTTCTGTACTGTGATGCACTGCATGCTTAGTACAGAGCATGATGCACAGAACAAAGCGACGCGCAGTGCGTAGCTTGTGGTAATTAGCTGCGCAGATACTGGTTACAAATTGCTCTTCGTCACCGCGAATTGTCGCGTCATACTGTTCTTCACTCTCAACACTTTTTTAAAAATTCTTTTCTCTTAATTTGCTAGCGATATTGTGCTCCTGTCTAAAACAAACTATTCGTGTACATGATAATCTACTCACGGTGAAACCACCTTTTCTATTAATATATATTGCAAACAACAGAGCAGCTGATTGATTGATTGATTGATTGATTGATTGATTGATTGATTGATTGATTGATTGATTGATTGATTGATTGATTGATTGATTGATTGATTGATTGATTGATTGATTGATTGATTGATTGATTGATTGATTGATTGATTGATTGATTGATTGATTGATTGATTGATTGATTTGGCGCACAAGGAGAGGTAGGAGTAATGCATGAGGCAGTATCCTGTAGCGGTTTCACTTCCTATTCATTCTTTGAAGTCTTTAATGGCTGCCGCTTCTGATATTCGAGGCGGCTGCACTGCTAATGGTGTTGAGGTTCGAAATCAACAGAAAAAGTAAATGTTAGAAAATACACGTCTCTATGGTTGCTAACATCGGTTGTTTCACAGACGCCAACCCAAGCGTAGATAGGTAGCATGAGTTTTACCTGCCGAAAAAAATTATGCAGCCCCAAAATTTGTCTGCCACAAGACAAAGCAGAAAACGAACACTACAACAGACAGAAACTGTAGACACGCAACTTACTCCGAGCATCTGGTTCATTCGATGCGTTCCATGACGTGAGCAAGAAAATCGAAGAGGCTGCTCATTTTTCTTCTCTCTGTGAGTTCTATTTTCGTTTCAATTTTTGTTTCTACATTACTCAATTTGTAAAGGCAATCGATACTATTGCCTCGCAGCAGTGATGAACTCCTCCCCACACGCCTCCCAGAGCGTCCCTAGCTAACTATGTGCATTCCCCAGCGCTCAGAGCGTCTCACCTCAGCTCCTTTCTCCCCACTGCTCAATTAGACCTCCGCCTAACAGTCCGCAAGGAGTGACGCAATCGGAGGGCGTGTACCACAAGACAGCATGCACCCTTGTCTTTAATCCGCCCCTACTGACGGCATATAAGGCAAGCCAGACCAGCCTCAGGGCACGGAACGAAAGCCGGGGGAGATGTAAGAGGGGGGGGGGGGGGGGGGGGTCAGTGTTGCCATCACACGGGTATATTCGCATCGGCAGCGACTGCGAAAGCGTTACACACCAACACACGCACGGATTCGATGAGAAAGAGGAGGGTGGGGGAGACGCGTTCCACTTTCACCATCGGTGTCGCACTCCTCAGTGCTCGCTCTCACTTTCTCTGCACTCGGTGGCGACGGCGACGCCGGTTTGTAGAAGAGAGGGCAAAACGCGGAAAGAAAAGAAGAAAGTTGAGGAGGGCCGCAATAAGGGTAGCGGCGGAAAGTGCGCGCGCGGTTGCGTCGGAACAGTGCCCGCTAGGAGCGAGCGAATCCGGAAGCGGTGGCGGCTGCCTTTGCGTCGGCTTCGCCACCATCGGCCTCGAAACAGAGCAGCACTGCGCGTTGGTGGTGGTGGTGGTGGAAGAGGCCAGTCGGAGGCCACAGCATCGAGGAGTCCCGTACACTGAATCGATCAGACTGGCTCCCCGCAGGCGCAAGGATCGCACTGCAGGGGTCGACACAGGCTCGTCAGTCTGCCCACGTTCTGAGTGCGGACGGTGGTTAGCCGGTCGTGCAGCCGGCTCTCGCTGACTGGGGCAGCCGGCACAGTTGAGCAGCCGAGCCCTGACTGTGGACTGTTTTGTGTGCGACGGTATCCGCACGTAGCCGTGTTCTCTCTCCAACGTCATCTCCTGCTCATCACTCCAGAAAAGCAACAGAAGTGACAGGTGAGTGGCATCTTGTTCGCAGGCAGCCAGCCAGTCAAGTGCCGGAAAGAGACAGACGAGCGCCCTATAATCCTTTCCCTGTGCTAGCATCGCCCACTTTATCTTTACTTTTTGGATATGATTATGCATCTAGACCAAACAAAACTGAGCAAATGAAAGCGCTCTTGAGCCGGTTACCACTGCATTTGTAGAGCACATTCATTTAACGGCGCAGGGCTCCTACGAAGCACGAATTTGGACCGCTGATGAAGGCACGCCTGTGGCATTTCATGAAGATTGTTTGTAGAGTAATAGGTTCATGTATTTACAGTTTATATCCTAAGAAAAAGCACTGAGAGATAGGCTGCGTACTCCTCGCTTTCAACGATAGGACAGCTTACCCACGAAAGCCAACAAGAACGGTTCCCCAGGCAGCCAATTACTAACTGCGCCTGCGTAAAGTGTGTTCCGTGTATATTACAGATATTCATATTTTCTGCAAGCAGGAATATTGCGGCAATTACTCGCATCATCAAGGAGCCACAATTAGCTGAAAGGCGCAGTACACAAACGTAACCAAGTCAAGCAAACGTAGTACGAAGTAATCATGGCCATAAAAGCTTTCACCCTCTGACATCAATAGCAGTTCAGCCACGCAAAACTAAAACAGCTGGAGTTGGAAAAAAAAAAAAAAAAGATACAGCCAGCTCTGTCCTCGAAACAGCAGAAGGCCAAATGAAGGGGAATTTGAATGCCTTCGCTCTAGCCTTCAGCTCGACAGTTCATTAGAAGACTGAAAAAAAGGACTTTTTGTGTTTTTTTTACTTACGAAGAGTAAGAGCTAGCAAGAGAGAAAAGAAACACGGTGATGGGACACTGAAGGGCGCCTGTCCTTTTTGTGCAGCCATGTTAAATAAAGGTCGGCCCTTAGCGTTGCGAGCAGCGCGTGTGCTCCAGCGTTGTACGAGTAACAGTGAGAATTATACTTTTGCTGATCGCGGAGCTTCGGTATTCCGTGACATACTTCACGTTACCGACAGGAACATGAGATAGCTATCCTGCGTGTATTGCTTCATCGCCCAAACATTCGTATTTCTTTTCCTTTTTCCTTGCATCAGCATATTTTCTTTTCTCTATTTAATTTCCGGCTGGCGCGATAAGTGGTTACAAGGTGTTACTAGTTTTGCAAGGCCATCAATCGCGGAAGCCTTCGGTGTAGTGTCGGGTCGCCAGCTGCATCGTGTGCGCTATTTTGTTTCACCTCTTTTTTGCACGCGCGGTACTGAACTTGCACCGCTATTCCCATTCCACTCGGACTTCAAATACTCAGTATGCTACGTGCGACGTGTTGCGCGGAAGAAACACGTTTAGAAAGGAAGCATTGATTATTTACGACTGAATCAATCCTCGATTGCATTGCGCACGAAGCTGCCGGTTGAAAGTCCATCCTTCGAAGGGAGGGGGAGCGAACGTGCTCTTGTGATTGTACCATATGCCGTTCTCTTAAATGTTGAAAGAACCTGCTCACATGGTAGATGTGGTTTCACATGAATCAGCCCTGCCAGAATGCAATCATCGAGAGAAGTAAGCTGCAGGTCTTTTAGATGGCATCGTTCAGAACACATTTCGAATTACAAATCGTATAACTACCCCGATTCGGTGCTTATTTCGCATAGCTGCTTGGTAAACACAGCAAGCATGGCCTCTCATACGTCACACTTTCGTGAATTCATCCAGCTTTTTAAAGGCCTCCGTAAATAAGGCTCCTCTGGAGACATGCCCCTATTCACTCTGCCCGATGCGTGCGAGATGAATCTATTGTATCATACGCTTTTTATCCCCCATGCGGTGGGTGCCGTTATTTAACAGCTTCACGGCAGCAAGCAGGCAAATTCAGCAACAGTCGGAGCCATACTAGGTACACCAAGCGGGGTCTCTGCTGAAAGTTCTTGTTGCTGAGCGTCGCTGCCCGAACCCAGGCACAGTGGTTTGCGATAAGCGCGACCAAAGACGTTGCTTTTCCCAGGGGTCTCCAATCTGAGAACAGCGGAGTCACTTATCTGTTTGTATACATTATACGCCTACGCCAGATGCAAATTTGCTTTTGCGGAGATACGGGCCGGGTGTTTGCATAGCGAGTGTTAATACTCGCTTGAATTATTAAAACGGACGTACCCCGCCTACTGGCGTTACCTTTCTTGTCTTCTGCTCAGACAGTGTGGGCCCATAAAGCAAGGTGTTCTGTCCATGGTCGGCCCTTTGACATTAATGTTCCTCGCTTGGCGTTCGGCATACACTAACATTTAAGATCACTACGCCCTTTGCACCAAAAAGGAAAAACAGGTGCGTGTTGTTCCTGAAACAACCAGTCCATCGGGGCGAGCGTATCTAGCAAAACATAGCTTTTGTTTGTTTTTTTCTCTTGTTCTATCTTTTCTTCACGCGCAGGCACCTCGAGCGTCATGCGGTTAGCTGCTTTCCTGGGCGTCGCTGCTGGTCTAGCTGCCGTCGCCTCTGCGGCGAAGATATACCGCCCTGCCGTGTACACAAGCTCCGGAAAGCTCGTGGGGCTGAAAAAAGAGGCATTCGGCCGGCCTATCGACGTCTTCTACGGGATACCCTACGCCCAGCCACCTCTGGACGAGCTTCGTTTCCAGAAGCCTCTGCCAGTGACGCCCTGGAAGGGACTTCGCGATGCTTCGACGCCACCGTTCCCGTGCAAGCAGCCGGACTTTTTCGTCCACCAAAACTACACTATACTGACACGAAACTCCACTGAAGATTGCCTCTACCTGAACGTGTGGACGCCCGCGAGGTACTGTCGAGATGTCAAGACCTGTGGTCCGAAGGCCGTCATGGTCTTCATCTACGGCGGGGCGTTCACGTACGGCAGCAGCAGCTGGTCCTTCTACGACGGCATCCACTTCGCCGCCGCTGGAGATGTGGTCGTGGTCACGCTTAACTACCGGGTCGGGCCATTCGGCTTCTTCAGCTCAGGACTGGATGGCCTCAACGGGAACCAGGGAATGTACGACCAGATCCTCGCGCTCACCTGGGTCAAGTCCAACATCAAGCATTTCGGTGGCGACTCCGAGTTGATCACCGTGTTCGGCCAAAGTGCGGGAGCCATCTCAGTAGGCTACCTGCTAGTGTCGCCGCTGAGTCGAGGTCTATTCCGGAGAGCCATCATGGAGAGCGGCAGCCCCTTCTGGATGCTGCACGACAGCCGAGACACTGCACTTCAGAAAAGCTACTCTCTCGCTAATGCCTTGGGCTGCACCAAGGGATTCGACAAGAGCATCGAGGACCCGCAGGTGATGTCCTGTCTCCGCTCAAAGGACGCCAACGAGATCGTGAGCGTCGCCACGGAAGTCCTAGGAACTCAAGCTGAAACTTTTTTTCCCAGCCGTGACGGCGAGCTCTTCCCTGATGACGCCAATGTTCTCATGGATGCCATGAAGACTTCTGGCGTGGAACTGCTCATAGGAAACAACAAGAACGAAGGCACCTACTTTGTCTACAACTTCCTCGCCAAGGGGCTCAAATTCCACAACCTGGGGCATATCACAAAAGATGAGCTAGGTTTCTACATGGTGCTGTTCTTTAGGACTATGCTGCAGACTGGAGTGAACGAAATCCGCGAGTTCTATCTGGGCAAATTGAACAGCACCGACCCCAATGTGGTGCTGCAGCGCGGATCGGATGCTGTGGGTGATTTCCTGATTACCTGCCCCAGTCGCTATTTCGCGGAGAAGTACCAGCGAAAGGGACAACCGGTGTACTACTATCAGTTCTCGCATCGACCCAGCTTCAGCGTGTGGCCCACGTGGATGGGCGCGACGCACTTCGACGAGTTCCCCTTCGTGTTTGCGCACGCCATGGCCTTCCCCGAGATCGTGACTCCTGAAGAAGTCACGCTCAGCAGGCAAATGGTGGACATCTGGACAACGTTCGCCAAATTCGGGTGAGTAAGGACGGCCGTAGTAGATCGCACATTCTTCATTTTGAGGAGAAATGCGATACACCATTGGTCTTTGGGAAGCGCTTACTTACTTTGCTTTTTTTATTATGTTAAATAATCTGCCGTACAGAGCCCAAGGTATACATCGTGCTTATGCTACTCCGTTTCTCCGTGCATATTCGGCATTCCCGCTCAGCGTTCGGCGCTTGCAGCTTTGCGTGAAAGTACAAGCTTTACGGTCCTCTCTCTCCTTCTCCAGGCGCACACGCAAACGCGAGTGCAACCTTAACTGAAATTACATATGCGCGTGCGCACACAAAGAATGTTCCTAAAAACAAAGTAATTCTCAGCAGGCACTACAGGGAAGTTTAGAGTCCTGTTCATATTGTTACGTAAAAACAATGCCCCATTCAGCGTCGTTTCACCTCGAATCACACATGGCCCCGGCATTCTTCAACCTTTCTTTTGTGTCTAACGGACTTACAGCTTTAGTAACTAAAGCGCTTTTGTGTGGGGCGCAAGGCCGTGGTTTACATTACGGGCGAGACCGAGGTGCCAAGGCCAGCCGTGCAGTCAACTACCTTGGGTTCTATACAGCCTCCAGCCGCGCACTTAGTTAATCTAGATTCCTCCTCCGCATCATTTTTTATTGTCGTTATGTTGCTTTGGAAAGCTGAACCATATGGGCGAGGGCTGTTAATATTGATGTCGATGTACATATCCTATGCGTCCAACGCGTTGGAGGTAGTAATCTTTCACTCGGAGCCAGACACGGCCACCGAAAGAAATGCATCTGTTCTCCTGCACTCGCCTACACCTCGACCTCATTTTCTTTTTGCGTCAGTTCATTGGCTTTCTTCTGCCTGCACCCTTTCTCGCTTAGGATATTAATCTGTTCCCTTACATCTATTGTATTCTACCTTTTGCTTAGAGAAACATGTCGTTATATGCTTTAAGTTCCTAAAAATATGCAGCGCTTCATAAGTTACAGGTTGTCATCGGGTAGTCAGCCACCCACTCCACAGGGCGAATCTTTCGCGTGAAGAAAAAATATTGCTTTATTGCTGTAGTGTAGGTTTGGAGTACTGGTTATAGCGCATACAGGTGGTGTAAACACACAGCAGACTGACTGTAGTCCGCTGGTCATCAACTATTGCCTGCTAGAAACAGCTATGTGGATCCGGCCCTTGACTGGCTGACAGCTTCCACAACACTGCGTGGTATTAGTGTGGCACAGTAACTCAGCGCCACCGATTGAGCCAAGCGGTTCGCAGCTCTAGGCCCTTTCTCCCCGGCATCATTGCAGTCAACAACTCCGCGTTCCTAACTCGCCCTAACAAGCATGCCTCGAACGTGAGCTGTTTCAGAGAGAGTGGGCCGGCGTGGTGAACTTCATTTCTCCGCGCATACAGACGAGGTACTTCACCATGTTGGCGATTCGTGCCGTTCGTGTCGTACACCTTGCCCCGAAGAAAACGCTGCTTTCTCGCCCCGCTACCTGCTTACATAAACGAGGGACCTTATCCATTTGCTCTCGTTTACAGCGCGCAGGCTTGTGGAGAGATAACTGAAAAAGAAAGCGGGCGAAGCGGTATCGCCTAATTTTTCGATCTCGCTGGGAGAGGTTTTTGTTCTTCGCGTGATGCTTCAGTTGAAGCGGGAGTAGAGTGAAGGCCCTATCCAACGTCTCTGACGCAATCCAGCGCAGCAACGCCGTATATTATCTTCACTCTGTGAGGGCTATACGGTGTGCTGAATGCGACCGAAGTCGGGCAGGATGTTTCGCAAAGGAACAATTCCATGCACTCAAAACGATCAGTTTCGGCTTCTCCTCGAACCAGGAGTGTGCTCCGAAGATACCCGCGCGCAGCGCAGATGCGGTATCCAATTTTATTGTGGTTCCCAGCCATTCAGCACCTGCAAGAGTGCCGAAGCCGGCTTCAAAAGTAGCGCTCATTGCGTCTTGAAAATTATACAGATCTCGACTACCGTTTTGTTTGTTCCACTAATGGCACGATAGCTGCGAATGATGTGCCCTCCGCCTCCGTCGCTTTGGACGAGGTGTTATATTACACCGTTGTGAATGCATTTGATTATTTATTTATCATATCTTACTTATCTTCGCTGCAGATGAACGAACTACATGAAATATAGAATTAATTAGAAACTACCGCCGCAAAGTGGCACTTTGGTCATTCGCAATTTCTGCTTTAGGTTTTATTATCTGAAGCTCCAGGACAAGCACCTTTAATGTGCGAATGAGATGAACCCTCACCTTTCGTAGAAACGTTGTTTGCAATATATCCTGTGGACGATCAAGAGCTCCTAACACTGCCGTAATCGCAGCTCGGACCGGAGCTGCCAGCAAAGGTTATGCGCTGTCTCTCTTCCTATCTGCACAATCGTGTTCACGTAGTATAAATATAAACAAAAACGGGTTGCAGTGACGTCACGGCTCATTCAGCCACGTATTTAAGCACACCCCCGTTTTGTCGGGCCCTAGACCGGGCGTCACCTTTACCCCAATATCGGCAGAGTTTGCTCAATGCATAAAGGAGAGGATCTACCGCTCTCAGACGGCAGCCCCTAACCCTTGCGCCGGCAGAGACCTCCGGTGCTCCTGAGAAAACCATCGCATAAAGTACTCTCTATAGGTTACCGACTAAGCACAGTCTGGACTACGAGTATCAAAGGTCGAGAACCGCGCCTTTTCGTAGATAGCCCGACGTATGCGAGTGCAGGCCTGGCAGCGACGGCGAGATTTGTCGAGACATGAGACTGGCAATTATGGGTGAGCCGAACATAGGCAAGGTTCACTGAGTGAGTGAATGGCGGCCGGGTCGGCTGATGACAGCAAGTTTCAAGGATGCGCACGCACAGTTCGTGCCTCCGGCACCCAGTAATTTCGTTCGGGGTTCAGAGCTGCATTGAGAGCTGTTATACTCTAACCGGAGCGGCGCCCCAGGCAGTTACTCTGAAGTATTGAGAACAGAGACAAAGCTGTTGTTCTTTGTCTACGAGCGTCAGCGTTCCCCGAAGCGACAACGCACCAACGTTCGCCGGAGAAGATCGCAATGCGTCATGAGCAATAAGAAACGGAGGACAAAAAACGGGGGCATATATAAGAAATTTATTTTTGGACTGAAAGTTTCGCTGGCAGCCCATAAACTTAAGAAAAGCCGGCCTATGACCTGCGCGTCCACTTCATTTTCCCTTCACTGACTGCACGGTCAGCTGACACGCTCGCCCTCTCAGCACACACATCGGCTACAGTAAAATTGGACAGTTTACGAATACTCCGCGTTTCGCAGGGTATTTCACGAGTTGTTCCACTAGTGAATTTTAGGCATAGACTTGTTCCTGTCACTGAGTGCGTTCAGTGGCGATTTCCGCAGGCTGAATGCCTTCTTACGAGCGATGTTAGGCAGGCCTCTCTAAAGAATGCAGAATTTCATATTCCTTGCCCTTCCCCTTTCGCTTTTTTAGTGCACTACTTAACACAACCCAACCAAGAATCTTGTGTGAAGCGTTGGAGTAAGTCGGGTAAGTTCGGGTTAATTCGGAGGAGCGTTACGCGAGCTGCAGCCAATGGAGGAAGCTCGGGTAAGTTTAAAGGAGCACCGCGCCAGCTGTACACAACGAGAGATCTGCTTAAACTGGATCAGAGCTTAACCTAATTTTAATATTGCCGCCGGACGTGCTGAAGACCCAGCAAAGCAAAACCATGAGCCAACCAGGCTAAACACATGCTTGGGCACGTCTACTCGGTTTAACTACGTTAAAGTCCTACCAGCTTTTTTTTTTAGTCATTAATATTTCCATTCCTTTTCACGAAAAGTTTGGTATTAGATACGTAAATAATCCATTTTTGTAGAAAACCGCCGCCAGCTATTAGTGAAAAGAACGCACTTCAAATCATGTCTCTCTCTCTCTCTCTCTCTCTCCTCTCTCTCTCTCTCTTGCACGCTGCTAGTTCTTGCTGCAGCATAGATTTAGACGTAAGGCTTCTTCAGAACCACCATGGTCAAGAACAGGCACTTATGTATATGTAGTATTCCATGGCTCAATGCTCGTTAGTTTGCCACATATTAAAGACGTGTATTGTTCTCAAAGTGTAACCCTGTGGACACCGGATGCCCTTACTGCAAGAGTTGAATATTTGTGCCCTTGGCTGCAGAAACCACAACATGTCTGGTGTGGCATCGACGATTCTGAGTTAGCAAAGTAGTGGCTTTCAAGGAAAAGAAGATTAGTTGTGTCAAATCATCTATGCACATCTCAAATTAGGAATCAACTGTGCCTCAGTATTGAGAGAAAAGCCACATTGGATTTTTTGCGCAAGAACTACCGTCATTGCGCCTTCGAACCTCCGGCTTCTGACAGAAGGTGAACTCTTCAAGGCCAGTAAGTTGCGCAGCTATACACAGATCTAGACACGCGAGTGCTCACGTTTACGCGGGCGGCAACCGCTTTGGCAAGTTGTCAAGACTGCCGCAGGCTGCTTCGGTGTCCAACTGAAGCAGCTGAATGGACAGGTTTTTAGCATACTATGAAGTGGCTTCTTCCGTCGGGTAGAGCACCGGGGTTACGCGGTTGCAACATCATACGTGGACTGACATTTACCTTGGAACATTACTTTCGTGAGATGGTGACGCGATTGGCGTTTATGGTGCGTGACAGAAGTATTCGCTACGTGATATTGCCGCTACCCGGAACTGCAATAACTTCGGTGGAAGTCAGTCAGCCGGAGCCAGGGCGTCAAGATGCCGTCACGGGCCACTGCATATGTGTCGAGCTATCCTTTGCTCGTTTCCGTGTAGGAGTTCCAGCGCTGTGAGACGATGCTAGTAACGAGGAATAAAACACGTGACAACGGGAGAGTGACGTCCTTCTTCGCATAGCCTTAGCACCAATTCAGCAAGCAGGAAAGCGTACACCGTGGTTAGGTGTGGCGCTGGTTAGCCCTAGGCAAGGCTACAAGCTTAAACAGTAGGCGGACGAATTCTACAGCTCATTTGGGGAGCACTCTGTGCGGCGAGCGGAGGCCTTGAGTTTACAGTCGGCACCAGCAGTACATCTTTTTTCTACTTTTTTAAATTTTAGTTTCTACAAGGAACAAATTTCTACCGAAGACAGGTTACAGTTTTCACTTCTAACGGCAGTTTGAATTTAAATTGTACAATTCACTCGTGCTTTTTAAATTTCCGCATTCCACATTCCGTTCGTAAATAATTGTGATTCCTTCTGTATTTTAGGATATCACGATCTAAAATCTACAAATGGCACCGGTTTGAAAGTGAGCGCTTTATCAGAAGGCAGTCGATGATTACTACCGAGTCATGGTCGTAAATAGCAAATTTCAATTTTTTTCCTCAGTGTATTTCTTCATGGCGCAGAATTTTCTTAATACCTTTTCAAAGTCAACGCTTAATAAAAATAAGGCAGGATCACCGGAGTAAATAAATATTCCCTTTTTTATTGCTTATTCCCGAACTAATGTGGCAGTGGTCTTATTGTTCTTTCTTAAATACACTCAGAAAGTGGCCTTTTACTGGTCTCCTCGTAGAGGATTCGCACGATGGGTATGTCAGGGCTAGCATGTTACACTACTGCATTTAGAGAGATATAACTATAGGCAAATGGACAAGAACACGAGACAGAGATGGTGAAGAATACTTGGTAAAAGACGAAACAGTGGAGAAACGAACTTCCAGTGCTCGTGGGCGTCTTTTCACAGCGCTCGTAATCATTTCTGTGCGCTGAATTTTCCGTCAGAAAACAAGCATTAAGTCACCAGAAATTATTTTGCTTCGTGTCTTATAGTGGCTCTAAAACAACTATCGGCGATGCCCCGTTATTTCGGCATGCCATTGCGATGGTCATGCATGCACAAAGTCGTCGTTCAATGAAGCATCAATCCCCAGTTTCTGTTTCTGTCTTTATTTCTAAAATTATGCTCGAAAACGTGCTACGCTGTCTTCTCGTCAAACAGGGCACTTCATTTTGGTAAAGCACCACAGCAGTTCTGGTAGTATATAAAAGGCTCAAGATTGCTGCCGACTGGAAGAAACACAGTCGTAATCACTCTGGGAGTTAAATGCCTCCAGCGATACTTCTGTACATAGCCGATATTTTTATTTTACCTGCCAGTCTTTAAAGTAATGAATGGTAACCGTTGAGCGCGTTCGAACTCTCTCCTCTGCAATTTTTTTTTCCCCCAGGCGCATGACAACGCTGGGAAAGATAGCGTGGCCTCGGTACTCGGCGGCGGGACCCTACATGGTGGACATCGCACTGAAAAGCCTCACGATCAAGAAGGGACCTCAGGAGGAGAACTGCAACTTCTGGAGGCGCTATTTCTCCCTCGACGGCTGAGGATCGCTGCCTGCCCCGTTGCAGACTGCACAAGTGCCAAAGTAGAGCGCACAAGACATCGAAATCCAGTGCGTGCGGCCGCCTGTAGAAAGAGGCCCGCATCTCATAAGAGTGACAGTCCGTGCATCGCTTTTGCGACACGCGTAAGGTGACGAAGTGAAAAACCACTGCAATAAGTGGAGAATCCTGTACCACGGCTAACGACAGATAGCTAGGAAGTGACACCTTGAGAGTCCTCACTAAGCAATCGAGGTGTATCTGACGATATTGCGCTGTTCTTCAGTCGCATTGTTCAGCGCCGTCTTTGTGTCACTTTTTGCTCGTTGTCCTCGTTGTGTAGTGCTGTTGCAAAAATTATGAATCAGTACCAACTCGCCCAGACTTCCATTCTTCTGCATTGTTCGCCCCTCATTACGTCGAGAGGCAGTTTATTTAGACTATTGCTGGTATAAAAAGATCCTAAGCTAATGTAATTTCTTATCTTTACAAATTCTCAAGTAAACTAAAGTAGCTGGGTCTTACGTTCGCGCACTCACGAGAGGCTACTGTTACTGTTGCGATTGTTGCCGCCAAACTCTGTTCGCAGTCAGAATAACCTCAGACAGCTCGTAGCAGTTTCAAAACGCAGAATAAGTATGTAAGTTCCCTTAATGTTATGCGCCCGCACAATCGGAATGAACACGTTTTTATTTTTTTAATTGGGGCCCTCGCTCTTTACCGAAGGGCATGTTTAGCCTCCCGTCAATGCAGGCACAGTTCGACACTGCCTCGAAGGTGTGTGTGTGTGTGTGTGCATGATTCTTTAGTGAACATTTGTAAACATTTAAGAGTACTAATGGCACGCAATACGACATAAACTAAATGTTTACTGTAAAAAATTAATTCAGAAGCGTTCGAGAACCACTGCACCCTCATTGTTCCGAGTAAGGAGTCTGCAGCCATATACCACATCACTTCATTTTCTGCATCTAACACGTAAAGAAAGCGCTTAATTGATCCTCATCTCATTCTGAAATAAAAACGCCTTCCCCAGTCGGGGAAACTGAGCAGCAGAGAATCACGGCTCGCTTCCCTGCACCGGGGGAGGGGGGATGGAAGGAGGATAATAGGAGAAAGAGAAGCGCGAAGTAAGAATGAATTAAATACAAAAATGCCGCACTCGAAAAGCCTGCGGCATTGTTGCAGCCTGTCGCGCGAGCACGACGCTCTCAGGAAGCTTAGTAGTGCATAGGAAGACTTCAGGGACGATGACCGCTGTTCAGGACACGGCTTGAGTGGCCTATTGGGCGTCCCTTTGTTGAAACGCAGGCACCTAACTGAACAGTCAACTCCTTTCTTCGTCTTGTCATTAGTCTGAGAATTCGTGTCCCCGTGTCCCCCCCCCCCCCCCCTTTCGAGTAACTTTACAGCCTAAGCAACTTTAGGGTAGGGTTCACGGTGGCTGCCTGCGACAATTTTATCCACACTGCCAACACGCTGAAACAAAGCCCTGTTTTCAGCAGTGAGTCGAGTCTGTCTCGGCGCGCAGGTGCCTTGCTGAATCCCTAGTCGTCTATCGCGCTAGAATCACGAATCAGCTTATGTGTATTGAGTGTACTAATTGTTGTGTGAGTATTTGTTGCGACCATTTTGTTCACTGCGCAATGTTGTCATTTGGAATAAAGCGCGAAAGATGTTGCACTTACAGATGCGCAACTGTTGTGTCGTTCATCTAGCATTTCCTTGCTTCTGCCGGCAAGTATATCGCCTTTCTGCACAAAAGCGTAGCAGGAAAGCGTTCGGTATCTGGTCGAACATAAGGCAGGTGCATCTGCCGTTTTAAGACGTGGTTAGCTGCGGCTCCACAGACCCAGGCACAAGTGGCTGGAACTGGACCGCGAACGCGCTACACCGTGAGTGGCATTTACCGGCATTTTTTTATCTCTCCTACTCTCCAACTTTTCACCCCCTTCCCTTACGATGCGGGGGTTCTGGTATGTATACGCACTGAGACTGTTATCGCGCCTTTTCTTTCTTTATAAGCTTCACCTCCTCCTCTAAATATGAGTAAGAAGTGAGCGAGTGTTCAGAACAGGCACTCCTTTGGTAGCTGTTTCCCCTGCTCACTTGCACCAGATGCACGATTTGTCAGCTGAGAAAGCATTTAGTAATCGGACAAAGATAACTAACTTGAAGTGGATAATAACTGCATAGGTTATTTACAGCACTACTTCTAGATCCGTGTACCAGCTGAGAAAGAATTTAGGAATCGGGTAAAGCTCACTAGTTTAAAGTGGATAATAACCCTCTACAAGCGCATATTTTATTTATAGCACTACTTGTAGCAAGAAATTTCGAACCCTTTTAAGTAAATAATGGTCTGAAATAAATGCGAGATTCTCCTCTAGAAGCTACGAAATATTTTCCATGCCTAATAGCAATTTTAATTGAAATAGAAAGGAAAAGTAACTGAGAATCTTTTCATAAGAAGTAGAGTTAGTTCATGACTGTTGTTCTAAGTTGCATTGTCCTGAAGTTCGGCAAGTGAAAACTTCGAAATATGAGAGAAATGGCAAAGTCCAGTTTATGCGACTGAAGCTCGATGAAAGCTCATCACTCAAGTCTACGTCACGGACCTCTTACATTCACGTGGAGTGCAGATCGTATTCAGTGTTTTTAATCCCGTTGAACGTTAAAAAGTGTATTATTCCGCGGTTAGACTCCATTCTTACTGCTAGTCACTGTCTCCTTTCAAAAAAGAAGTTCTTAACGGGCCCTCATCACAGGAAGGAGCCCTAGCACATTCGCACGTCTTGTGAGGCGGCTTTGATCTCGGCCCGAAAACGAGGGGGATGATGCCCTCGTACCTCTCGTCAGGACACGAGTACAAACTCCCCATACAAGCACAAGTTGTCCATAAGGTATAAATATTCGCACAGCCTTAACTACGGTCAGGAAAAGCCGGTCGCTTCATACTTCAGCCATCCGCATGCAAACGGCGCAGAAATCATCTGTCGGTTTATATCATTTAATCATACAGTGTTCGAATATTTAAAAATGTCGTCCAGGTACACGAAAGGTTCAAAAATAAATACATCTGATTTTACTGAGGATCACCATGTTAATACGCCATCATTGCGTGCGATGGAAATCGTTGTTTGTCATTTAAATTGAATGTGCAAACTAGGGTAGTTTTTGCGGATTGCGAAATTATTCTCGACCGATGCCCTTACAGGCAAGTTGCGCTCGTTATAAGAGAATGCTGACTAAAATGTGCAGTGGCCATGCCCATTATTAATCAAGGCGCCGGCGCTAGAACTGACGTTAAAAGATATTCAGCCAGTTCCACTTAAAAGCCATATCCCAATAATCCACAAGGCCCTCGTTGATTCACTATTGGCCAATGCATTCACCAATTAAAATTTCATATTGCATTCAAAAACTTAGTAACTACAGCCCTTTACATTGAAAATGTG
The DNA here is from genome assembly GCF_055824585.1 of Amblyomma mixtum. NCBI lineage: Eukaryota > Metazoa > Arthropoda > Arachnida > Ixodida > Ixodidae > Amblyomma > Amblyomma mixtum. The sequence continues at coordinate 122,536,626 of NC_143017.1, read as the reverse complement.
GTTCGTAGGGAATGTGAAGAGGAAGATTTTGCGCGCGCCGTGAAACAAGCCAGATGAAGAAGCTGTGAAGAAGAAAGAAGCTGTCGTTTTTCATGAATACATTTTTCAAAATTCACGTTTGGCTCCGATATTTTGTCGTAATCCTATGAAAATTTCCTTATGTATACCACTATGCCTTGGCCAATCCCCTCACGTGGGTATGTGCCATTATAAAGAGGTGAAGAAGAAGAAGAAGAAGAGAGAGCGGTTCCAACACATATCAGCCAGGTTACGCGATCCCCTACTAAATACTGCTGATTATCAGCACTTAGCGTATAAATGGAACGTCCGTTCGTGTAAAACCAGGCAGTGTGAGGTAGCAATGACGTGACTGCGGTGCAGGATTCCCAGTTTAAATTTATACCTATGCAGATGTGGGTGGTCTCCGACAAACCTATGTGACTCATGCGGGGACGTTGAATCTGTGGACCATTTCCTGCTCTACTGTCCAAAGTTCGCACTTCAGAGAAAGATTTACCTGGAGGTCCCTCTCTCCAGGTTAGGGCTCCCGTTATCTATGCCAGTGTTGTTATCGTTCGGAGCGAGCGCCAAAGGATTTGCATTGAGTTCAATTTGTGGGAATCTCCATGATTACATAATTGCAACTGGTAGGTTGATTTGCTAACTCCTTTAAAAGTCTCGGAGTTTTTTTTTTTAATTACTATTATTCTCGCCAAAATGTTCTTTGTTATTTCACTTCAAATATTCTTCTGTCGTTTTTCATGAATACATTTTTCAAAATTCACGTTTGGCTCCGATATTTTGTCGTAATCCTATGAAAATTTCCTTATGTATACCACTATACCTTGGCCAATCCTCCCACGTGGGTATGTGCCATTATAAAGAGGTGAAGAAGAAGAAGAAAGAAGCACAGGCCCGCTCTTATGGCATTTACCTCGGACACGGTCGCCCCAGTTTTTCTGATGGTCCTCTACGGGTCCGTGTTGGTCGTGGCCATTCGAGCCAAGAACAAATCTAGCCGTGGCCGAACCGCCGACCCTGCTGGCGGTGCGGCTGATGACGATAGCCAAGTCGGAACGGCTCAGTTCATGATCGCCGACCGCGACGTTGGATTGTACACCTGCACTTGCTCCATGACAGGTCTGTCCCCGTTTTTCGAACATCTTTGAACCATCGGCAGGCGGTAATAGGCTGCTTCTCTCGGCGGTAATGGCTTAGCCGCTCAGAGGTGTATGCGTTGTCAGGCGTGACGCCGTGAAACGAATCCGTTCCACCGCGGTTCGAAGAGCCATGCGGACACTTTAATAGCAGGTTCGGCTCTGTATGGTACCCGTTGCACAAATCGAACCCAATTAACTTCGCGCAGGTGACCTCAGGAGTGTTTTGGACATCAAAGGCATGTCCACTGAACTGGAAAAGAGCGCAATGACGTCTGCTCTTTTCCCTTAATTATACATTGAATCATAATTAAAACCTTTTCTCTTACTCATGCTGCAAATATAAATTACGCTGATCAACGTAATGGTCATAGACGTCATGGTCCCATCAGCATGCTGCCTTCGTGTACCAGTACGTTTGATAACTAAGCCGAATCGCAATAACAAAAGGGCCTTCACCGAACCTTCGCAAACATCCCCGTTCAGTATGTTTATAATTTCTAGTCCTCTCCAAAGCATCTCTGACCCCGCGTTTTATTGGTGTTGTGAAAACGGCATAAATAAATTATTCAGAGCACTGAACTAGCAGTAGCTTCACATCGAGAGCACCCCACGTAGCGTGGGCCAGTAATTTAAGGAGTACTAGGACGTGTCAGTGTGGTACTGAAGCAATAATCTTGGCTGCCGCCAAGCACAGACAGACGTTTTCCCGCTTCATATCTAAAGTATTTAGGTTTCTAAACTACCAGTGGTCTGTGAAGGTATCAACCAACCTTAGCTGTACAGCTCAAACAAAGCGATAACAAAATGGTGGAAACATTGAAACGACGGCTTTTCCTTGGAGGTGCTCTTCACGCTCTTAGCCCAGCATGACAAATCCCGAAAGCGCATAAGATTCGGTTTGTCGTTCTTTATGACGACAACAACGGTTGGACCTACCCCTTACAGAACTGTAAGGAGTAAAACTGATCTAGTACCTGAAAACTTGAAATTGCTTCTCACCATTTCTTATGACTGACAGCATTTTTGAGTACGCAAAATATAGCGTTGCCGCGAACAGCCTCAAGCATATATCCTTCTAAATAAATTACCTCAAAAACACCTGTAAGCGGGGAACACGGCGCGTTCGCGCAGTTTCATTTTTGTTTTTCTCTTGCTGAGCCAGATGGCGTTTCACTTATGACTGTTTGTTGTTTTTATCGGATCATTTCATCCTCCTAAACTGCCACGTTCGTTGCAGCGACATGGGTAGGCGGCTCGTACTTGAACGCCACCACGGAGGCCGCCTTCAAGTACGGACTTCTCGGATGCCAGGCGCCGCTCTGCTACGCTTGTAGTCTTCTCGTCGGTAAGCAACACGCTCGGCGATGCAGGCACCTTAGAACTATCGAAGCACCGAAGATGGTATGGTATGGTATGGTATGGTATGGTATGGTATGGTATGGTATGGTATGGTATGGTATGGTATGGTATGGTATGGTATGGTATGGTATGGTATGGTATGGTATGGTATGGTATGGTAAGGCGCGGCGCGGCACGGCACGGCACGGCACGCCATGACATGGCATGACATGACATGGCATGGTACGGTATGGTATGGTAAGGTATGGTACGGTATGGTACGGTATGGTACGGTATGGCATAGCATGACATGACATTTCATAACATGGTATGAAACCGTATATGGGGTTTAACATCACAAAACAACACGGGTTATGAAGGACGCCGCAATGGAGAGCTCCGGATTAATTTCGATCCCTTAGGGTTCTTTATATGCACTGACATCGCACTCGGGCGCCTTGCGCTTCACCTCGATCGAAACACGGCCGTCCCGACCGGGATCGAACCCGCGTCCTGGAGCTTAACACCCGGCCTCCCTAACCTCTGACCCACAGCGGCGGGGTGGGAAGCACCGAAGAGTGCTTTGGCAACTCTGGTACCTAAATACACATTTTTTCTATAAGATACGAAATGTTTTATTCTTTGAACGCAACGAATGTCGTCTATGTCAAGTGCTAGGCTTCTCGACGAGAGCAACTTGTCCTTTCCCGCAGACGTTAAACAGAGACGCCGTGGATCTAAAGCTTCCTGTAAAGATACGATAGTAACAGAAGAGATTGTCGCCACGTATATGCTACGCACCTTACGCAGCAAGTAGGCGGTGCACCTAAGCACGTTTCTGTGCACACATCCTAACATTTACGGCTCCTTCTATAAAATGCACTCTAGCTTGCAAAACTGACAACCAAGCTTTTTTCCTAGCACACCCGATTACACTTTGCTAGAACCTGTCCGCAAAACTTAGATCTTTGTAATTTCGTCAGTGTTGACTACGTACTGAGCGGAATTGTGCTTTGAGAAAGCAAGCGCGGTGCGTGAACGAGGACTACTCCCCCTTCTTGCCGCAGGAGGTCGACTGTTTGCGGCCAAGATGCGTTCTGCCGGCTACAGGACCATGCTGGACCCGTTCCAGGAGCACTTCAGCCCATTCGTGGGGGCGTTGCTATTCCTGCCGGCATTCTTCGCAGAAGTACTATGGATGACCGTCGTCTGCTCGGCGCTACGTGAGCCTCAGTCTCGCACTCAGTCTCACAATATGCGACACACTGAACTGAAAGCTATAGTCATCAACTCAGGAGCGCAATTCGCGAAGTGGTTCGTGCGTTATGAGTCTACGAACGATTGGCGCCTTGATAAGCTGGATTGCCACAGCTGCTGAAATAAAAGGCTTGCACCAGCCATGAACAGTCGTAGTGTGCGCAGTGTTTTAAGCATTCGGCCTCTGATTTGGCGCCGTCAACTGTGAACATTCCACTTCAATGCGAGCAAACTCTGGGGCGTAGAGGACATCTTCGGACGCCCGGAGAACTACGAATACATCCTACTTTGCAGCTTTGTAATTCAAATATAGCTGCGAGTGTTCCAAAAAACAAGAAAAAAATGCTCAACACAATAATTTAACGTCACTAATGTAGCAAAAAGGATGGTAAAAGACCACGACTCATTGGCAGTTATTCTAATCTGCTATTTTTGTCTGTTCCGGTAGAACTGGTACTTCGACTGAATACACCCAGGAAAGATTACATATTTAAAAAGATATAAACCTGCAAGACTGTCCGGGAGGTAAATGGAAGAATGGTGGCAAAGTTTACCCCTTTCCTCGCGTTTATTTGACTGTTTGGATTCTCAAAACATGGTTTGGTAAGTCATGATAGTACAGGGCGCGCGTTGGGAAGAAACAGATTATGGCATTCACGACGGAAATTTCACAATTATTTGTTTCGACCACAATGAAAACACGCTATGAGGGCAGTGCGCTACTTTGACATTAATATTTTCCTCCACGTAGTACCAAACAACCAGCTGGGGAACACCAACGCAAGTTGTGACAAAAAAAAAAAAAAAACTCTTAGGACAGTTACCAACTGTGTAATGCAAGATTTAGTGACAGCTGTTTTCAGTGGCGAATATGACAACGTTTATTCGTTATTAGTATCTCTCTTCTCTGGCAGAGTGCGTCTGATGCCATATTATCCTGTCACTCGTGACGACACTGTGTTCAGACCACTCAACGTGGAGCGTTGTCATGGCGCGTTGCAGGGACGCCATTTATGACGTCACTGCATGCGGGCTAATAAGCGTGGCACGTTGCGTTGACGTCACGCGTGACGCCGTTACATTTTCTGGCCAATCAGCGTGCGCGGTGTAGTGCAGACGACGTCAATACTGCAAAACCGGGAACTCTCTTGGCAGCTGTCGCTGTAAAAAAAAAAAAAGTCAGTCTATTAAAAACAATCAACAGAGAGAGAGAGAGAGAGAGAGGGAAAACTTCGGCAGCAGTCCCAGGTCTGGATCGATTTTTCAGGTGGGTGGGTGACGTTGAAGTTCGGCGTGGTATGTTGGCCCCCCAATCACATAGGTGATACGGACCCCCGGGAGCGGTCATGGTGTTAGTTGGAGTGCAAGAGTGGTTTGGTTTATTGGGTTTAACGTCCCAAAGCGACTCACGCTATGAGGGACACCGTAGTGAAGGGCTTCGGAAATTTCGACCACCTGGGGTTCTTTAACGTGCACTGAAATCGCACAGTACACGGGCCTCTAGAATTTCGCCTCCGTCTAAATTCGGCCGCCGCGGCTGGGATTGAACCCGCGTACCTGTATTTCGGGCCAGCAGCCGAGCGCCGTAACCACTGAGCCACCGCGGCGGGGCGGAGTGCAAGAGTAGAAGCGTGTCAGGTAGCCCATGCAAAGGGAACGTACGAGTGACCGTGGAGAATATCTGACCGAAACAGTCTAACTGCTCGCAGCTTTTAGAGAAGTAAGTGGACACCACAGTTTAAGTATTATTTTAGCTGCCTTCATTTCCAGTGTCATTAGCAGCAGAGTGACGAAACGATCAAGTAGAACCGCCTGTTAGCACAAGGTTTTCTCTCTGATACTAACTGGTATAAGGAAAGACCACTGTGCGAGCTTCTACGGGGCCTTGTCATCATTGCAGGGTCCGCTGCCGAGGTGTTACTGCGGGTCTCCGGCAGCGACGCCATCATGGGCCCAGCCTTTCTGCTCATGTTCACCACCTTCATGGGCGGCCTCACCGCGATGATCCACGCCGACGCTGTCCAGCTCACCGTTATGTTCCTCGGCATGGTGGGGCTTTTCTGTTATCATTAGAAAACCGTAATAGGTCACAAAGTTACCAATGTCCGCATCTAACAGTAAATGTTCGTAGCTAGGTAGTTGTCACTATGCAACGCAATACAGTGACAGCCTGCTCTGGCTTGTCTGCTTTGCTTTTTGCAGTGGTTTTGCGTTCCATTCGTGTACTTCAATCAGCACGTGGTAACGGCGACTTACTCGACCGGAGTTTGGCTGGGCAGCTTCACCACGGCGGAGCTTTCTGTATCCTACTTGGACAACCTGCTCGCGCTGGTCTTTGGAGGTGTGCCTTGGCAGGTAGTGCAAATACCAGCTCTTTCTGCGGAATAATAGGGGCACCATGGTTTACTGTGAAAGTGTTCAGTGTTGCCGTTAATCACATGATCGGCAGTGGCCTTTGTGTGTTTTCGAGACTGCAGTATTTTGTAAATGTTCCTGGAGCCACCAACAAATTTTCATGTATTCCAAAGTTAAGAAGTAAATTGAAGTTGGCAGAAAGCTTCGAGGATTTTCTTTTCAACAGCCGAGTGTACTAAGGCCTCTGAGGGCAAATACGTCAATGTGCCCCTTAGAACAGATTGTTCTAGCTCATTTTCCCAGGCCTGACTGTGACTAGAAGCTGAATGTCTAAAAAGCAGGGTAAGAACAACAATAAATTATACACGTTGTCCACTAAAAGCAGAAAACTCCACTAACTGCTGAAAATCACGCAAAATCACTTTGAAGCAAAAACTAAATTCTAACTTCACGTCCGCTCCAGCGTCAAATTGGCAGGGAGAGGTCAACCGCACGTACAGGCCCCTCAAACATGAAATGAAACTACCAGGTAGCGCAAAAATGGCGAATTTCTTGGTTATTTCTGTACTAAAGTGTAAAATGACGTATGGATTTTATACGCCAAGAGGAAAGCTAATTAAAAAACCGCAAAAAGTGTGCTTGTCACACAACAACATGAATTGATCACTACCTCAATGCTCAAGTTTTTTTCCCTTTCATATTGAAGGTACCTGCACCATCAGGTACAGCTACGTCCAAGCTCACAATCGTCACAGGTGCATAGAACGCCCATTCTCGACCCCCAGAGAGAGAGGTGTTCCGTACGCCTCAGACGTACAACTTTTGCCTCAGGCGTGGTACATTCAACACTGGCACTGCCTTACCCCATAGGAGGTCAAGAAATTTGGGAGTTTCGCTCCAAATCTCCGCGAATCAAACGGTAAACGTGTGTTCGAGCCGATCGACCGGCCGTGTGGCGCCGTTTGCAAAGTTCCCTTGCTCCTTCAAATGGCGTCGAGCAGAACGGTCCTTTCCCGATGACATGAACCTTGCTTGACGCTCAGCTTTTGAGATCATTGGGAATGGGTCTGCTAAACACACGGCAGTTATTTGGTCACGGCTTATTTGATCAAATTCGTTTATCTAAGAGTTAAAGTCTTCGGCAGAGTGTAAGTCAAGAAAGGCATCTCATTCGTCTGATCATGCATTGCTTTTTTCTTTCCTGTGGGCGGGTCGATCTACACGTTTGTAGGTCTACTTTCAGCGGGTGCTAGCTTGCCGAATGCCCCAAGAGGCAGAGCAAGCCTCCTACATAACTGCACTGGGCTGCATCCTTGCGGCGATACCTGCGATAATCATCGGTGCCGTCGCCAAAGCTGCAGGTGAGTTAGCAGTTCCTCCCCTGCGTCAAGCGAATGATGGGTGATGTCACAAGCAAAGTCATCATGCACCTTTCCACATTACATTATTCAGATTTCAAGAAATTCAGAATTCCTTTTTTTTTTGTTATCTTTGTCATCTTTACTCAATGATTTGTCGCAGCGGCTCAATAGGGACGCCTCTAGTGACCATTCGCGAACTAATATGCGCAAGGCGCACGGCGGTAAACAATGGGCAGTGAACGCATCTCGATACGTTATTACCTTACTGCAGTATAAATGAATCACAGGTGCAACTCGACGCTGCGAAATTGTCAAATGTGTACAAAGAATTTTGACGGGCTTCTCGCACGCTCACAGAATCATCCATGAGAGGCAACGAGACCCAGGCGCTCCTCTTTCAAAACAAAAGCATCTCAATGCTCCTCCCGCTGACGCTGCGGTACATGAGTCCACCAGCCGTCTCTGCCGTGGGACTCACGGCTGTGTCGGCTGCCGCAATGTCGACCGTCGGTTCCTCCACTCTGAGTGTGGCCTCCATGTTCGCTTGGAACGTATACAAGGTCTTCAGGAACACGGTTAGTATCGTCGTTCATGCGAGGGTCTTACGAGAATGACAGGTGTGGTCACTACACCTGTTGGATTCACACTCCCTTTCTCTCGTCGATTCGTTATGTTCGAGAATACTGCGGAGCTGTCTCCCTCTGTTCATAAAAACTAAACTAGCATCCTTATTAAATCGCTGTAATTACGGTTGAAAAGGCTCGGAATTAGTCTCCAAGCGGCCTACACGATCAGTTTAAGCCCCCTGCAACGTATCTACAATGAGCTGACTGTAAGCCGACGAAACAACTACGGAACTGCCGGTACTTTGTAGTCTGAGCAGGCGAACTGCAGAGAGCAAGTACTGCAACAGGACCAACTCGTGTCTAATTCCTGCAGCCTCGTCACGTAGTCATGGACAACGAATATTCTACGCATCGTTCAGCACGTGTACCGAAAATGCGTACCCAAAAAGTGATCAAACATGCTTTCGCTAGGAAGACTTATTACGCCTGTTGTCAGCTCGGTTCCAGCACATCCTAAGAACGCAACAGATGCGTGAAGAGTATGAGGAACGCTTTTTTTCTCACCTTCTCTTGCGCGTTAAGGTGGCCTGAAATCGTACCAAAATAACTCTTAAAACTCGCTACTTTTGTAACTCAGCAAGTTGTTAGGTCGCTGGCCTCCATGTCAAGATTTTACTTCACGGGCCAGCGGTTATGTTGTGACGTCTTGCTCTCAAACCTGGTTTCTCAAACAGGCCTCCGACTACGAGGTGGACTTCGTAATGCGCCTGAGCGTAGTGGTGGTCGGCATAAGCGCCGTATACCTGGCCAGCGCCGATGCCACCGCATTGCGCGCGCTGTGGTCTCTGTCGGCCGACATGGTTTACGTGGTCCTCTTCCCGCACCTGCTATCGGTCTTCTACTTGCGTGACCACTGCAACACCTACGGAGCCCTGACTGGATACGTCGTCGGAGTCGCACTCAGGGCAAACAGCTTCGACAGCAGCTGGACGTCGGATCCACTCAGGTATATGAACTAATCCATTGTACCGAACCATCCATAGCACCTTCGTTGGCTCTTTATTCCTTCACCCCCTGGCTGCATCAGATGAACACCTATATGGCTCCCTTTGGGTAAGGCACTTGTACAGAAAAAAGTGGCGGAAAGAGATCAGTCTTCTAACCGAGTACATTACCCACCTCTCTATTTCACTACTTCTATCAGTCGTAGGTGAGTATGGTGGACTCAATGTGCACTGTCCGTGTCCTTCCTCGACAAAAAAAAAATCCCTGAACTATAGCGTCGTTTATTTTCTCCAAATGGTTCTTTGAGAAAATCAGGTCTCAGTAGTGCTTTAAAATATAGGAAATCCAGATTGCATTCCTTTATTATAGGGTAAACTGTTCTTCGCTCGTTCCTCAAAAATGTGCCGTCGGCGACACCGTCCGCACATCTCTTCGGGGACCTTGGGTAGCACCCTTCCCGGAGGTGCAGAGTGCTCCTTAACCACCCGCAACCATACTGTGACTTTTTTCCTTTTTTTTTTTCAGCGACAACAGGCAGGTGCTCCCTCTAGAGATGGCAGGACAACGCTACCCTGTTCGGACTATGGCCATGATGACCTGCTTTGCTACTATCATCGGAACTTCTCTCTTCTCCAAGTGGCTCTTCGCTTACGTGGTAAACAAACGTGTACACGCCCATACATTACTATTTAATCTATTGATTCAGGAAGCAGTAAACAAAGCATCCGTGCGCCTGGCAGCTCAGGAAAAGTTTGAAAACTCAGAAAAAAAAAGTAACAGACTTCGTGATCTCACGTGGGCCTGAGAAGATACAAAGATAGATGCCCAATATATCTGCTCCTTTCCACCATATGGGCTCACAAGGAACATTTTTCATGTAGTTTTCACTATGCGAAAGGAAAGTTCACGCTGAGCAGTAAGGAGACTAAACTGATCTGGTATTGCCTCTACGTGCCCAGCGGATTCCTCCCAAGTACGACATCTTCGACTGCTTCTCGGCCTCGAGATCTGCCCCGGTTCGACACCGGCCGAGCGACTACACTGTCCGGGTCTCCTCAGGAGCTTCGTTCCTGCCATACTGGGCGCCTCGGTTGCTGCGCGATAGCGAAAGGAAGGCACGAGGCAGTCCGGAAGTGCGACCGCTCTTTGAAGCCGGCCGTGACCACGCCTCCGATTGTGCAGAGCCAGGTCAGTGCGCCTTGGCCTGCTGGCCTTCGTGCCCACGTTTCTTCCATCTTTTCTTCCAGTGACACTTGCAAAAAAAAAAAAATACTATACAGTACGCTGTATACGGGTTATACTGCAGTACGGCTTCCGTCATCACTTCCTTGCCACGAAGGAAAGACAGAAAGTTTAAGGGTTTCTCCTTCCGCCTTTTATTTTTTTATTAACCAAATTCACACTTATCTCATGACGAGGACAAAGAATTCTGAATGACTGCGAGATGACGCGCTAGAAGTGCCAGGAAAACTTCGCGATGTCAATCGTAGATCAGTCACGCAGCATATCTGCTGCTTGCTGTTCAAAATTAAACTGAATTTTGTGTAATACGTGGGAATAGTTGCGCTAAGTATCATTTTCAGAAAGCGAAGTACCTCACCTGAATCGTCTGTCGCAGCCCTCGACGGAACCTTGTCCCTGGCCCGCGAAGGTGACGGATTCCGTGAGCGCCGTTACTACAGCGCTCCAGAGCTGACGGTGCCGTCGATGCGCCAGTGGGACGTCGGTCAGGAGGCTGACCCGTCTATTATGGCGCTCAGAAGAGAAGTCGATGAAGGTGCAGTACCTCCCGACATTATCCCACCCCACAAAATTGTCGTGCCTTGCGAACTATGTAGATTACAACTCATACTGGTCGTAGGAGTTAAATAAAACAGGTTACTGCAGGACATTAAAAGATAAGACTGCGTGAATAAGACAAGGACAGTATACTATACTCTCCTTGTCTTATTCGCGCAGTCCTACCCTTTTAACGAAATGAACCATATATAGCCCGCAAGAATGTGTTTTACTACTGCAGGACATTCCGATATCCCAACAGTTGAGTTTCCCCTTCAGGTGGTAACGAGAGGAAACACTTGATGATGATGAATTGATGGCTCGGAGTCGCAAACAGTCACGTTACTCGATGGCGAGACAAGAAGGTTAACTATTTATTAACAATTGAATAAACGAGAAGAAACAAGCAAGGAGAAAACTATTTACAACATGACTGAACCATTGATTACACGAAATCAGCGCCACTTAACTGGGAGCGTTCCATTTTAAGCCTTCTGTCTCCGCTGTTGGCGGGGACAGCAACTAATTATAAAAAAGGCGACACTTCTCCCCAATCGACGCCCACGGAAAGGACAACAAAGCCTCCGTCAGCCAATCAAATACCTCGGAAAGGAGAGGTTCCGAGCATCAGAAGCTCACATACCCATCGGCGCCGCATCGCGCACCGATCGCCCACCGTAGACCCGCGTCCTCATAGTAATCGGCAGGGACGCGAGAAGGTTAAAAAAAAGCATCCATTGGCCACAAACACGACGACCACAGGCATACAAAACACTCCACTGTAGAACGCTGTGTGCTAGAAAGTATTTGTGGTGGGGAGGCAAACCGGAGAGAGAACAACCGTCCTGGCGACGGCGCCGCCAGCAACAGCAGCACCCACCGACACGCGTCGCGCCGAGCGTCCGCGGTGCGTCCGTCGTGCGTCCGCGGTTCCATGTACTGCGCTGGAGGCTGGATGGCACCGCAAAAAGTTCAGAGACCTTAACGCCAACTTTTCGATATCCGAGATATAGCGATATCCTGACTTTTCGAAAATGCTGCGTGTTCTCCTCGGCTTGCCATGCAGCCATTTTTTTTAACAGCCAGTTGCTCCCTGAATTAAAAGATCATTATTTAACAGCATAATTTGGGGCTCACCTGAAATGTGTCAGCAACATCGAACTCTTTTAACTGTGGACAGGCGGTCACACGTGCGTTTCCCTGCTTGGCAGTAAACTAGTTTGGAACTATATAGTATGACAATGCATGCCGCTGGACATAGTGACTAGCCGTCATGGTGGCTCAGTGGTTACGGCGCTCGGATGTTTGCCCGAAAGACGCGGGTTCGAGCTCGCCCGCGGCGGTCGAATTTCGATGGAGGAGAAATTCTAGAGCTTCGTGTACTGTGCGATGTCAGTTACAGAACCCCACGTGGTCGGAATTTCCGGAGCCTTTCACTACGGCGTCTGTAATCGTCTGAGTCTCTTTGGGACGTTAAACCTGTTACTAAGGAAAATCGCCTGTTACTAAGGAAAATCCACCCCAAAACCGCCAGTCATGGTCGAACAGTTTCTTCCAGGGGCCAAATCGACGCCTGGAATCCTAGTGAAGCCAGTGGTCCGACTTTAATAGTTGGTTCGGTGCACACTGGAAAATCGTGCCACATTATTTGAATCAGATTAAGCGCGATCAGAGTCAAACAGAAATACAAGGAGTATATATCGTCGACCCTTGCATAGGGGATTGAGCAAGGCGAGCAAACTCCTCCCCGCCATCTTCATTTGCAAAAGCTTTGGCGTGTCTTTTGTTAAAATAATATTTCTGTCACTTCTATGCGTTTTGTCGTGCTGTGAAATTTTTAACGCATCTTTCATCTAGGAGCGACAGAGTATGTTCCCGTTAGTAGTTGACTGTTTTCGGATAAGTCTGTACTATGTCCTGGCTGTATGCTTCCTGCCTTCCTGTGTTTTTTTTACTCTCCCTTAGTACTCGTTTGTTTTCAGATTAGAATGCGTTGTATTGTATTTTTTGTTTGTACTCTTATTTTCACTTGTTGTGTTCTCTTTCACTTTTCTACATAGTGTGTCATCTCTATGAAAATGCATTTTACCCTTGTATCCCCTCAACAATAATGCCCCCAACGGGCGCTGTAGGTATCAGAATAAATAAATAAATAAATAAATAAATTAATTAATTAATTAATAAACTGATGCTGCCGACACAGATGTACCAGAAATGTGGATATCGAAACGGACAAGGCGACCACAGCAGAGGTATAGAGAGCCTACCCTTCAAGGGGGGAAGGACGTTATGCTCGAGATCCATGTGAACGCTACCATCATCACCGCAGTGCAAAGAAGCCGAGCGTGTGAGCTAGACGTGAAGAAGGTGTACGCGAGTAGCCATACTGTTCGAATGTAAGAATAAATACAAAGTCCGTGCCAACTTAACGTCTCACAGATGTGTTCCCGCAACACTGAGTTATATTTCTTCGGTGATTTCGCGATTCCCGTGGTTGAGTCAAATGATTAATCACTCTGCATCTCTTCTGGACGCATTAAGGTACCCGTTCATGCTAATTTTCTTTTGCTCTTTCTTTCAGAAACTCGAACCAAGTGAACAACGCACCTAGCAAGGAGACTAGCGAGGACTGCAGTGCATCTTTCATTCTCCAGCGCGTACCGGCTCATCTATCGTTATACCATTTCTATTCGCGTGTTTTAGTCAGAGAGCTCTTGGCTTCTAAACGCTCCGCACAGTATTTGTTTACTCGTGGTTCAAATACATGGGCTTCTTTTCAAGGCTGTCATTCGTGGACCCTCCCGAAATCCTCGGTTCATTGAGGTGCTATGCCAAAGGTTCCCTTGCCTCACTAGCCTATTCTTTGCGTCCTGCTGAAACTCCTACCGACGTGCGCACACAGCAGTTACCGCCAGCGCCTACAGTTGACCCTTTGATCCACGATCCATATCACCAAAACTTTCCGTTTCGAGTAAGTGTCACGTAAAAGCAGGGGTTACTCATTTCATGCGCATGTGTTTCTCGCGTTTCCCCTGAATACGAAAAGAGACATCACACGTCAGTGGGAACAACGTATTCCCAGACAATGCCGCCGTTTATCTCTAGATGCGCGCGCCTCAAAACCCGTAAAAAATGTTCGTCACGTAGCAATTGCGTCAGTGGATGTTGGCAGGACCACAGGAAACAAGGACAAAACGTACGTCCGTTTTTAAGGTAAAAAAAAAAAAAACAACGTTATGCGCAACGCTCTGATTGTTCTTGGTTGCAAGATCTTCTCATGATGAAAAGAAGGATAAATGCTTTAGTGTTGTTTTCGTGCCGTTTGCCGCTGGAAGCGGTGGTGCCGTTCTGATGTCAGGCTCATCTGATTACTTCAATGCCTATCCACATGGTTAATGATTAGTAAAAAAAAATGTAGTAAAGGCATCAAAAAGTTAATTTAAAAGTCATGTCGCATGTGAGAGCAGGCCTGCAATGTTTCTTGTGCCATAAGGTGAGCATGCAAGGCTGGCAAGACTGCTCAAATACATGGCGCACCCCCGTCCACCACCTAGAACACGGGAAGGCGCAAATTTTGTCGCTTATGGTATGAACCGGACCCGCCAAAACTCAGTTCCCTACCATAACTAGTGCTGCGAGAATGCGTAGCGTCTACATGCATCCTACGACGTACAGGTTCCGTCAAAAGTAAATGGAAGGCAATATTCACGAAAAAATTTAATTATTGGCCCCCCAATTCATGCATCCTTGAATACATATGTGCAGCCTAATTGTGATTTTACGAATTGCACTGTGCACCAACAAGCATGGACCATTATGCTTTATATTTAAAGAGATTAAATTTTTTTGACAAAGTCGTCTTCAATTTACTTTTGACGGCTAGTGTACATCTGGGGTTTCCACTCTGCTATCCATCGAGGAAAACTTTCCCAATATTTTCTGCGCGGGAGCTCCTTCATGTGGCTTAAACAAAGAGGATATGAAAGCGCAGAGAAAGTGAGTATTTTAAAACGCCATGATAGAAGGTATTTTAGCCTACTCAAGTTGGGGTCAAAGACCCATTTTTCAAGCATTTCACCCCTTATAAGCCGACTTGGCCAGGGTAAATCTTATACCTATTGTATCACCGGTGGGTACCCGGCGGCACGGGGGATCGAACCCAGCACCTCCAGCATGCGAGGCGGATGCTCAAACGACTAGGCCACCGCTGCTGTGCCGGGCACGCAGACAGGCGAAAAAGGCTTGCTTGAGGTTGCACATTAAGAAGATGGCAAACTGCGTTTACAGGTGAAGATTTAGTGGCATGAAGAGTTGCAGGACTAAGAGCCAGAGTTACGGGGACTACGGGTTGGTCAAACTTGGGTGTTTTGTTTCATGACGTTTGTGCTCTTCGGTTAGTTTAGCGTCTCCCAAAAGTCAACTGCGAAAAATGCCTCTTGTTTCACACCCCGTCAATGTTTTAACGACGTCACAACATGTGTAACGGCGGTAGCAAACAGGCGGCAGTGTCATTTGTCTCTGTGCCCTTGTATAAGAACTCCCCTAATTATGCTCTTCGTTCCCTTGACCCATTTTTCGTTGCTGACACTGGCACTGATGACACAAGCGCTTCCCGTATACGCACTGACGCAGGGTTCGCGCGGAACGATAATCTTCGGCGTGCTCTTTCTGAGGTACCGACATGAACAGCATGTGTATGTATACAGAATGTGACGGGCGTAGCGGTCATAGTATGCGCAGTTGCGTCACAACTGACGTCCATGTGCCATTGTGTGCGCGTTTCAGTGTCTAGCGAGACATCTAGCGGCGCCTATAAGAGCATCCTCGCTGCTATACCGTCCCTGGTTTCCATCTGTGCGGTAGCTACTTACCAGTGCCGTCGGTTAAACATCTTGATATGAAAATTTCAATACTGCTTGCCCTCTGAGTGAGCAACCACAATGCAATTATCTTTGCGCGTCATTCGAAGCATAGTCGCAGGGACAAAGCAAAGAATAAAGAACGATTTTTTCTTTATCACTGTGTGAGTGACTTCCTTGTGTAACGAGAAGGTTCTTGTGGCTTCCGTGGCCTTGACGTCACTTCTCCGACTTCTGGCTTAGCATAAGTATGACAGTACAGCTTAGCATAAGTACAGCTCAACTGAATGACCATAGCAACGGTAACAACCCGACACACGAAGAAAAAGAAGAAAATAAAAAGGACATTGCGAGACAAGAACTTCCCTTGGAGAGCAGAGTCTATAGAAACCTTAATGGCGGAAATAATGCAACAACCAGCTAAACCTGAACACTCATTTAGCACAGCTCTTAAAAACGTAAAGACCCGTGATGCTTTATGTTATGAGGGTCACTAAATGATTTGTCCTGAGCGACGCCTATGAGCTGAAGGGCGCGGAAGTTGGCACAGCTAAAGATCCCTCTCAATATTTCTCTTAAATGATAATGGAGACCGACATCACGTGGTATGGGCGTGACTTGAGAACCCGAACATCTCCAAGATAGGCGACCCGATTCCTAAACAATGGGACCAGCCCTTACAGGGAATCACAGCGACAACTGATATCCAGGGCCACGCAGACAGAAAGATCCAAAGGAGTCCTGGACTGAGGGTACCGACCGCGACGAAAGCCCTTGCATTCAATAAAAGTTGATTTATCCTCCTCCTCTTAAAAGCAGACACCTAGAGCCACACACCTTTTTCGTATTTATATGCGGCTGCGAGTACTGCTTCTGTAAAAGTTCTCAGGTTGATTCTTGAGCCATGACCTCATGATGATAAACTAGTCTGTGTGAAGTGTTCCTGCAATCTGAATAATTCCCGTGCACGTAAAATAGTTGAAATGAGGTAGCACAAGTTTGCTTGCTGCCGAATGTTTAATCGTCATGGAAGAAAAGGCTTCTGTCGTAGTCAGTGCTTGTATTTCAGAATTTAAAAGACACTACGCAGAACCACGTTGCATGCCAGTAGAATTCATGGCCTGCATCTCTGGCGAAAACAAATCGCGCTGGTCTGTGCGGTAACAGGTATTCCGAGAGAAGTTGTATTCGGCTTGCGTGGTTGCGAAAAGTATTCAATTAATTTAATAACTTGCTGATAAAGAAATATCCCAAAAATACAAGTACCCAGTGATGGCTGTGCCGGGGCTACTGTGCAATCCGCTCAGGACACAGCGAGCGGCTTACCCGTAGAGCTACTTTGGGAGGAGTGCTTTTTAGGGCATAAAAGACGCGCATTTCCACCGGGTTCTTCCTACCGAGTGAGGCACGCACGTGGGTGAGCGCGGCGGTGATATCTAAGATCCGACCGAGCGGCCCACGTGCTAGAGTACTATGTGAACTTTGCCAGGGCGCGGTTGCCCTTTTCGGGGATGCTTCTGGCTCTTCGGGTCGAACTCTGAGGAGTGTTCTGGGAAGCGTCGTCCTTGCTGACTGCAGCGGTTGGCCAACGTTATCGAACATCAAGCTGGGGGTAGTAGTGGCTGGCATCAATGTTTCGTTAGCTGCTGTTGTGCCAGAGACCATAGCAACATGCGTATTTAAGTTTTCTTCCTCGTTACGTGCGCAATAAACCGGCGATTAGGGTAAATTAAATGCTTGTAGTTCTATTTTTTGCCTGTGCTAGCGAACCTAAATATGAAAAAAAGCGGGGCCTTCGGAAGACTGAGGCCTAGTGAACATAGAGATCGAGCTTTCTGTTTTGTTTTGTTTTTTTCGAATCAGAGTTCCCACACGGAAACAGGCGTGGTTTCCTGAATGGGACACGAGCTCACACGCACTGACAAAGAAAAAGACGCATCGAACGCTACGCGCAGCGTTTTGGAGATCCGGCTTACCCTAGCACCAGGACCGACAGTGTGCGCAACAGTGGACATATGGAGGTTCAGACGAGCCGGTACATGAGTCGGTCTTGCCAGACCGGCAGTATACTGACCGATCCAAGGGCCTCTGGCGACTGCATCCCGGACGAGCTGGTAGAGTGCTGCCAGAAGTTAATCCAGACTCGCGATTACCATGGAGATAGCGGTCCCGAGGAAGTTCCCGTGTGTCTGGCACACAGGCGACGCAACGGTGCCTCGGACGCCGAGGCCACTGGAACGGCGAACAGCAGCGGCAGCAGGCGCTTCAAGTTCATTAGCTTCCTGAGCCGCCTGCACGGACAGCCCAAACCGAAACAGCCTCCGGAAAAGGCCCGGCCTTCCAGGTAGGTGCGGACTAGTGCCTCGATCGGCGGTTAATGGCGGACCTCCAACTACCCTAGAATCTGATCTATAGTGACGTGAGCAGCGTTGGTGAATTAAACTCGGAGCGAGCTTTTTCACACGCCCTCTGGGAGAAAGGAAGGGGAAAAAGTTTTATTGGAGGCACTACCAGGGTCTCGTGAAAAGCAGCGCTTGCTATGCTAGGGCCCGTTGGCAATCCGCCGAATTCGAATCGAGCCAAGAACTCCAGGGCGAATGGGGGATATGGGAAGTAAGGATGAGACCTCAAGCAGTGAACTAGTTTTCTCATCTACTCGTACATGTCGCTCGCCCCGTTGAGCTCCTCGCAAAACTTGGAGTTAGCTCACCCTTACAGCATGATTTACTTTACCGCGGCAACAAATTTAAAGCACACAGTGCACAGCGCGTACGGTGCGTCCACTGTCTCCGAGAAAGAATGCGCTCAGCCGCGTGCTAAGATGCGCTCACAGCAGGCAACGTTTCCTTGAGAGGTGTACTTTGGTACCATAGCGGAACTTTCGCCGTGCGAGGCAGCTGGCTCGATGTGCTTTCGCGAAGCGCATATGCACCCTTTCACCTTTCTTTAAGCCATGCTGCAGAAATTTCTACCGAGGCCGAATTCCTATTTCGTTCAAAATGTCTCGTTTCACTAAGTCAGAGGTCATGTCAGAGAAACCTTAGCACACTTCACTTCTCTGCAACCATCGGCGAAGAAATTTACCGTTCATTAAGGGATCGAGGCGCTTCTTCTTATAGCCACTCGAAGTTGTAAAGGTCAGAATATCGATGCCTAAGCTAGCGAATAATGTTCATGATTTCTCTTTCGCGCCGCACATTCACACCTCCACAGTCTCTCCCTATGTG
Organism: Amblyomma mixtum; assembly: GCF_055824585.1. NCBI lineage: Eukaryota > Metazoa > Arthropoda > Arachnida > Ixodida > Ixodidae > Amblyomma > Amblyomma mixtum. Next base: position 122,517,719 of record NC_143017.1, on the reverse strand, counting down.
CTCGGATCGTTTTAGCCACTGCTTAGACTTGCACTACAAAGGCCACTGCTTTGTGCACGCAGGTGGTCCACCCGCGCTCGACAGCGCTTCCACAAGCTGGCTTCATGGGTGTACGCACTTCGACTGGCGCTGCGTCGTCCGGGCGAGACGGCACCGGCACCCAAGGAGGAATACCGCAGCCCCGCCGAGGCCGAGGCCGAGCAGTCGCCCTTCGTGGAGTCCCCGAGCGAGGAAGACGCAGACTCGTGGCCGCAGGACTGCTTCCAGGATGTCCCTCTGTGAAGGGACCGCCGCTGCAGTGTCAGCCTCATTGCGCAAGGATGGTCACACCCTCATCGCCCCTGCTTGCCCCCTCAAAAGGCAGCGACAGTTTGGACAAGGCCTAAGTATTTAGAGAGAGACTGTCCTTGGAGGGGATTTGCAGTAGGACAACGGGTGCGATGATGTCTCACCGTCTGATACCTGGCCACGCGTTACAGACCAGCTGCTCGTCTTCACCAGGGGAGTTGCATACAAGACTCATACGCCATTCTTGCGCATCGTGGTGGCTGCCTTACATCCACTTTCTGAACTCACTTGACTAAAAACAATGCCTCCTGTCTAACCAGACCAAATAAACTCTTGAAAGGTTCTTGTTGAGGAAGAGAAAGTTTATGAAGAAAGCAAAGACTCGATAACCGTCTCCCTCTGAACCCCCACGTGAGGGGAGAAGGGGGAGAGACAAATCGGAGAGCACGCTTAAGCTCCACCTTAAGGTATGACGCGATAGCGTTGAAGGTTAAATGCCCATAAATGCAGAACTGATCATTCTCTACTATACATTCATAGATCCCTCGGAGTTCTCAAAGCACTCTTGGCGCAGTGGTGCAGCAGTTAAGCGATGCGCCACTGCCCTGCGATGACAGGTGCTGACACCGGTGGGGCTTGAGCGACCCAGGTGACTCTTCCCGAACCTCTCGCCACCAACCACTAATTTAATTGCCATCTGCCAATGCGGACAGTTTTCTCACAATCCGGTGGGCAGGTTGCAATGACGCCACATGGTCATGTGACCTAGGTTGCCCACCTGCCACCTAGGTTGCTTCTCTGGGGGTTTTTCGTGGACTTTTCCACATGGTCATGTGACCTAGGTTGCCCACCTGCCACCTAGGTTGCTTCTCTGGGGATTTTTCGTAGATTTTTCCACATGGTCATGCGACCTAGGTTGCCCACCTGCCACCTAGGTTGCTTCTCTGGGGATTTTTCCACATGGTCATGTGACCTAGGTTGCCCACCTGCCACCTAGGTTGCTTCTCTGGGGATTTTTCGTGGACTTTTCCACATGGTCATGTCACCTAGGTTGCTTCTCTGGGGATTTTTCGTGGATTTTTCCACATGGTCATGTGACCTAGGTTGCCCACCTGCCACCTAGGTTGCTTCTCTGGGGATTTTTCCACTTGGTCATGTGACCTAGGTTGCCCACCTGCCACCTAGGTTACTTCTCTGGGGATTTTTCGTGGACTTTTCCACATGGTCATGTGACCTAGGTTGCCCACCTGCCACCTAGGTGGTCCACCTAGGTTGCTTCTCTGGGGATTTTTCGTGGACTTTTCCACATGGTCATGTGACCTAGGTTGCCCACCTGCCACCTAGGTTGCTTCTCTGGGGATTTTTCGTGGATTTTTCCACATGGTCATTTGACCTAGGTTGCCCACCTGCCACTTACGTGGTCCACCTAGGTTGCTTCTCTGGGGATTTTTCGTGGATTTTTTCACATGGTCATGTGACCTAGGTTGCCCACCTGCCACCTAAGTTGCTTCTCTGGGGATTTTCGTGGATTTTTCGCTCATAGTCAACGACGCTCACGCCGATGACGACACCGGCTTTTCTGAGCCACGGGCTCCTTAACGCTATTGCGTTAAAACAAGATCGAGCACACACCGTGCACCATGCACGGTCTAAGTTGAACGGGTGGGCCCAACGGTTGCATTGGTCCAACCCACTTGTGGTCGGGACGGTAGCGTTGCACCGAACCATACTCTCGCACACTACAGACAACGCTCCTTGAACCCTATGCAATCGAAGCAGAATCAGATTTAAAGTATTCACAAGTCGCCTGTTGCCTCGCTCTGGCATTGTCTGTGAAAACACAAGCAATGGCATGAAAGTTGCCAAAGTGATTTCCTGAGTGAGAATTGCAGTTCACGTCATGTGACACGAAGGAAACGCGGGTGTGAGGCTACGACAGCTGCGTGTCAATAACTGTCATTCAAAACATTGAACGCCGGCACATAGTGCTGTCGTTGTGTACAGGAATATCACGAAATAAATCAACGTGCCTCAATTGATCACGAAAGATAGCTGTCAGTGCAACAAAGCATAAACCAAGACTCTTACGCAGTGTTAAAGTACTTCGGGCTCCGTGCTGGGGCGTTATTAGCCAAATGCGCCTGGGTGGCGTAGCTCATGACCATGCGTTTATCCTTGACAGTTTACGAAGTTACTTCCTTGGCCTGAGTAAACCGCCGAACAGCTGCACTTCTGAGCGCACAGACCCGATTTTCATCACAGGTTGCGCGTACGGTTCCAGCGATGTTCGTGCTACAAACCAACACTGAAAAAACATTGGAAGCTATTGTTTTCCTCGCAGATCGCGCTTCGATCCGGCTCAGTCAAACTGACATCTCACCCAGCATAGGAAGAGGAATCGGTGGTTACAACACAAACCACGGGCTGAACCATTCCCAGTCCAACGTTGCGCACGGTGCGCTACATATGGCGCCATACTTACACGTCGCAAATGTGTCACGGCCCAATTAAACAAGTGCAATCTTCCTAAGGACCCTCAGTTTTTTTGGCGCGACAAAAAGCCTAATGCTGACCAAATAGGTTGGTAAAGCACGGACAGGAAGTTATACTGCCCCGTGCGACATCACCATGATACCACCATAGTTTCCGATACTAGTTTTGCCAGCAGAGTTCGTTTTTCCACACGACATTTCTGCAAGAACAGATACAAAATGACTGACTCCCTGCTACAACAAGCGTTGAAATCTGTTTAAAAAGAATATTTTCTTGTTATTGCTAAGCACTGTAGTCTTAATAATGGGGGAGAAATGCTGTCTAAAGTTTTGTGGCATCATAGCAGCCAACATGTTAAGAGGTTAGAATCGATATGAAAAGATCAATGCTCCATGCTCCTCGAAATGGAGTTATAGTATAGTGCTGAAGTTAGCACATCAACTCCATGGGGCCTCTTAAAAGCGGTTGGCTATCAATAGCCATAGCATATAGGCTACCAGCAGTTAGCAAAAAATGTGGACAATATAAGCGGAGTGCAGCCAGCACTTTCACTCTGGAGTCAGTATCGGCGATCTTCATGATCTATAGAGGACACTTCAAGTAATCCAACATGGAGGCATTATAGAGGACTCCTTCTGCAGGCAGCCTACGTAGAAGCGTGCTTGATTTAAAATTAAACGAGGTGCTGTTTGTTGATGGCGGCAAACTCGCATGAGGCAGACTTTCTTTTCTCAAGAGTGCAAAGGAACAGACGAGAGACGAGGTAGAAGTCATCATCCGGCATATGAGAACGGCCAGCGTGAAAACGGAACAGTAGACGATCAACGAGCGCCTTTCAGAAATTTAAAGGACTATAGACACGATATTTTTGCTAGTGTAGCTTCTTCTTTCAAATGATGCGTTAAACATTGGTATATATGGAGCACCGTGGTATTGGCCTAGGCCGCTAAATAATTTACAATTGAATTTCTTCTTGACGCTTTTACGGTTTCATCAACCGAACGATGGCTGCAACGTGTAGTTGCGCTTTAGGTCACTTGAACAAAAAAATTGTAGTATAACTGCTGGTACGTCGTTTCTTGTAATTCTAGCTGGTTTAGGTGCTGTAGTGAGTCTGTAGGTGCTGTTTAGGTGCTGTAGTGACCGTTCGTCTGTCCGTCTGCAAGGTAATGGCTTATGAAACCTCTCGAAGCCATTTTTCGCTCTCCGAGTCAGTCCCTAATGTTTTGGCATTGGCATGTTTTAGTGTGCGCGGGCGTCTACTACAAGGTGGTTGAACTACAGTCAGGTAGCCACGTTGGTCCGTGCATGCGCGCGCACAGCAGTGGATAGATATCACTACACGCTATCATTTGTCAGTCGTGATCATGACAGGGGGGGGGGGCAGACTCTCTCCATTTTACTTTTTATGAATAGGCTTCAAAGCTATCGCCGAACACTCCCTCCAAAGTTTTTTTTCCTCCATGCCGGCAAGCACTGGTTGTTCCTGCGAACAACACTGGGTTTGGTGACATCACAATAATTGGGACAAGTGCACCTTGATGTCACTCGGTTTGGGTGAAAATGCCGAGTGGCTACTCAGACATTCAAACTAACAGTGAAATATGTTCCACTCAGTGCCTGCGCCTGAATTTGCAAGGCACACACTTATGCCGTTAAAACAAATGTCGTTTGTTTGTGTTTTAAATTTTGTGTCTGTACAGATTTAAGGAATAATAAACACTCCGCAACTCCCGTGAAGACATTATCACAAATAGTTACCCTCAAGCAAAGTAACTGCAAAAGTTGCGCTGTGTAAATCACGAAAATTAGTGGAAGCTGAGCGCCATACACGCCACTGCAGAACCACACACTGGTTCGAAGGTATACACGTGGACTTTATTCCATAGAAGCCTACAAATCTGTCGCATCCATCTATATAAACGTCTGCAAAACGTTGCCACAGCACATGACACAGAGACATACTATCGCAGAGGCAAATGGGGTAAACACAACTGTGTAGGTTCTCCTTCGCCCAAGAAGACAAGGGCGCCATCTAGGCCTCATACACCCAAACGTGGGATGTGTACAGTGATGATCCCAGCAGTCGTAACATTAACGACCACAAACATCTTGTGTACTCTCGCGGACAGAACATTCACAACGTTTGTGAGTCACTGCGTACGCTGCTGATCACTCGGGCAGGAAGCTAGACCCAACAACATGACATGCACTGCTTTCCCATGGCAGTCCTCAGTAGGAGGCGATAAAGCATTCCCATTAATGGGCATTGGCTCATCTAGTACAGTCATGTGGCTTTCATCCCTTCTTTTAACGAAAGTGATATCCCACAAATTGGTGGCAAAACAAACCCTGTGTGTATTCTTTTTGCACACTGGATTACCAGTCAAGGACAACTGTGAAATTCCAGATCACTACTCTGCAGTAGCATCGCATTTTAGAATGTCATAACATACTGCTTAGAATTGTTCACCGCACTTTCCCCCAAGCCACGGTGTCATACAACACACTTCTTCGCACAGACTACGAGGATGCCAACTCCTATGAGTGATCACCAGCGATTTCCTATGCGCTTCCTTTTCTTCTCAATTTCAGTGGCATGCCCACAGACATCAACAAACATTCCTGCATGCTTCCCAAGACCAAAAGCGATGCGTTCAAACCAGCTTCACAACGATGTGTCAAAGGCACCGCTCTTCACTCCTCCTCACTAACTTTGAGCTTGCAAGAAATTGTAATGCACAAAATATACGCACGTATTGCACATGACTCGGTGTTGCGATGCAACCACAACGCCTCCTGTGGTGAGCAGGGGTGCTCATTCCCGAAGCTGCAACCTCAAGTGTACAACGCAAGAAATTTGCATCACATGCGATTGGTCAAAGTCTGACATGATGAAAGAGCCTAGGCAATGCTATGTACCTTATAGTTACAACACTTATTGCCTGGTGTCCCAATCCTTCATAAGAACCTCGAAGGACGTCACAAGCAAAAAGGCTCTACAAATCTTGACTGATGTGCAGTAGCTATGGAGCCCTGAAGGTATGCTATGATTTCTTTGTGCATGTCCTCTCTGACCTTTAACTTGTGGCTGCTAGTAACACAAAAGAAAAGATCTCTTCTGTTTCCAGTTCATTTCTTAGACTTTTCTAATGAGAAAACATTTAAGTGTGTGTTACTGCCATGGCGCCATTAATAAAATTACACTTTTTGTGCAGCCAAAGCGGCAAGAAATATTTACAACTGCTGGATGGAATCTACTACTCCATCTCAGACTTTCAGAAAATGAATGTTGATATAATGAGCACCCCCTTTGAACACACCACTGGGAAGCATCGCCTGACAAATATGGTGTACACTACAGCACAAGACTGAATTGGCGCGATTACTCATGGGAACACAATAAAGATTAAAATGAGCAAATAAATAGAGATACTGTACACAGCCCTACAGACGAAAGCGCAAGGCCTACAATGCTAGCCAAAGAAAATGCATTCTTAAAAGTTTTTATCACTCGTAACACAGATGGAACGAAAAAGCAAAGCACAGGCGTAAGGAAAACGCTCACCAACTCCATCATTAGAAATAATGCAGCACTGAAGAAAACACTCTCTACAGAGAAGCTGTGCTGCTTAGTCTCTCAAGGCGAAAATGACGAGCAATAACAGCAAAGTGCAAGCACACAGAGCAAAAAGTACATGACACAACATGACACCCAAAACTCCCAAGAGTGTGCATGATGTCGGTATTTCCCATTCCTGCTTGTCGAAACACACAGGCAAATAATCTCTGAATTCTCTTCCATTCACTCAGTCCAAACACTGCAGAGCTACACTCAGTCAAAGCGGACATGAGAGACAGTAATGTACTACTGTGTCTCAGCAGTTTCAGAGGATCAGGAATCAAAACAAGCAATCCAGGCCTAAATGGAAAACCAGCTACTAGATGGGGATTCGCACTGAAGCGACCACACACAACACCCTACTGGCACAAAGATTCAAAGCATGCCTAGTTTTGTGTCCGCTGATGAACATGGCAACAAGAACATGCAGTATCAATAGGGAGCCACAACAGATAACTGGTTATTCCAGCGACAAAACTTCAAAAGAATGAAGCATATTCTACTCAAGAAACGCAATAAACAGTGCTTCATCTTCCAACTTGTTGATAAAATGACATGCAACACGGTAGAGATAGAGCTGCAACAAGCGAATAGTGGCGTCACTGAAAGCAATACACCAATTAACAGATAGGGCTCGCCTGCTTCTGTTGCAATTATGGACCATTTTAATTTCTATTAGTGTCAGCAGCTACTCTGACATCTTTCTCATAAAGCTGCCATTTCGTCACAAGGATGCTTAGCATGCTCCATTGCAACCAATCTGCACACCACAAGTGTCTTAAAGGGAAACTCCGGGGTTTTCTGGCCTCCATGCACTTTAGTGAACCTTCCACTTTAGTGAACCTTCCACTTTAGTGAACCTTCCACTTTAGTGAACCTTCCACGGTGAGTTCACCGTGGTCTTCTTGATCCTTTGTGCCGAATTTTTCAGTCAGAATATATTTTGTTTCCGCTGAAATGAATTAAAATTTTCCTGTTTCATGGCCGCAATCAGGACAATTTCAATGGCCAGCCTTGCATTTGCAAGTTCACGAGTTGAACACCCATCAATATTTGGTCTGTGCTGGCTGAAAAAAAAAAAAAAATCCCGAGCTTGGCTTTGGTCATTTCATACAAATAATGATCGATGCCATCCCTTGCAGTTGCCATTTTAGCCAATAAATGCGCACATGAGAGGTATCTGTGATGTCATAGTTGGTGCACTGTGATAACACTTTGGTCTATTGTGGCGTTATACTTTGGTTGAAACCTAGTTTTGGTTTCCTGGTTCTTGCTGTTTTAGGACTGTTTTCTTAATTACGTTGAAAAATTATGCAGTGAGACGAGGACAGGAAGGCCCAAGAACTACAAAGTGAAAGTCAACTCAAAGCGTTCAGAGGTCCTTGGAGAAGCCCTTTAAAGGAAAAGAGACACCAAATTTTTGTTGCATGCTTTCTTCTTTGTAGAGATACGCAAGAGTGTATTATACACGGATCACCAGGTGGTATTCATCTATGACTGGTAATTTATAATTGCAATCCTTCTCTCGTGCTGTTTCGATTTCAACAGCCAAACGATGGCTGTGACATCAGAGGTCAGTAAAGGTCATGTCAGAGATGAAAAATACTGCAGTATAACCACTGCTTCTTCATTCGTTGTCATATCAGCTAGAGGCAGAATGGCTTCAGCACCGCAGTGAATTAAAACGATGAATCAGTAATTATATTGAAGCTTTTTCTTACCTCACGTGGCCTATACTAACCTTTGACATTGCAGCTATCGTTCGGCTGTTGGAACCGAAACAGCATGAGAAGAAGAAGTTTAATTATATTCGTTACCAATTGTGGGCGAATACCACCTGGTGATCATGTGCGGTCATGTCTTCCACCCCATTACAAAGAACAAAACATGGAACCAAAATGTGGTGCCTTAGCTCCTTCAAATACTAGTTCCTTATCAGCATGGAGCCACCAATCCAGCACAGCGTAGTGAAGAAAGATCAGCAGACTTTTTTTTTTTTCAGTTCACTTCACATCCGCCACCAAGGATTTTTCACACTGTTGCCCTGAACAATACATGTTCCTACCTAATTATGCTCTATACTTGACAGTATAACCTTCAGTCACCAAACAAGTATGAATGCCTGACACAAAACCAAAACATTCTCAGAAATAGGAAAAACTAGAGCTAGATCATCAGCACAAATGGGTACCTGAATAAATTGAACAGCATTAACGTATAAGCTACAACCGACTGCACTCCAGTGAAACAAGCTAACATGCGTGTGCCTAAGTGACCTCTTGCTTCCTTATGTCACTATGTTATAATCTGCGAAAGGCAGTACGGACTTCACACAAACATCAGACTTACTTCGAGTAAGTCTCGGGAGCACAAGGGCAGGGGACACTTGCAATGACGATGGGCTCTGCATCTTTCCGCAAACAGCTGACACAGCCGACAAGCGGACACAAGGCTACACAACAAACGACACATACAGTCACTTTCCGTCTCACAACAGCCCATCTATCACACAACAAACAGCCCACAGCCCCGAAGAATGCGGTTGCGCGGGTGCATAAAGCGCTTTCTCGGTTCACAGGGGCGCACACGGCTTGACACTAGCACAAAAACAACGACACCACGGTATTGAGCTGTACACACGCGGCTGATGCCTTCCGGCTCAGCCACGCCAGTACACCGGTTCTGAAAGTGGCCATCACAAACACCACGTCTTTGGTGGACATCCCTGTTTAACAGAAACTGCAGACAAAGGTGTACAGGAGAACGACACTACATCCCCCAAAGCCTACTCAACTGCCTTTTACTTTCATATCAGTGCCAGAGCATCTTACTAGAGCTTCCTTGCTGTTTACAAGCACAAGCTCCCAATGGCTATTCTTGATGTCCACTAAAAGAACAAACCAAGATGTCACACATAGCCACGATAGAAAAGAAAAAAAAAGACAGAATTAGAGGGGCAAAACTTCTAGGTACTTTTGGCTGACAGCAAGCAATCAATAAAGAAAGAAGATCAATGCTTTTCATGTCCAAGCTTAATGCTAATACAGCTTTTCTAAGTTACTGATTTAGTTACACTTGGTTTCAGACTAAAGATCCTACAACTTGTATGAATGACCACAGACTAACCGTGAATATAGCAAAGTTTACAATGGTTTGTTTGTTTTTGTTGGGGTTTAACGTCCCAAAGCGACTAGGGCTATGAGGGACGCCGCAGTGAAAGGCTCCGGAAATTTTGACTACCTGGGGTTCTTTAACGTGCACCGACATCGCACAGTACATAGGCCTCTAGAATTTCGCCTTCATCGAAATTCAGCCGCCGCAACCGGGATCGAACCCGCGTCTTTTGGGCCAGCAGCCGAGCGCCGTAACCACTGAGCCACCGCGGCGGGGCAAAGTTTGCAATGGTGCTGGCTAAATGAATGGATTGGAATAATATTCCTGGCCAAGTAAAATCATTCTATGAACATATACTGAGTAGTGGAGCATGAATTTACATCTTTGATAAAAGATATGAAACAGATGGAAAAGTAATAGAACCAGCATTTCGCAAAAAATGCATGCGAGAAAGCAAGACAGGATATTGCTGCACACTTCTAAGGAGCGCTCTGCTTGGCACCTGCCCCAACCTCTCACTAATTTCACCTCTGTTCGAAAGGCGTAAAATTCAACACCATCAGTAGCAGCAGTAACATGAAATTTTATGGCCCTGCCATCCTCGCAACTCGAGGGTTCACAGAGGCCACCTAGAGTCGTATCTGTCACAAAACCAAGCTCACTACAGAGGATTAATCTCTCACACGGAACGAACCGGTTGTTTTACAACAGAACAACCTACAGAATTGATTTGCCACATTTTGACAAGTGTCAGGGACCCTCCTGTGCACCTTTCTCCACAGCACAAAGCCCTCTCAAATACAAGTGCCCTGTTCTCTTTTCTTTTTCTTTTTTTTTTTACAGTTTAACTAGAAAATCTAAAAGCTGATGTGGGTTGCTTGAGGTTCCTAAGTGCTAACATCAAGTCGAAAAACAGTCGTCCAAGTAGGTGCCACACTAGCTGGGAACCAGAGGGGGCATGCATTAGAAAACTCTAAAAGCAAAGTGCAGGCTCTTCGCTTCATTTTCTGTTCGTTCGTAGTCAATTTTGGTCGATGGTAAAGATTGTCTCTATGGAGGGCATTTAGGTCGAGGAGAAACGGCATCAAAGCCTGAACAAGTGTGATCACGGGACGGCTCGTGGCACTTTGTGTGTGGTCTGGCGCCTCACACCTTGTTTTTCCGAAGTCCGCATTTCCAAATTTTTGCAAGTTGTCATTAATAGAAGCGAAAAAAAAAAAAGAATGGCAAGGTGTGATCACGGCTTCCTTCTGCCTTCAGAAGTAGTCTAGACAGATCTCGATGATAGAAAACTATACACGTGGGCTGTGCTTCTATCGGCCTACAAAAGTGTCAGGGCTATCCGAGTGTGCTGAATCTTCAGAAAAAGCAGTCATGTCCAGAGAGAAAGCAGAGCCACGATAATGACATCAGCCATCGGCTCAGTCGCAGACAATTCAACGTGGAATAGTTGGCCCAGACGCAGTGCTAGCAACTTCATCCACATGCACGAAAGGGAAAGAAAGTGAGGAAGTCATAGATCCTGTTGAACAGGTCACGGGTGGAGGAAAGGAAAAGTGAGAGCTCTATCACTACCGAGTGACAAACACACGACAACCACACAGCACAGAAAATGTTTTTTTTTTCTTTGACCCCCTCATTTTTCCTCCGAGGGCTTTAAATGGGGAGGTCACACGAGGAATCACAGCCAACAATGAAGCGGGAAGCGCTTCCCATCCTACAAGGCAACGGACGGTAAGGAAGGGGATACAGACAGGGAGACAAATCTATGCCAGAGTCGCGCAATGCCAAGCAATGAAGAATGTAATGAGCACACAGCACGCCTGACTGTAAGTGCCAGGGCGCAATGTTGAAAATACTGTACCATAACTTGCACTCTAAAGCATTAGAGATTGAGCACAGCAATACCCACACTCTAGAGCTTCAGAACACAAGGAAGTGTCATATGAGCCTCACAAAAGAGCCCAGTGCAGTGGGTACCACTATAGTAGGATAGAACTTAAGTTTGCAACGAAGCTCCGCCCCATTCAAGACTGCCGAACAAGATTCCTCCGTGACAAAAAGTAAACCGCTGTAAAAGCTTTTTTTATTACCTAAATAAGAAGTTAAGCATGAGTCAAAATTATAAGCTCGAGAATTCTGATGCCTCTGCTTATTTGATGTAATCAAATTTTAAAAACCTGATGTGCTTCATTGTTAATTGGCTAGCGGAGTAATACAGGGCGCCGTGTACGAGGCCCAATGTTAGCAACTGCTATTTTCTTAAGTTCAGGACTTCATTATACGTTGCAAGCTGAAATGGAAGTAAACAGCGCAACAGGAGAGAGGCAGGAAGACACATAATTCCTGGTTTGAAGAGTACTTTTTTATGCTGCTCGCAATGTGCAATTGGCTGCCAAGGTGCAGCTAGGCCTCTTCCATCCAGCACAGGACATTATCACATACAGATGCATGCGTATCAAAAGAGATGCCTTTAAGACTGACCAGATTAATTATGAACTGGCATCCCCACACCAGTGCAACCTTGCATATGCTGACAATGCTGCCACAACGGCCTAAAAGAGGAATTTCAAAAGTAATGGGCATTTAACTCTTCATGAATAGTCTGTGGCCTTTTTCATCATCTACATGACTCGAATGTGATCCGGGCCCGTATCCTTACTTTGTGTAGTTTTCAGCAACACCCAATAGGCTGCAACACTGGAAGCGTATGTCAGTACTGTCGCGAATGTGAGCAGTGGTACAAGTCAATGCGTTGCAAGTCTGCAGCGAAACGCCAATGGCCCTTTTGCCCCTTGCCAATAAATGGAACACAACCAATGAAACATCAGCCAAATTTTTATGGTTCACAGCTTATGGGGGCTTAACGTCCCAAAGCGACACAGGCTATGAGCGACGCCATAGTGAAAGGCTCCAGAAATTTCGATCACCTGGGGTTCTTTAAAGGTGCACTGAAGAGGATTCTGAACATGTCTTTTTGCCGCGGGAACTCGATCCACACGTTCCTAGCATTCTTAGAAACAGTGACTTATTGCCCTGTGTAGCCGATTTGCCCAATTAAAACGAATTAACGTCCAGCTCCGGCCTTATTTTTTTAATTCTCCCTCGTACGGTGGGCGGAGTCGACCAACGCGTGGAGCGCCTTTCACCCAGTCCCGTGGAGGCTTTGCTTTCGCTTTATTTTGTTTTTTAGGTTTCCATGAATAAATAGTTTCATTTGCAGATTATATAGCCGCAAAATAAGCCCGAAGAAATAAAAATACGCACGGACTATTTGCTACTACGGACTACTACGTATTACTCCGCCGATGGCAGAGCGGCAAGCCGCCACGGGACTGGGTGAAAGGCGCTCCACGCGTTGGTCGACTCCGCCCACCGTACGAGGCAGAATTAAAAAAAAAAGGCGGCAGCCGGACGTTAATTCGATTTAATTGGGGAAATCGGCCACACAGGGCAGTAAATCGCAGTTTCTAAGAAAGTTCGGAGCGTGTAGATCGAGTTCCCGCGGCAAAAAGACAAGTTCAGATTCCTCTTCAGTGCACCTTTAACGTGAACTGACATCATACAGCACATGGGCCTCTAGAACTTCACCTCCATCGAAATTTAACCACAGTTACGCGCTTCTTTCTTGTGCAGTAGCAAAATGAGATGATCTGTAACACTTCTTGCCGTGTTTCTTCTCACAAATGCATTGGAAGACTTTGCTGAAAAAGTTTTCAGAAGTTCACCATGGCACGTAGCGCTCAGGGGCCCATTAATGCCTGAAAACAAATTTGCAAGCTGAATGCAGCACCACTGAACCACGGCTTTCGACAGACATGTGTGAAGGCGAAAAACCTCCTCTGGCATGTGAAACGCATTGGTATAGTGATGCATCACAAACAACTGGCCATCCATATGAAGAACATGTTCATGTGTTGCCAGACACTGCACACGTTCATGATGCAAGACGCCCCGATAGCTAATACAGAGTTCTAGAACTATACATGCAGGTTGGCGTACACTAAACACAAATATTTTTTGGGATGTTCTGCTGTACGTCAAATCAGTACATGCATGCAAACACAGATGCCATGATAACTCCACTCATGGTCGCTACATTTCATTTTCTCAGAAAACCGATGCTTCCAGTTTGGCCGAATCGTCAAAGCAAATAAAGAACAGGGCAAATAAATTTCCCATCTAATTTGTTATAGGCAAGATAACATGAAGCGAAAGCTCTGTGCACAATTTATAGACAGCTGACATGCCAAAAAATGCAGGAACCCAGATGATTCCCTCAGAGTGCGCCACCACCATGCTAGCTGTTTAGCTCCTTGAGGTACTTGAGGATCCACAAAAGCGGCACACACAATCTGCATAACGTACCTGGCTGGTCTGTTTCGCACTTTTTGCTGCATCTGAGCCGCCACATCAACTTCCAGCATTACAGCCAATCGAGTGCTGCTGAAAACAACGCTAAGTCAGACAACGGGCCCTGTCAGAGCCCACAGTTCGTTTTTGAACATGTGTGCCTCTGCAGCACAGCGGAGGAAAGGCTGAGACATGAAAACCGCTGCAGCACTGACAACTGATGAAAACTCACCCCCTAAATACGGACAACTCACGACAAGAAATACCGTATTATATCAACTGTACTGAGTACGGAATCTTGCTATGACATGAAAACAGACCAAAACTGAAGGGTCTAAAAAGTTTCAAGTTAATGAGAACTGCACTAATAGAATGAAATTCTATGATTTCTTACCTCTTCATGTAAAGAGGAAAACAAACAGGTAACCTCTTTCAGTTATCAAAACTTTTTTCGTCAAGCTATCATAGCACACGGGAACTGGCCTTCACCATGCACAAGCACTTAAATTTCTCTCACTCATAGGTGCACAGTGCGAGAAGTAAAACAGCATACAAAAAGAAACTAGCATCACCTGAATACAAATTCAAAAATTTTTAACTGCGATGTGGTGTTAAAAAAAGCATCAAACAGCATACCATTCAACCTGTTCACAGACACTGACAGCTAGAAAAATTAAGGGCAAAATGTTTACGACTTCTCTTAGGTGCTGCATCTAGCAATAACCCAAATGCAGGATGGCAAGAGGCGCACTGCACTTGACACTGTGAGCCTCAAGTAGGCGTAGCGGTTTGTCTGGTATATCCACACCAAAGGCTAACATTGGCTAATTCCTTGAAGCATTTGGACAGCAGGCTACTCTTGGAGGACTTACTGCTAGGTGCTTGGGCACAGATTTGGCAAACAGTGCAGGCAATGCAGACGTTTTCACATTTTTGAGTGACACGGGCCTTGACTTGAGGTTGTGATGCCATCAAATGTATGTGCACACAATCTCATCTCTCTTCTCCTCACATCGTCACCTATCATGACCCTCTTTCTACTCCCCTTCCCCAGTTTAGAGTAGCAGGCCAGATATCAATCTTTCTGGCCGACCTCCTTGCTTTCGTTTCATTAAATTTATCCATCTATCTATCAAATAGGCATCTCGTCAGCAGCGAATCTACCTGTGTAGCACACAGCAAGGGAAATGACAGAAGTTATGGTTGTTACACAGCCTAATCAGGTTCACTTAGAATTTCTTTTGGTCCCAGAAAATTTGCAACAGAACCCAAAGGCTGCACGAAATTCACACAAGCCATCGGTAATGTAGAGTTCCTGACAAAAACTGCAGAAGCTGGCATTGGAATCAGCTAAGTGTAGCAGGTAGCATATCCCAATGCACAATGCTACTTCCATGGCATGCCCGTTTCAGCTAACATGATCTACCCTCAAAACAGAAGCAATAGTGCAAGACAGCATTTTGTTCTGTCAAGCTTGCTTACTAGAAAATTTGCCGCCCGGACTCCTAGAGGCTTCAGACTATTCTCTGTATCACTTAAGCTGGACACTGTGCTGCTCCAGGGTGACAGAGAATACGGACAGAAGCTGACTACAAAATGCACAGCACAAAGCACACTATGAACTATGAAATTAATTGAGCTGAAGAAGGACATAGATGGATAATAGAAGCCAAAGCAAATTCAAAGTACAATAATGCCAATGCATCAAGTCTGGTTAACTGAAATGTTGTTCCCAATAATTTTCCAACCTGGATCTGGTTGGAAAAATTATTGAAAATTACACTCCCACAAAGCAAAGTTCACATTGCCTTCACCAAAAGCACTGACGGCGCAACTGCGAACACACAACATTCTACTGCTAGGAAGCTTCCTGCAAGCCTGTCAGGGGACACTGAGAGAATGCTGTCGCAAATGGAGCCCTACGTACATTAGACACTCATACAGAAAAACTGTGAATCAAAGAGCTCTGCCTCCTCTCAAGCACAGTCAGCAAAGAGCCCCAAACGTGCATCTATTTACTCCTACAGAAAATGGAGACCGGGTCTGTGCGTTGGGGTTTTGCATGTTCCTTCGTCAAGTCGGAAAATTTCTTGCATCACTGCAAAACTCACATAACTGCTTCTGATGGCAAAGCAAGTAGCTGTTACTATGCATGCTTGAAGCCAACTCCAGAATACACGAGAAACTAAAGCTGCTAAAGAAGTAGGGAACCCAAATTTTTCATAGGACATTTTTGTTCTCCTTCAGAACGGTGCACAAAGTACTGCTAGTACACATCAGCCATCAAATGGGATTGATTCTCTTTCACCCAATAAATAATTCATTTTTTCTCCTGTGTGGTTTCAGTCATAGTTTCAACATCCGGGCTATAGCTATCACATCAGAGCTAGGGTTCAATAAGTCCCGCAAGGAACACAAACAAGAAATGCGATACAAAAGGCTGCTTTGCTGGATTAATTCACTTCAGTTCTAACACCATCCTCCGCAGGATCCAGAATGATACCCTGGCAGCTTTCATGAGTCTCATACCAGCTTTCATGAGCCTCAAGTGACCTCAATCCCAGCTGCGATATGACAGCTACAGTATGACTGTTCAAACCAGAACCAAAACTGTATGAGAGAAAAAATTCAGCGACAAATCATTCGGGGATCCATGTTTACTCATGCCTTGCATGCCATCTGAAAGCAAAAGCACACAATAAAAATTTGCTGTCCTCATTCCTTTCAGTGAGCTGTGCTGTTTCAAAGCAAAAGTCAATGCATGGCAGCCCAGCTGCCTTGACAAACTGGAAGGCAGGGAGGGTTTTGCACGTGCTATTCATTCTAGTGGATGGCAGAGTGCAAAGACAGTGAAAATAGACACAGAAGACAGAACAGGAGCATATGTACCTTGAATTTTGCATGACAAACTGATGAATAAAAGAGAAGCCAATACACAGGCAGTCAGACAGCAGTTGTGCTGCACCAACGTTATTGCAATCTGCTCATACGTGCCTTCAATACGTAAACATATGCCAGTCATATTTGCTGTTGCCTAAACATCCAACTGAAGGAGACCTCAAAGCAATAAAAGTCCACACCTGTTTGCACACGTAAGACAAGACATTTTCCGTTTTCACAATAACCAGAGAGTGCATGAATTATTGGAGCCTCTTCTCAGTTGCCGCCACTCAGTATTCACTACCAGGAAAGGGGGCATGATCCAATACACAAACTACCGTACATTGCCGATTATAAGTCGACCCCCCCCAACTCACGGCCCCCTTTGGGCAAAAAAAAAAGTTAGACTCCGAATTTAGGTCGACGCTCCCGCACCCAGCGGTCCTAGCTCGCCCAAAAAGTTTTTCAGGAGGCCGAGTCATAAAGAAACATTTATTTGTTCACGAGACATCTCGACTCGTCGTCGCTAGTGAGGACACAGTCGTGATCATCATCTTATGAGCCAAATGCTGCCGCTGGTTTGTCGATAACAAGTCGCTATCATATTAAAACAAACCTTTGGTGCATATCTAAATTAAATTCAAGTTTTTTTAAGCAGATCCACTTCCGCCCCGTGTCTGACAACTATTATGGAATTACGAGCGCACGGGGCGTGATATTATCCGTGACTTGGTCGAAATTACTTCTGACCCCGCATATAGGCCGACTAAGACTCCGCATATACGTCGACTCCGATTATAAGTCGACCTCCCAACTTTCGAAGGACATTTGAAAAAAAAAATGTCGACTTATGCGCGGCAATAAACAGTAGCTTGTTTAGATGTGGCACTGTAAGGGACCCTCCCTAACAACTCCAGCAACAACCTCTTTTATCAGAGCAATAAAGATTACTTTCTTTCTCTCTCATCCTGTTTTACTCGATTTTTTTTTTATTGAGCATGTGACTCAGTTCATGCACAAACTGGTTTTTCTTCAAAATAAGAAGGTAGTCCTGAGTCTCAACAGCCATCCTCACATCTTCGCCGTCTGTCCTCATCCGATTAGTGCTGCACTGCCTGCAAGACTGAGCCCCGATGTGTCTCACTAGGTGAAGAATAAATAAATACCAAATATGCCCGTGACTTCTGCCTCCCCACTGCTGTGCCACCTAAGTGCTTACGCTGCTTATGTGCAATGCATGTGTTCACAACTAGTGAGCAGAACAGACAGAGTAAAGCGTGAGGAGCACCTGGATATGTTTGCTGTGCGTTGCGGTACCGAGCAGAGCTCCTTGCATTGCGTGAATGAGTTCAAAGAAAGCAATGTTAAAACGAACGTGCTAGTGAACGAAGACCTCATACGTCTCAAGTGCATTCCTATTCGCCGAAATGTGGAGGCCAGCACAAACTTGAAACACATGAACTGCATCCAAATGTTGGGCCGGTGCAGCCTGTGTTCCCATGATGCTGTTTTAAATACTTGGTGGGTAGCGCAATTTTTACGCTAATACTGTAGCAGACACAGCAAGAATGGCACATGCAGAGCTCATACCGACTGAAGCCAACCTAGATACTGAGCCTGGCGTACCTGGGTAAAGAGGAACATCAGAGAGACAGCAGCGGATATCGCACAGAGGGCAGAAGATAGAAGGAAAACAGGTGGAGTAGAATGAACCTTTCCGGACCAGCCCTATCAACTCGGACTAAAGGGTGGACCATCGTGTTGCTCACTGGACTGGACAGCGGCCAATGGGCTGCCACCACCAAGGGCAGCCGAGTCTGCCAGCTCTTCTGAGTAGTAGTGTGGAGTGTTCAGGTAGGCCTTGAGCCTTGAGGGCAATGGCAGCGCATCCACGAAGTCCCTCCGTATTGTCTTCAGTATGGAGAACCTGGGAGGAAATAACAGCATTGGAAGAAGACTCAAACTCTGACTGATCCATTGTGTGCAACTTGTCAAGTGTGTCTCAGGGCAAACTTTCTATTTCAAAGTACTAATTAAATTGATGAATTTATCCTCGTCCCATAAGGGTCAAATCAGCAGGAATCAACAGCACTGCTTTACTAGTACAATAAATTCCCCAAGAGTAACTTTCCGGGCAACATTAACTGCTCTACATGACTATTACTGTGTCTAAATATTGTACTGAAACTATTATATATATCACCTTACTCAACTACAGCTGGAACTCATTATAACAAGGTCTAAACACCCCCACGATATTTTCGTTGCAACCATTACTGCATTACAGCCGTAGGTGACCTTTGCCACAAATGTTACTTGCCAACAACAGACATTCTGCCATTCAGACTGAGGACAACACAGCTAGCATTTAGTAAGCCACCAATTTGTACTGAGGGAGCTTTCAACATGTGCACCAAGCACCCTGACGAGGTAGTCTATAGGCACATGAAACGAAATGGTCAGCCTCATCAGTGCGCATGTTTGTTTTTTTTTGCAGTGCCTAGCATCACTGCAAAAAAAAACATGCCTTCAGCATCAAGCAAAAGGATCATGAAAAATAATTTCAAAGGTCTAAACCTACTTATGGGCGGACACAACTCAAGAACAAAGTGGATTTTCCCCCACAAAGGATTCCCTTCCAGCCAATGGCGTCGGCCAATTCTCATAAACCTGAGAATCGGCAGGGACATGAGAACTGGTCGACGCCATTCGCTGAAAGGAGGTCCCTTGACGGGGAAAAGCCACTTCATTTTGAGTTGTATCCGACTATATAGCGTTTAGCCTCACTTTCTATCTCTAGGCCCTGAAGTCGATACAGCCTGCTTTTAAAGGGACACTGAGGAGAAATTGAAGTTGGCTTGTATCGACAGAATACCAGCTCCTGATTACAAAAACGCCACTCATACTGACAACAAAGCTCTTGTAACGTAGAAAAGAGCAAGAACCAAAATACAGGTATCGCCGCCACAGGCCAAACTCGCAAGTACAAGCGTGATGAGGTCATAGGACAAAACGGTGTTGCTAGAACGAATGGTTCTAGCAACACCAGGAACCGAGAAGCCATGAATCACTGAGGCGCAGCCAATGCATGCGCAAATCTCCTTGACGTCGCCAGATGGCGCCACGTGCCCGGCAGCTACGCGCGCTCCTGAAGCATCGGGACAAATCAGCGCCTGCTTTCCGGCGGTAGGCGGGCTCCCGGTATTCCGCTAGCGGTAACAAGGTACAAGGTATGCTAAAGGTGTCTATTTGCGAGAACTTCGTTGATGACTTCGAGAACGAGATCCATCGTAACGCTGGCAAAACGCCAGTGCAAATGTAATCGAAGCGACTGTAGCGACGGCCGCAATAGCCGATAGATGCCTTCAATGTGCGGCCAGCGGTAGCTTTCTTTCCGGCTGCTGCTAGGCCGCACTGCTGGGCGCCACAAATCACGGAGTCTGCGCTATGTCATGCGCACATCATGTTTCACGTCTCTTAGTCCTGTGTCGTCATAGGAGAATCCCAAGTTTGAATCAGAGCGGCGGGAAAAACTTTTTCAACTTCGAATCCAAATTTCTTAGAAATAAATGCATCTTTCGCTGCCGGCCAAGTGGCAACAAAGCCATGAAATGCCGAACTATCGGATTTTGCTATAAAAAAAATATTAGTAGAGCTCTCCTCAGTGTCCCTTTAAAGAGGGAGGGCAGCGGCGATTACAGCGCAAGTACCCGCTTTGGTTGTCTGCACCATGTGAAAAACAAGCACGATGGCCTCAACACTTCACTGCATGACAGTAGTGTCTTGTGTTGAGCCAGACCTAAGATTAATGAAAAACCAATTGAAAAGGGCTCTCAACAACTTACAATACAAGAAACCTTGACTTCACTTCCTTCATGCCTTGGGTGACGGCATTATAGTTAGTGATCGTTTCTTTGTTTCATTTTTTTTATTTCACAGAGGTTTTAACATTCCAAAGCGACTCGGGCTATGAGAGACGCCGTATAGTGAAGGGCCCCGGAAATTTCAACCACCTGGGGTTCTTTAACGTGCACCGACATCGCACAGTACAAGGGCCTCTAACATTTCGCCTCCATCAACATGCGACCACTACAGCCACGATCGAACCCGCATCTTTCAAGTCAGTAGCCAGGCGCCATAGCCCCTGGGCCAATTGTTTCTTTGTTGGCAAGGGTTGTAGACAGCATGCTCATAGCTATGTCCTTTGCCAATTGATACTTCACATCATATGCAACTGTTTTGATTACAGCCAGTTTCTGGTCACCGAAAGTTGTCTTGCGCTTTTGTCATTCATCACTGCCGCTAATCTTGGCCTTGCAAAACCAATAAAATGTTCATACTCCCATACACACCAAACAGTCAAACCAAGCAACCATGCCACAAAAACGAAAAGTATACCGCACATGTGTGGCACTTGAGAAGTACAGTGTGTTCTTAGTGGGCACTATTGTGAGACATTCCAGCAGCTAAAAAGACAGGGACGAAGGTAGACGAGACAGGACGAACGCCGGACTTCAACTGAGGTTTATTGCACAAACAGCGATAATATACAAAAGGGGGCGCAAGGAAAAGTAATCCGTGACAAGATTAACCTATAATCAAAAAAAAAAAAATGCAGAAGGCTCCTTTGCCATGCCACTCATGTTTGCCACATCGGCGCACCTACTATTTAACGCCTACCTGGCTGAATCCACCCGTTTGCATTCAGGTAATCTATTTCTTTTTTGCGTAGCGCCACAGAAGGACTGCTGACACAGTTTTCTTTATCATTGAAAATACTAAACACTTTAAAAATTTCTCGGCTCTTTATCATTGAAAATACTAAACGCTTCAAAAATTTCTCGGCTCAAAAGAGCCAGGACGAGCCAGAAATTTTTGAAGCGTTTAGTATTTTCAATGATAAAGAAAACTGTGTCAGCAGTCCTTCTGTGGCGCTACGCAAAAAAGAAATAGATTACCTGAATGCAAACGGGTGGATTCAGCCAGGTAGGCGATAAATAGTAGGTGCGCCGATGTGGCAAACATGAGTGGCAGGGCAAAGGAGCCTTCTGCATTTTTTTTTTTTTTGATGATAGGTTAATCTTGTCACGGATTACTTTTCCTTGCGCCCCCTTTTGTATATTATCGCTGTTTGTGCAATAAACCTCAGTTGAAGTCCGGCGTTCGTCCTGTCTCGTCTACCTTCGTCCCTGTCTTTTTACCCGCTGGAATGTCTCACAATAGTACTACTAACCAACTAGCCCAACTTTCTACGCTCTTAGTGAGCCATGTGCAATGTGGAGTTTGGATATTGGGGGAACTACAATGACCTTGGCAACTAGCAAGGTACAGCACAGTGCAATGAGCTGCGCGTACGACTTTGCATGACATCGCTCAGAAGGCCGCGTGCCCAAATTTTGCAAAAGTGGGTGTGCCAGCATTAAATTTTGTCACAGTGATGCTGAGGAATCATCCAGAGAAATGCACCATGAAGGCCAAGCTAGAGCCAGAGAGGTCATTTCAGTCTGCTGCATCGAACTGCTACAGGAGGGTGGAGCAAAATGGCCACTGGGGGTCGGCTTGGGGTTTGCTATAGTCCTCTGTAGGACAATTTTACTTCATAAAAACAACATATCAATTACATGGAATGTGAGTTTGCAAGAGGACTAGCTGTTCCTTTGTTACATCGATTACTTTATCATAGACCACTTTGTTTCTGCAAGGTTTCCCTGTACTGAGAAATGTTTCCTACCTCTAGCAACTTCTTGGCAGCCGCAATATTTTCTGCATAAATAAATACGCAGTGCAAACTGTACATAGAGAGACATAGCAACAATTCACATTCTAGAATAAAAATGCCAGCTTATATCACCAATCAAGAATGGCACTTGTTCTCAAGCAAAAAGCCTGTGTGCATTATGTCTCACATCTAGAGCGCAGTTCTCACAGTCTACACAGCTGCAGTCGCCAGCAAAACAACTGTTTCAAGTAAGTAAAAGCTTGTTATTTCGAACTTCAAGGAAGCGGAATTTAAAATGTTCAAATTATCCGAAAGTTTGAATTATCGAATGACTCCGAAAAATGTGTCCCGAGCTGCTTGCATCACAGTAAATTACTTTGGTGAAAGACTGTGCAATGGATCCCTAATTTTTAATCTTAAAATGAAAACAGCGAAGCAATGACAGTTTTTCACATTCCTATCATGCTTTATTGTGTGCATACTGTCGGGAGCACCGAAGCAGAACTGCTCTAAAATCATAAGGGCCTCCCGCATTCTTCATGGCGCGACGTGGTGGAGCCGCATCGCTACTACGTCACTCTCATCATAAGCGGCACCATCACGTGTGAGGAGGCTTCACCGCATAAACAGCACAAGACAAACAAGCAGTTTCAGTGCACTGGAAGAACGGAACCACGCAGACGCAAGCGAAGGAAGCCGCACCCAAGCGGCGAGAGAAAAAAATGACGATCAATTTGCATACCTACACCAAATCCAGAATAGCTGCGTTAGCACTGTGAGTTCACTGTTTTGCACTGCTTATCTTGGTTTTGTATTGTTTAAAGTGTTCATGCTTTGTTATTCATGATACTGCTATGTGATTAAAGTGGTATATATCAACAGTATTCTGTGTGTTGTGCGTATCTGCATGACATGGACGACACACAGTAGACACATGATAACAATGTTCATTGCAGCCATTCTGTACATGCATATCAGTCATGGCTTCCATTCTGCCGAAAGTCCGTCATCGTCGGCATTGCCATCAGTGGCAGCGTTGTGAGCGGAAAACCAGATGGCCCACCTACCAACTAGGTCACGTGACCTTGTGATATCATCACAACCTGCCCACCCTGATAGGTACTCGTATTTTGGGGTGCAACCAGATGCAAATTACACATGGCAACCTATACAACATATATACACACACAACTGGACAAGTTGCCCACAACCCGGTCAAGCAGGCTTCAAACAAAGACTGGCGAAATTGGTGAGTGGGGGCTTTAATGCAAGCGCCCAAAAGAAAAATGGGAAAGATAAAACACCAGCAAAACACAAATTAGCATCCGAAATGGTGCTCAGCCGCGTTAGCTTGGCCGGCTGATGCTTGCCGGTTGAGCCACCGTCGCTGCGGGCTGGTGTGAAGCTCAGAAAAGAGAAACAAATTATGCGGTCAGACGACCGTTATCGGAAACAGGGCCGTCAGTTTTTCATCATGTCTGCACTCACGCACCCATCACAGGTGAGCGAGCGGCTCTGCAACTTGAAACTTAGGTTTTAAGTAGGGCTATTTTGGTTATCACTTGCCGTGCACTTCATACCTGGACACGGCCTCCGTTCACGAGCCCATCCGAATTAACCAGTGTGGGGCCCATAATATCCAAATTAGTGATCATCCAATGCCATAAACTTACATGGGTGTCAGCTGTGATCGAGCGGGCAGTTAGAATTATCCGGATTTCTGAATTAGCAAGCTTTCACGTGCAGACTTTGTCAAAAGTTTGGAGCCCAGGGGGTTTGTTTTGGAGCCACACCAAGAGGCTTGTAATGCACCCGCAGTGATCAAAATCTCCTGAAAGTAAGAAGATTTGTGGTCCTGCCCCCTCCAATCGGTAGGCCCCCCATGAATGGCACAGGAGCCTTACTACACGGCTTAGAAGCAAGCCCCCTGGACTCTAAATTTTTGATAAAGATTGTACATATCAAGTTAATGCAGTGCAGGCCAGCAGTTCACCACCATCACCCTGAACATTCTTTTGTAATGCTTTGACATCCACAAAAATAGACTGAATAATTTGCTGCAAAGTGAACCTCAAACTTCAAAATCTACTTGACAGATGCCCTGCCAGTAGCCTCCCCTCTTCCAGGCCAGCCAGAGCCAACACTGTTAGCACCTGAAAATTTCCTAATTACATTTCTCTGCCTTACTAAGCTCTTCCCAACTACTGTTCTCTTTCCTTGGTATCAATTCTGTCGCTCCTAATCAGCCACCGGTTACATTTCTGCATATTGCATGCATTGCCCATGTCAATTTTCTCTTTCCAACTTCAGCTTGAACATCATAGTCTTCAAGATAAGCCCAACTACGTCCACTGCAGCACACAGGCCTCTTGCACTGATCTCTGATCAACTCTATCTTGTGCCAGCAGTGGCCACCCTTTCCTTACAAATACCCTTATCTTATCTGCCCTCCTGACACTGTAATCCCCACTGGCTATCCCTTCACCGCGCTACATGCCACACCAATGTCCATTTCCTCCTCTTGATTTCAGTTTGGATGTTTGTTCCCTAACCCGCTCTGCTCGCTTCCAGCCTTCCAATGTGATTCCTATCGTTTTACAATGTCATTTCGGGCCTTTTCATCAGCCTCAGACTTTCTGCCTCATAGGTGGGTACTGGTAAGACACAAACGTTATATGCTTTCCTCTACAGGGATATTAATAAGATGCTGTTGCTGATCAAATACATTAACACTTCTTCTTGGGCGAGTTGGTGCATATTTGATTTGAAGAAAATAGCGCCAGAGCATGCAAACCACGAAAAGACAAGGACGAGACACAAAGACAAGACCCCATTCTTATTATCCCAGCTTAATTCACTCTCATGCCTTAGCTGCCTACTGAATATCATAAGCTACACTTTCTTTTATGCAGCTATCTCCCAATGCTATGCCCACCATCACTTTCTACCCCGTCTACAAGCAGCATCCCGAAGTTCATCAGAACACACTAGAGAATGAAATCTGCCCAATGCAGCCAGGCCCAACCCACCGGCAGAGGTGCTGCAGTGACTGGACCTGCTTGAAGCGGGACACCGGGTGTAGCAGCTGCACCCGCATGGGGCCCAGCACAGGCCGCCGGTGCAGGAAGAACAGGTAGCGGCCACTGCGCGAGTGCTCCACTGCATTCTCAATGAAGTCCACTATGGTGTTGCTGTGGAACTTCTGCAGGCAGCCAAAGCTGAAGTTGCCTGCAGTGCACACATGGCAAAGAGAACAAGACTCGAGTTGGCGCAATTATAACCACCTACATGCTAGTGTGCTTAAAAACAGGATCGATGCAAGAACAATCCCCCCCAAAAAAGGACAGCAATGGAAAAACAGAGAGAGAAACAATTAACCCTGTGACTGCCAGGATTTTTTACTCACAGCTGCACACACCCTGCCGGGTTTTTTTTGCATGTTAGTTTCCTGGAAATTTTTTGCTAGTAACGCATCAAAATGCTCTGCAGGACATGTAGACATGGTTATTCAGGACAATCTTATAGATATTAGTTGTACTGAATCAAATCTTCCAGCACCAATCTGGCCTGTCGGATTTCCTCTTCATACGCGGATTTTTCGGTGGCAGAAGGACTTCATCGCTGTCATCACTCGACAAGGCGCTTAGGTGGGCTCCTTCCTTGTTCTCATTATCATTGTACTCCGAATTCACAAGCAATTTTGAATTTCTTCGTCCGTAAAAGCGCGGACGAGTGTGGCACATAGCCTCATGGCTGCTGTGCGCAGACCAAAACGAAGTGACTCGGATGTGGAAACATGGGCGCCATCTGTTGTGTAAAATTTACCCTACAAGAACTATGAATTTACGGGGACTCTCCATAGATGGCGCTACATGTTTGCATCGTTTTTTTTTTTTTTTATACGAGTATTATCGGGAGCGGCAGGGGGCGAGTTAGAAAGCCAAAACGAGTTAACTCAGGAGAGGCAGGGGGTGTGCATATGTGGTAGCCCGAGTTATCTCGGGGGTGGCAGTGAAAGGGTTAAGAGAGAAGGCTATTGTGACTTTACTACTAAAGTGCTGCAAAATGTATAAAACCACTGGTAAGGCAAAGTGAATTCTAAATTAGTCCATAAATGCAGTCTTCAAGGATAGAAAGAAAGGCAAGGCTTGCTGTCGTCCTATTATCGTAGGAGGCCTGAACTTTCACTGCATTGGTGGCATCTGAAACTGGACGTGACTTCAAGGCCATAAGAGCACCTCGCTTCCACATTTCAAGAAACAATGCGAGGAATCCAATAAAATATGCTCCAAGGCACAGCGAAAAGCAATCAAATGCAATACACAAGAACCAAGCACACATATGCAGTGCTCAGCACTTGCACACCAGAACACATACACAATAGAACACGCACCTTGGTCATGCTCAATGCGGACATGTCGCACAAAGCCGTTGAGCTTGAAAGTCAAACTGAAGATGTAGTGCTCATCAGAGCTGTCGCGCACCACAAAGGAGCCATCCGGCTCATGTGCCAGCAGCCGCTCAGCAGTCTCTCCACTGATGGGACCCCAATACCAGCCACACTGCACAGCATACGGTCAAAACACTCAGCAACAGCTCTCCAGAAATTTCTCGCAAAAAGTATCAAGTTGATCGTTTCAAGGGGATACTCATTTTTTAGGGCGAGAGGTGTTATTTGCAAGCAAACGCAGCGGACACTGGTATATTCACCTGAGACAACATCTGGAGCTCGGGAAGGGGAGAGGTGTGACAAGGCAAGACTAAGGGAATCAGTTATGGGGTAAGGCACAGTAACTTCGTCACTCTTAGGGCACACCTTAAAGGTGCACTGAAGAGGATTCTGAACATGTCTTTTTGCCGCGGGAACTCGATCCACGCGTTCCTAGCATTCTTAGAAACAGTGACTTATTGCCCTGTGTGGCCGATTTCCCCAATTAAAACGAATTAACGTCCGGCTCCCGCCTTTTTTTTTTTAATTCTGCCTTGTACAGAGGGCGGAGTCAACCAACGCGTGGAGTGCCTTGCTCCGTGGAGGCTTTGCTTTCACTTTATTTTGTTTCTGAGGTTTTCGTGAATAAATAGTTTCATTCGCAGATAATATAGCCGCAAAATAATCCCGAAGAAATAAAAATACGCGCGGACTATTTGCTACTACGGACTACTACGTATTACTCCGCCGATGGCAGAGCGGCAAGCCGCCACGGGACTGGGTGAAAGGCGCTCCACGCGTTGGTAGACTCCGCCCACCGTACGGGGGAGAATTAAAAATAAAAAGGCGGGAGCCGGACGTTAATTCGATTTAATTGCGGAAATCGGCCACACAGGGCAGTAAATCGCAGTTTCTAAGAATGCTCGGAACGTGTAGATCGAGTTCCCGCGGAAAAAAGACAAGTTCAGATTCCTCTTTAGTGCACCTTTAACCGTGTCGCGAGGGAAGGCATGCAGGAGGGAGTGGAAGAAGGAAGAATGAGGCACCATAGAGGAGGGCTCCTAACAATTTTTATCACCTGGGATTCTTTAATGTGTACAGACATTTCTGACCACACACGTGTCTTTTGCAATTAACCTAAATTGAAACAAAACTGCAGTGGCCTGCATTTCTCCCAGCATCATTATGGTCAGGAGGCGAATGCCACCAATGACAGAAGGCCGGAATTTCATCTCGCGACTGAGTGTTCAGCAGCTGAATGTCGTAGACGATGCTGCCATGGTGGTAACAAGCTTGGGCTGCATATATATAATGCTGACACCAAACAAATACCAAACACTTGCAAAAAGTTGTATTTGGTGTTTGGAAAGAACCTTTGTACTATCAACTGTCTAAATTTAAGACTGCACTTCAATGATGTAATGGCTAATAAGCCTACAAGAGCGGTGATAAAATTTCGCACAGTACTGGAGTACATGTCCTGGTTGCGTGATTATATTTAGGCTGTGTGCAGGAGAGTGTGCAGCAAAGCACGTAGTTAAGGAACCAGGAATTTTTTGTCTAAGTTATCAGATGTGCCAACAAAGTAAAATGTGCTCAGTGGTTAAGGCACTCATCTACCAAGTCGGAGTACCCGGGTTCGAACCTGAGCATGGCGGCCGCAATGGAGGTGGAATGCAAAAGGCAAAAAAGCACCCCTGTGCTGTGGGATGTCAGTGCACATTAAAGATCCCCAGGTGGTCGAAATTATCCGGGAGCCCTTCACTATGGCACCTCTTTCTTTCTTTCTTCTTTCACTCCCACCTTCGTCCCTTTTCTTAGGGCATGGTTCAGGTGTCTATTGAGATATGTGAGACAGATAAATAGATATGTGAGACAGATACAAGACACTACAAACTCAAACCAAACTTTACAAGTTTTGAATGAAGAGGAAGTGTTAAGCAGTTGAGTCTCAATTACTGCCAGCCATAGTAACACATCCCATGTGTAGTTAAAATCCCACAAAACCATGCTGTTGCATACTGCCATTGTGTCGGCTTCATATGCTGGTTCAAGCCATTAAACAAACCTTCCAACAAGCTCTCTGTCTCTAGTCCATTAAGCTGCACTTTGCAGTTAGACCTGATTGACGCCAAATCAGCAGTTCTGAGCACCAATCCCAACAGTATCAAATGGAGAGTTGCAGATGATAACACCTTCACTTAAAGTAGCAATTAAATTTACCACGGTACAAAGGTATTACTTGTGTGCCATATGTCATTATAATGAACTAAACCCTAGCACTTGAGATAGTGGCCTTTTAATGTGGTACTGATGCATTCCAATTATCTTTTGAAGGTCCATCATGACCTTTTAATGCAAAATTCAGCAGCTACCTCAGAAAGTAATATCATTTACAAGAAGGTATACAGTTATTATCATGTACTTATTAATGTGATAAGATTAGAGGACCCATTCATGAGAAAAGCCAGCGTCCATCTGTCCATGTCACAAAAAAGCAGGTGCCCCACCTACCACGGTTGCAAGCCACGATGGGCTGGTGGCAATTTTCAAAATTCATTCAAACAAATTCAATACAATTTCCAGTTGCACACCTTGGCACTGCACATCAGCTCATCAGTCGAGAAATAGCCTCCCAAAGAACTATCTTGGCAAAAACGGGCATTACGGGAGCTAGGAAATAACAACCTGGATCTCACAAGTCTCACGTCACAAATCAACCTTAGCCAACTTGTCAAAGGAGCACTCACATCCTTGACTTTCTCTATGCTGGATGCATAATCGAGACTCTTTCGGTCGGAGTCATCCGAAGCGTAGCTGACTGCATCAGCCCCTCCAAAGTGGTCACACAGGGCCACAGCCGCATTCCCTGGGAGCGGAGGCAGTGCTCGTACAGCGTAAGGACTGGTTGCTTTCTCACTGCAGCGAACCGCCTCCTCTGGGTATGGATCAGTCTGGCTGGAATTGTTTCGTACAGAAGGAGGGCCACCAGACGCTCTGCGAAAAACGTTCAGCAGTGCATTGGGCAGCGTGAACGAAAAGCGTCGCTTGGACGATGATGCTTTATCCGCAGATCTCGATGCACTCTGACCCCTGGCACCCAGGCATGAGCCCAGAGAGTAACGCAAAGAAGCCTTTCCAATGGGCCCAGAAGAGTCTTCAACGCCTTCACACGTGCTGTGCATGCCAATCTCTTCTGAACAGCACCGCTCAGCACGCGAGTTCTCTTTTCTCTTCTTGCTTCTGAGGTGTTTCTTTGACTCTACTGTGGTGGAGCGCGACCTCCGACAGTTGCTGCATGTAGCTGCCAGTGCCTTGGCTTCCTTGTTCCGGCATACATCTGTGTCGCCTGATGCTGTCAAGAATGGAACGGGACTGTTGGGACTGCTGTAGGGCATGTGTGGAAGCAGTTCACGGCCCTCATCGCTCGAGCTGAGTACCTGCGACGGAGTACTTCCTGGACGGCTCACGATTTCAGGCCTTTCAAACGAGGCACCCCCAACTGAACATGCCGAGTGGGCAGAATGAACAGAGTGGACGGAGCCCCGTGCAGGGCAAGGTTTCAACGCTTTGGGCTTGAGGACAAGTGTGTAGTTGGAAGGCTCATCATCCAGGGAGCAGTGCGACCTTGATGATCTAGCCGTTGAGCTGTCGGCATGACCTGATGCAGATGCTCGGCAGCTGTCCGTATTGGAAGGCAATGGTGATCTTGCTGCGGCGCCATGCGACTCACAGCAGCAAGCAGCTTCAAGACGGCAGTGCTGAGTGGACATCTGGCAGGAGTCCAGTGACAGACAGGCCATGTACACACTCAGAGGCAGTGTCCCAGTGCCTTCCCTGGGCGGCCACTCTGCAACCACAGATGAAGCTCCACCTCTCGCCATTGCTCCATTTTCCTCGCCTGTAGAAGATGGCCGAGCAGTTGGAACCCTTGCTTCCCACACTCCAACATTCTGGCCCGAAGAGGATGGGTGGAGGTCAACTTGAAAGATGAGAGGATGGTGGCTGGAACGAAGCGGCTGTTCGAGGCCGCTCTCCCGAGCATGGTTGGTGAGGTCATCCCGAGTGGGTGCCTCGCGGGAGTCGAGGCTTCCCGAGGAAGCCTGTTGGTCCATGTCAGGCCGTGAGCTGTGCAGAAGGCATCCAATCAGGGCAGGCCATAGGTGGAGGGACACTCGGCTCTCCTGCTGTTCACAGCAAGGCATCCTTGATGCAGCGACAATGGCCCGCAGGCACAGTGGCCACCACTGACAGTGCTGCCATTGATGGGCTCTCAGTGAAGGCACCTACGCCAGCAAGGACTCCTTTCTAGGAAGAGAAGAAGAGAGAAAGCAATGCAGACAAACAAAGCAGTTTTCAACAGTTCTGAACAGACCACTTTGACAATTCTATGTTTAGTGCATGGTTGCACAGCCTAGTCTTCCAGCATCAAGAGAGCATGGCACAGTGCGCGCATGGCGGAAGTTCAGAGCACATGCGTATTGTGGAACTCATTTCGTGTCGATTCCGAACTAAACAAGTAGCCAGGTACGCTTGGTCGTGACAGGTTAATAGTCAATCAATACACGGCTATAACACTAACACAATGGAAATGAAACAATTTTTTTCTCAGACTCTCTTGAGCATGACTCCACAAAGGCAATGTGCGATAAAAATGGAGCCGTACTCAAGTTACGTAAACGAGAGACGATTTATGTCGTCCCGCTTTTGAAACGGCACAGAACAAAAAGACGGTGCTGAACGGCGTCCTCATCTGTTTAAGAACAGGTGCGCGTCCACCTACAATCTTCAAAGAGAGACCGAAACCAAGAGGGCAAATTCCAATTGAACTTTCTACATTTTAGTCGGACGACGGGAAGTATCATGAAGAAAGTGTAAACCCTTGGCACGGTACTTTCGACATCCCCTGGTCAAGTTTTGCCCAGTACAAAAAGTAAAGTGCAGACTAATGTATTCTGAAATTCAAAGCTGTACTGTCAACTCCGAAAACAGCAAAACAGCCATAGATTCCCCCATGAATGGGAAGAAAACGAGTCACAAAGCAAAAAAGCGGAAAAGGACGACATCAGCCAAGTTTTTACCACAGGTAAACAAACAAAAATAGAAAGAAAATCGCAGTTTTTTTTAAAGCGCAGCAAAGCTTACCTAGCTACTAAAGCATTATTTCACGGTGTGAATGACCAGTTTCCAAACAACAAAACGCGCAGATGCGCTCGGCTTCAACAAGGAAGTGCAACGCTCGAGTTTACAAACAAGTGAAAACGAATTACGACACTGAAGGAATGCAATTAAGAACTGCACATGGCTACATCTGCCGAGAAGGGACATGACACTTAGGAGCAGTTAAGTCGCATGGAAATTATATGAGGTGGAATGATAGAGACAGACTGACCTGATTACTGCTATTATTCGACGTCGCAACGAAGACGAGGAAATTTACTAGCCCCACAAGAGGCAGCCATTATGAGGTGAGCCCAGTGTTGCTTGCCTGTCTCGTATTTGCGCTGAGCGCGGAGGGCGAACGCCCGTTTGCTGTAAACAGCGCCAAATTTGAATCTGGTGGAAGCATGACTTGCAAGTTGTCTCATTTTATCTTCTCAGTGCTCACATATAGTGACCATGGGTTAAACTTTAATGATACTGCCATTTCAGCCTTCCCCGCGCGCCTCTCTGTCGTCTTCATCCTCGGTTTTAGCCTTTCTTTTTTTTTTTTCATTTTTACAGGGAAAGTGCTAGTGGCTCACTTGTAGTACTTGTGGCGTGAGACAACGTTCTTAGAAAAATCTGGAATGCTGGGCTTGGGCGGTGTCGTTGTGTGCGTATCACATCACGTGAGCACGACGTTACCTTCACGCGACTGGTCACGTGACTTCACGTGACAGTGACATCACCGGCAGCAAGGAGCCTTTCGAGCTTGCTCTGCACAGGTGTTCGTGGAGTGACTCTATCCTTTGGATCGCAAATAGCAAATCGCAAACAGCTGCCAAACGGTTCTGAAAGTGTCTATAAAATGTATGTGTTATGTGGAGTAAAGGCCATTGAGAGTTCATACATCGTACAAGTCCTCAAAAACGAGCCGATAATTTACAAACAATTTTTATTCTAGGGTTTCGATGCCACGTCCAGTGCTGGTTACTCGCGCGAATCCTGACTTGCAACGCCATATGGCTAGCGTGGCGTCAGTCATGAGGGGTTGTCAAGAGAAGGAGGTACCAGCATGGTTCGAGGCATAGAGTTTCTCAGTATTACCATTACCTAGAGTGAAAACAGATGGCGCTGCTATCTTGGATGACCGGGACAATGAGAATTCGCATTTGATTTGTCTATTGTTGGGGCATGAAACATAATTCGGCCATAACAATACGACTGTTATCGCGGTAAACCTTCAAGAAATGCTGTGAAAGTTTGCGTACCAGCCTAACCCTTGCGTTAGTTGTTTTAAAGTAAAAAACGCACTATTAAAAAATTTCATCTGCGCGCAGAGGAAAATGCTGCGACGCGGCTGGTGATTTAGGAGCAGAATCTGAAGTATAGGGAGACATAGGCCTAGCAAGGCGGGAAAATAGAATGTTTATTGGGTCCCACTGCGGCCTTATATGGTCGCGTAGAAGAAGACGAGATAGCGTGCTCGTTACCTGCGCACTCGTGCCGGCGATACAGCGGAATCGACGTCTTTCGCCCAATACTAGCCAAGCCAAATAAGAAACCTCGTCTTCCCGGCGTTCCCGCAATGATTGAAAGGCTCTAAGAAACTCGCATAGACGGTGGCGCCAGCTATCCCTCTCGGTAATATTGAGAAACTCTATGGGCGGCTCCAGCTTTCCCTCTAAGTAATATCAACGTCCTTCAGTACTTGTAATATTGAGATACTGAGAATCTCTATGGTACGTAAGGGGGGGGGGGGGGGGGGGAATGCTGTTCAGATACGGTGGCTCATCTTTCTCCTCTAAACTGAGGGAAAATGATGTCATGTGGCAGACCTTTGCAAGCGAATCTCTTGTATCCTTTCCTCTTTCTCTCGCTAGGGGTGCCAACTACACTATAATGCCAACACCGCCTAGATCCACTAGACCACCAGGACACGGCTTCGGTCGAAAACCCATTATAGGACATCACGTTGGACGTCCTTGTCTTTTAAAAATGGTCACATGAGATTCAAAATGGTCACATGACTCTCCCTCCTGAGTTTTATTTCCTTCATGCTTGCAGCATTGTCTTTTGAATCGCCCTAAATCACAATTAACGCTCCAGCATTGGGACGTAACACTGTAGGTGAAAACCGCTCTGACTGTTGCCCGTGCGACGCATTATGCCGTGTTGTAAAGACACCACTCTTGTCTCAATGGTATACCGCTCAACGGTACCGCTGTGGTGACGGTCCCAGCACTGAAATTCCGTTTCTATTGCTCTAGGTTATTAGATTTTACCATGATATATACTTTTCGAGCTGATATGCCGAAGTCTTCTGTATGTCCAAGACGTGTCCTCTTGTCAAAACGTTGGCTAAGCACCCTAAGGCTCCCCCCTCCCTTGTTTACTTTGTTTCTACTGCCAGGAAACCCATCTACCTGCTCTTTCTATACCATGGACTTCAACCAGAACAACAGCTGTTCAAGAAACCGCATGCGACCTAGAAATGATGCGAGTTTGTTTTGGGGAGAAAGAGAGAAGTAACTCTTACTGTTAATCCTCGACGTGGTTGGGTACTAGAGGACACTACTGGCTTTCGCTGCAGCACAGGCCTTGTCCACTATCCATGTCTGGACGGTGGCGCCCGAACTGAGCAGTATATTCTCCCACGGCTTGAGTCTTGTTGTAGACTGTGAATTGTCTTGCCATCGCCAAATCATGTGATATTCGTTAGCTTTCTTCCACATGTGTTGCAAGTGTCTATTTGTTCATTTATTTATTTATTTATTTATTTGAATGAGACGTATAGCGTCGTTCCATCATACAACTTGCCCCCATTCTTCCTTGAAATGGCTGCCTGATTAGTATTCTTCGCAGATGTTTTCTCACTGAAAGTGTTTAAAAAAAGGAGGATAAGGAGCTACTGTTACCAAAATTTAAGAAGCTTACAAAAAATACTTAGTAAAGACACTTTCAAACCTCTTAATTCACTCTACACTGTTGTTGTAATTAAACAGCACGGGAAACACTACAATATGTATGACTTTGGCAGAGTCCACTGCGCACCTTGGTAATTGAAAAGCTCGCTGTGTATCTGAGATCAGTGATAATGCATCAAAACAGGAGTAAAAAACACTTTGTATTTTGAGTGATGTTGATTTCTATTCCACACTCTTAACCCGCAGTTTAACGACGTTTACACTAAGGTTCACACGCTGCAGATCTCAAAAATTAAGCTTTTCATCCGTCCTCCATTCGTGCGCAAGTCAGTACGAAAACAGCACGTAGTACTTGCCCATGCAAGCCGAAATGTGAACTTGTGGCCCCTTCATTGACAATAACAACAAAAAGAAAGGCGCTGGGAAACGTTATGTCGCAAGCATGCATGCCAGCTAATCTCACGAAACGACGGGAGATTTCAATGATGTGCATTGACAAGAATTCGGCACCTGGCGGCAGCGGGTCTTTCGCCCGACAATAGTGCTTCATACACCGCTTGGACACAAGGACCTCATCATCGTTCACTGCTCGATTTCATTAGATCAGCGAACCTTTACTCACTTATTTAGGCATTCTCATCTATCATTACATACAGTTTTATGCCCCTAGGCAATCAACAACGCATTAAAAGAAAGAAACTGTATGCTATCGCATTTTGTGGTGGGTCAAGTGCTCAGCGTCTTGGAATTTTTTTTTTTTTTTACAGCGCGGGGCTGTTCTTCAAGGCCGAAGTAAGCGAAATAATTCATTTAATTACAAAGTTTTGCCTTCGAGAATAGCCTTATTTCAGAATCCCGGCGTTAGCTGCGATGTCCAGCTCACGGCGGACCAGCTGATGGCTGCCCAAGCGAAGGGAAATGTAGTATTCACGCCAGGCTCTATAGTAAGGTGGTGGATGGGCCTGTGGAAGCACCCGCGCACTTCCAAACAAGGTATAGTACACATCAAGCCCGGCGACAACTACGTAACCACCGGATGCAAGACCGGAGTACGTTAATGAGTTAGCCTAAAAACAGCACAGGACGGTCTCGTAAAATTGTTATAGTAAGCTCTCATCGCCTCCTTTTCCTTTTCCGTCAGTAACGACCCCGTCATATGAAATGTCTTTGGCCGTTATTGGAAGAAGACGAGGCAAGAATTCCAAAAGCCTCAAAGAATTGTATGTGCGAGTGGGTAGCGGCAAAGCTAAATAATCAAGTCTTCGAAGCGAGGCTTAGCGAGACAAAGCAAGGACAAGAGAGGGACAAAGGACGAGCATTAACTTACAGCGTAAGTTAGCTAACGTCCTTTGTCCTTCTCTTGTCCTCGTTTTGTTTCTCTAAGCCTTCCTTCAAAAATCAAGCCTTACCAACAACCCTAAGCTTCTATTCTGCTAAATGATCAAGTTTGGCGTTGTTACAGAAGCATGTGGACCCACGGTCATATTGTTATTATCGTTATTTTATCATTGATACTTGACTTGACAACAGTGATACAGGCACAGTAAAACAGAGCACCACTATTGCACTCACAAGGCAACGTACGAGCGGACCACACGCCAGGTATAAGGCATACCATCTGCCGCAAAAGTTTCCCCTCAAAACACCAGTTACGTAGTGAGCGCGTGGTGGCACGACAACTCAGTGACCGCTGCGATTCGCTGCTTTTGCTGTCGCAGGTGCGAACAAAAATATCGCAGTCTATTTGAAGCGTGTGACTACAGTTCAGCCACGAGCGCGTCGACCTTCACAACAGGTTGCGTTCGGAAATGACTGTACAGGTCTACGTTGCACAAATTGCTATTTATGGACTATGCGTACCATAATGTGTTCTCCGACGGCATATACGCGAGGTGTGTGTTTTTATGGTCGCTGCGTCTATTGCGAAAACTGAATAAAAATATCTAGTGGCAATGTCCTGTCTGTGGTACTTAACTCTCCATCGATAACCAGGCTAGAGTGTACTATACACTCTAACCAGGCTTTGAATCTGCACTGTACACGCCTCTGCTTTCGAGAGTATGAATGAGTGCGTGCACCCAAAAAGATACACTCTATACATAAAGGTGTAAAACAGGAGTAAACTTGTCTTCTAGCACACTCCCTGTTATAAAAGAGTGTGCGCTAGAGGACAGCCTGCTGCTGCCTTTATTTTACTCCCATATAGGTGTATTTATGTTTAGAGTGTAATATTACCAACAGCTTCCGAACAACAGGCCTACCTTTCTTAACCGTGCACTCATTCACACGAGTGGTCTTCACTGGGAAGTAAAGTTAGATATGAGGGGTTCCTCCAGCAGGTCTTCAGAGTAGTGCGTCACGAAGTAGTTCCACGCTTTCAGCACCGTCGGCTCCTCCTGTTCGCTGCCTTCCTTCAGCAGGCGGACCTCTATTTCATCTCGGTGGTAGTAATTGGGAGCCGACTCTAAACTGTCCAACGCAGCCAGCATCTGGTCGTCGACCAGGTACACATCTCCATAGACTTGCTGGAATAGGAACAGAAGAAGGAGAGCACTGTTTTACTAACAGGTCATCTATCATTACCAGGAATGCGGGACGGCGCCCAGACAGTGCCGCTAAGAATAGCGGTCTATCACGTTCTGTTCTGCAGCCACTCGGTCACTCTCTTTGTTTCTTCCCAGTCGAAAAAAAAAAAGAAAACGACGGAACCGTGTCAAAAATACGACGAAATGTTTTGTAGTTTTGTCGTAACGGCAGAATTTTCTGCTGTTTTGCATTTTTCGGTAGCACTGTGGTTTTTTCTTTCGCACTTTTCTGTAGCGTGTAGCTCTGTAGTGCTTTTCTGTAGTAACTTCACAGAATTACGCCACGTTGTGGCAGCAAATGGAGCTGGAAGTTCTTGTTCCGAATACTTTGTAATGATTGTTCGCGCAAACAAATGCACCCCATTGGTTGGCGAACAGTGAATAAGGATGATTTGACACACGTGCACATGAACAACCATTCACTCTCGTAAATTTCCAGCTGACGGTCATTACTGTCGTGTTGACTTCTGTCATTAGTTTCCTAAGTAATTATTTGTTCGTTCAGCACTAAGGCCTCTTTCAAGGGCCATGATAAGGTTGCATGATGGCCCCACGGCTTAATCCGTACGAATTGCAAGCATTTCGTTAAGTGTGAGCTATGAAACCGATCGTGTCTCTTGAGGGACAGTGGGGACAAATTGAAGTTGACCTGTATCGGTAGATAACCGCGTTCTATTTATAAATGCGGTAGGAAAATTAAATACAGGTGCGGCCGCCACTTGCAATTTTCACAGTCAAACTGTGGAGACTTGAAGAGAAATGTTTTTAACGCTGTTCTCAGAGACTGGGCTAAACCTCCGTTCACTTCCAAACGGTGATCACGGAGTCATTTTCGGTTTGACGTGACGAGTTTGAATAGAGTGGTGCGAAAAAAGAGCAATTCTAATGCGATAGCGTTTAGGTTGTGGCCTCGCAAAACAACTTCCGGCTTCCCTGTCACGAAATTACGTGATTGGTCGAGAGGGGTCACGTGAAGTCATCGCAACCTGTCCAGCGTGACAGGTGGCAGTTAATTAATGATTAGTCGAGAGCGGGTGCGTGACCTTGCAACGTCATCACAACCTAGCGGTCATGGCACGTGGCGACCTGCTTACCGCGTTGCGAGCTGCCTGAACACTCTCCTCACCCAAGTAATGGTGTGCGACTTCCAATGACGTGACGCAGCTCACTCGCCAGAGATCAGTGCAGACACAGAACACAATGTGCACTCATGTAACACTGCCATTGCCTCCCCTTATTTCCCTTACCCTCCCCCTTCTTCCTGCAGTGCTTGGCTTCCCACGGGCTTGGCAGATGACCAACGGACACATTAGCGGAGTAAACGCTCTTTTTCGCTGGGCCTCAGTGCTGGCTTTGAATATAGTTTTTTCCTCCTCCGTGGCAGGTGGCAGTGAAATCAGCTCCAATAAATTTAATGCAGTAGAGAACTGCCCACCCTGGGCACCTTTGGCAAGTTTAGGTGGTCGAGTCAGATTGTATCTTTTTTCTTTATTGTACAGGAAAACCACGTCAGCTTGGCCTCCGTACTAACGTGACGCGGCATGCTCCTTAAGTTGATGATGATGGTGGTGATGTCCTCAGAGTTAATGACACATACCCACGACGGGGGATTGGCCAGGGTGCATAGCGGGCACAAATTACTGATTACAATGCAGATACTGTGTGCTTCATTGTCTTTAGAAGATTCTTTCCTGGTGAGCCGTGTAGAAATACACTTGTTGAACGACTGTTTAAATGTGAAGGAAACACCAACTGATCAATATTTGTTACGAGAGCCAGGTGTAAGTGAAATGGCCTTGCCTTTTCTGTATAACCACGCGTAGAAAATCACTGATAAAAAAATAATTTTAGTACGGCACTTGAAACCGCGTGAAAGCGACGTTCTGCGCCGGTACTTTGGTATGGTATGGTATGGTATGGTATGGTATGGTATGGTATGGTATGGTATGGTATGGTATGGTATGGTATGGTATGGTATGGTATGGTATGGTATGGTATGGTATGGTATGGTATGGTATGGTATGGTACGGCATGTGGGGCCTAACGCCTTAAAGCTGTCCACTAGAAAGACCGCAGTGGAAGGCTCTGCACTACTTCCGACCACGTAGGGTTCTTTAACCTGCACTGACAACGCATAACCCATGTGTGGGCATGCATTTCGCCGCCATAGAAATGCGGCCTCCGCAGCAGAATTCGAACCCGCAACCTTGGGATTAGAAGCTGAACGACATAGTCACTAAGCCAAGGTGGCGTATAAAGGAAAAATTCAGTCAGAGTTTTTAAGAAGACGTCCAACAGAAGGAGTGGCCTCACGGAGGCTAGTAGACTCAGACTCTTACAAGCTTTTGTCACGAGCAGAATCTGCTACGCGACTCCATTCCTAAATATCAACAAGAGCGAAGAACGGGAAATAAACACCATAATTAAGAGATGCACAAAGTGCGCTCTAGGGCTCCCCATAACTACTACTAACGACATTCTAGAGAAAATGGGGTTGCATAATGAGTGGAAAGAGCTGGCTGAGGCGGCCAGGATATCCCAGAGAGAGTGACTCGCATGAACGATGGCAGTTAGACAAATCCTCGACTGGGTAAACCTACTAGCGCCAAGGGAAGGCGAAAGTGTCAGGGAAAGCATAGATCCAGAAATCAGAAAGCATCTATACGTCTCGCCCATACCGAAGAACATGCACCCCGTACACGACGAGGGGAGGAGGAAAAGCAGAGCTAAGCACCTCGCTAACAATTTGGACAAACTCCCGCCTTGATCGGTCGCCTACACCGATGCAGCGATCGGGAAAGAAGGCGACGTAACCTCAGTCGCCCTATTAGACGCCGGGATCACCATAGGAATCGAAAGAAACCGAGATCTACCGCCGGTAGAGGCGGAGGAGATTGCAATAGTCATTGCCATCGCACGACCAGGCGTGAAACACGTCGTCAGCGATAGCAAAGCGGCGGTTAGGAATTTTAGCAAGGGTAGAGTCAGCAATCGTGATGCCAAAATTCTGAACGAGTCGTCTCTCGCCGAAATCGTGACTATAATCTGGACCCCAGCACACGCCGGTCTCGCCGGCAACGAGGCTGCCCACATGCTCGCCCGCTCCTCATTACCTCGGGGTGCTGCGGATGCCTCCACAACATGATCTAAAAGCAAAGAAAGTATTGGTACGTTTAGGGATGTAACCGAAAATCTAAAGAAAGAACGGAGGATATATCCGCCACCGGATAGATCCCTGAGTAAAAAGGAGTCGTACGACTGGAGAAGACTCCAAGCTCGAAATTTCTTCTCGCCCCTGTGGAGGAGTTGGACGGGTGCCAGAGGGCGGAAGAGGGAAGGCGCAGAAACCGAAATTTGTAAATTTTGCGGCCACGTGGCAACATTAGATCACATAATTTGGAGATGCGTTCGTGCCCCAGGGCACAAATCGATTAAAACTATCGATGAATGGGAGACCACGCTGAGAAGCTCCGACGAAAAAACTCAGCGCTTCGCCGTCCGCCTGGCTAGCCTGGCGGCCGAGGCTGAAGACCTCTTCTCCTAGACGGGATCGGATGTCCTCCGGCCGCGGTGCGACAGACTGCCTCCCCGGACGCCTGCGTGCGGACCCGGAGGTGGCTGCCGTGCCATATCCGGCGGAAATAAATGTTCTTCCTCCTCCTCCTCAGGGGGCACTTTGGCTCCCTAATGTGCTACAAGGCGAAAGCGTTTCGTGGCGTAGTTTTTTATTTTTTATTTTTCATGCATTTCTTCATTTTATTTTTTAATTTTTGGTTATTTACTAATTTTTATTTTTCTCATTTGCTTTTTTTCACATTTTGGTTAAATGAAACCCATGCATTCACTAGAAGCGCCTTTGTTCATGCTCAAACCCTGAGCCTTCGTGGCGGAGTGGTAGCGTCTCCACTTCAAATGCCAAAGGCCCTGGTTCGATTCCCAGCCTCGACACAGTTTTGAAGCGAAAAGCTTCACTAGGCTAAACACCGGGTCTGGCGTATGCTCCGTGGTCAGAATCAACCACAGCTGCGCGTGCGCAGAACCGAGTGACGTCACAGAAGAGGCGCAGGTGGTGGCCGCCGCCGCAACCGCCGCCGCGACTCCGCCGCCTGACCTTTCGGCGCAGCCGCGCGCTACTGCTCATGTGCGCCGCCTCCTCACCGCCGCTACTACTGCGCGCTCGCCTCCTCGTAACCGTTTGACCTTTCGTTGCAGCCGCGTGTTTACCACAGTTACTACGCATGCGGAAAGAGGGCTATATAACGCGCTTGCCTACACCGTTATCGTGGTGCTCCCAGTACATTGTGCGCGAACTGCGACAGCCATGACGTCAAACAAAGCATAACTGTAGCTTTTCGCCTGTATATCAAGGCTTAACCAGAGCTAAGCCACTGCCAATTTTTCTTTTAAGTAGTGACGCCGAAACGCGGAAACACTTGCTAACATTCCTTGGCCACGACAGTATCAGGCATTAAAGGCTTTCGCCTTAAAAATTTCGCTCTGGGTGCATCAAACAGCGCGATCGCGTATCTTCGCACCTAACTCAGTTATTAAATGCATCGCGGTTTTTCCTTCAGATAAGTAGTACTCGCTGTAAATAAGTGTTTACGCCTCTTCTCACGTGAAAGAATTTTGGGTCGCGTTTCGATGAAGGCGAAACGCAAGAGGCGCCCGTGTGCTGCGCGATGTCAGTGCACGTTAAATATTCCTGGGCGTTCGAAGTCATTCCCGAGTCCTCCACTTCGGCACCTCTTTCTTCTTTCACTTCCACGTTCCTTCCTTTCCTTACTGCGCGGTTAGGTTGTCCACCGAAACGTGAGACAGCTACT
The DNA here is from genome assembly GCF_055824585.1 of Amblyomma mixtum. NCBI lineage: Eukaryota > Metazoa > Arthropoda > Arachnida > Ixodida > Ixodidae > Amblyomma > Amblyomma mixtum. The sequence continues at coordinate 122,475,341 of NC_143017.1, read as the reverse complement.
GCTACTTTCTATTTCAATTTTGGGTGTCTGTCAGATGGTGTCTCACATCTCGGCTAAATTGAAATTGAAAATTGGTCTTTGCGGAAAGGAAATGGCACCGTAACTGCCTCGGCGGACACCCAAACCGCCCTTTAGACCAATACAGTTATAACAACAACAACGCGTAAGCGCCGCGGAGGCTCAGCAGGTGATGCTGAGAAAAATCTTGCCGGCTTGCTTCCCATCTGTATTTAGGTGGAGGGGAGACGCGAAACGACAGTGCCCTGGCATTTCGGGGCAGACACAGAGAACACAGGTATTCGAACTTAATGCGAAGCCCTTCACTATGTTGTTCCTTACACAGCCCAGATGCAGCTTTGGCACGTGAAAGCCCATTATGGTTATTTACAGTCAGTGAAATGTAAGTGCACGTTGAAGAAACCCAGGTGATCGAAATTTCCTGAGCCCTCAATACGGCGTGCCTCATATCCTGAGTCGCTTTGGGACGTCAAACCCCCATAAACCAACAGACCAACCTATTTATGGTCGCGTCATTGACATGCATAGTGAAAAAAACCCAACTTTCCCAACTTTCTGCTCTCCTAAGCGTCATTGACAACTAAAGAGATGAGAACAGGTACCACTGCAGGATGCTGCATACAAGAAAAGCGGCCCAAGAAGCAAGCCCCGGCACTACACAGTTGTTAGAACACTGAAATACAAGGTGCGAGTGCCACTCACCTTACCCTTCCCTTTCTCATGGATCATGTACGGTATGCCATCTTTCGATGAAACGACAAGAGGCCATCTGTTGACGGTAATGGCTGGGCCGACGAGCGTTGCGTCCCCGTTTTCGGGTTCCTTCAGGACGTAGCTGTGCGATTTGCCGGGCTTCAGCGTGCCGTACACAAAGATGTAGTGCGTAGGTTCGCCGCTCATGACTGCGAGAAAGCGTTGGTCTTTGCTGTTGAAGTATATATGTCCGTAAAATTTAATCACGATGCATAACATGGCACAAGGCGTCTGCAGTTGCGCACGACTGCCGCTTTCATCAGGCAAAAGAGGGATAAAATTTGCAGACAGTTCACTGCAGTGACCGTATACGAGTGTTGTGTGTGTATACTAGTGCCAATAATTTCTGAGCCCTGATACAGTAAAAGATACAGTAAGTGCATGACGCTTGTTTCGCTGTATTCAAACTTTCATTCATAGGATTGGATTTAGACCCACGATATTTCATTTATTTAGGGACGACATTGCTGGTGGCGTCAGATTGCTGGGGATTTCAATAGCAATTAAATTTTTTCCTGCATGAGCGACAAACCAAGTGCAGGATAAGCTGCTCGGCCGTGAATTTTAAAATGAAGAGTCCTCAATCAGCTCAAAAATTCAGGGGTACTTTGACTGTCTAAAGTGGGTAGAGGCGGAAGCGTTTTCCGCACCACCTTCGCTGTTTCTGTGGCACTGGTGGCGTCACATGTAATTGAGTACTAATTACCAAGTGATGACAAATCACTAATTAATGGTTAATTACTGATTAATGCCTGGATACTAATTAACTGCTAATTAAGGACGCTTAAGCTTCGCATTTAGGAGTGGAACGCGACAGCGCGTTGTAGCGCTGCCAGGGAGTCCACGGAACGCCACCACCCGTTCGGCGCGATGCCTTGCCCTTTGAACGCAACGCTTTTTGAGGAAAGGAAATGGCGCAGTAATTCTCTGTCATCTCGGTGGACACCTGAACCGCACCGTAGAGGAAGGGAGGAAGTGGGAGTGAAAGAAGATAGATAAAGAGGAGCCGTAATGAAGAAAATGAAAATTGTATTTGAGGAAAGGAAATTACGCAGTAACTGTGTCACAAAATTCAGGGGGGCACTTTTTTGACCTAAAGTGTGGTCACTGATGTGTGGTTAAGATGTTAAGCTTCGCCCTTAAGAGTGGAACGCGACAGCGTCTTGCAACGCTGCCAAGGAGTCCATAGAACGCCATCGCCCATTCGGTTCTGCGCCTCGCTCGTCGGTAAATTGGTTTTTGAGGAAAGGAAATGTATCTGTCTCTCATTTGTCGGTGGACACCTAAACCTCGCCGGAAGGGAATGGAGGAGGATGAGAGTGAGTGAAGACACCGTATTCACTAGACGCGCCTTTGTTCATTCCAAACCATCGAGCTGGAATGGCGGAGTGGATAGCATGCTCGTCTCTCACGCCAAAGACCGGGGTTCGATTCCTGAGCTCGACCAATTTCATAATCGGTTTTATTTATTTATATGGCCTGACTAGTAAAGCTAATTAGGGTAATTGGGTAATTAAGCAATTAACTAAGCTCAGTCCCACTTGGAGCATCACTATACGATCCCTTCAATTGGTTGCATGGTTACTAGCCAAAGTACAATTGGCTCCGTTTGAAATTCGCGCACTGTGACGTCACGACCGTTTCCACCAATTGAAAAGTGGGACATTTTCTGTCGACAACTGCTGCTTACAACGATGAGACATTAAAGGCTTCCGCCTTAAAATGTATTCTGCATCAGATGTAAGCCATACTAAAGAGGGAAAACGGGAACGGCGACCAAAGGTTGGTAAAAAAGGCTGAGGTTAACAAGTCCCCGGATAGAAAGGGCGACTGGTAGTCCACTGCCAATTGGTTATTTCGAGACATATGGTTGTTATGCTCTTCGAAATAATTCATTTCAACCTAATAGACAACACATTTTTTTTTGTGTGTGCGTGGAAACTTTGTACGAGAACAGAAACAAATTTTAAAATGAAATATATGTTGTACAATGCAGATAACAAGAGTCAGAGTACTGCACAGCAAGCAGATATGCCTTGTTTTTCTGCACTCAAATATGATTAAGTGTTAGCAGAGACCATGTCCTTAGAAGAAGATTTATTTTGGCAAGCTGGTCTTTCGAACTATATAAACCTGCCCTTAGAAGACTTGCTTCGTTGTATAGCGGCGCCAATATGTAGCAAGAGTAAAGTTAATGCAAAGACGAAAACATCACCTGTTCGAACCTACAGCGTGGGAATACCGGATAAATACTGCGTCAGAAAATGTGATGTGTAATAATGTACAAAACAGCATGAATAATACATGCACAGTTTTTACACTCCGCGCATTTTAAGGTCTTCACGAACGCATGCCCTATCCCAATGAGAAATTGCTCCCGGCACCCTTCGGTATCATAAATGCACAAGCGAACGAACTAATTTCCCACGCAAAGCAATGCCAGAGCACAGATTACTAACGTTCCTAATATCGACGGAACAGGCGAGTGGACGCTAGATCGCATGAAAATATAAAACGGTGCCCCATGTGATGAAAAAGACAGACCTGCGCTGATCGGCAGAAGAATAGCGGCACTAGCCGCAAACAGCGATAGCGATCGTGTCAGGCAGAGTCTTCCCCGTCGTCTCTCCCATATTGAATCTTCAAAGTGCGTCATAATGCGGCTACGAGCAAACGACTGCATCGCTCACTTCTGGCTGCGCCGTTATATTCACCTAGCTTTTCCGTTGATACGGTTAAACACCTGTCACAGTGTCACGACCCCACATCCTCTCCCTCCTCAAACATTGCGTCGAGAACAGCGACACTATGTCAGTAAAATCAGGAATTTCACTCGCGAAATGCTGAGGTCGGTGGGTTTTCATTCCGGCCACAGTATAAGCTCGAGCATTTTTATGACGGTAACGTACCACAACGGCTTTGCTCTACAGGGTTCGGTGAGCATGGTGTGGTTTACTGATGCAATAATCGCGACCATAAGAGACCCTTACAGTTGACACTTACGCAAACAGGATGCCATCTGTCAGTACAAGTTATATAACGTCATAGCACAACAACAACAACAAACGAAGCAAACAGTCGGTAAGTAGCCAAAATTGAAAGCAGAAATAGTGGCCTGATGAACTCCAGCTGACGGCGGCCGAACATCAACGATCGGAGGGCTAAACCAATATGGATCAACAAACTTATTTGCACTAGGGAACCCCGAGGCCAGACAATCCAGTATCCGTGATTTCAAGCTGGAGCGATAGGAACAAAATCGTTTCATGTGTTGATAAATTGTACAGGTTTAACTTTCTCGACAGCGTTGCTTCAAAAAGTCGCTTTGCACGCTTCCAGATGTAAAACAAATCTGAACAGTCCAGAATAATAGATAAAACTTCACTGGGAGAGGAAAGCTGTATAGCTTTCCTTTGTAGCCGCGAGGCTGCGCTTGCGTGGACGCGAACGAGTAATTACGCTCTTATTTCTAATTTACTCCACCTCGGTAGATTCCCCAAAATGCAGTGGATATCTGCAAAAAAGCAGACCTTAAAGGATGCACCGCACCTTACGTACTTGTTTTATAATGGTGGGCATACAATATACCGGAACCTCGTTTCCGGCGATTGGTTAAAAGAAGGCGCCCGTAAACTACAAAAACGTACTATATGATAAAGAAAAAAAAAGTAAGGATAGTATAGCTAAGGTTACGTTCTTAAAGGGGGCATACTTGGGGTCCCGAGGTTGGCCAACCGGGCTCTTTAAATTAAGCTTGAAGTTGTGCCCATGCTACATTTCATGTTCGCGCCACTCGTTCGTGCAGTAAGCTTAGCGTTGCTGAAACATAACGGACCACCTGTTCACAGTTGAGCTGTAATATGCGGTTGTTTGCAGGTGCCGCGGTCTTTTTGGTCTACGCGGCAAATAGCAGTAGCTACTCTGTGGAATGAGAAGCGAACCATATTGGTGCCACATACTACAGAATCGTTCTATGTGTAACACTCTGGCAGTGCCCCGCCGCGGTGGCTCAGTGGTTACGGCGCTCGGCTGCAGACGCAGCCGCCCGCGCGCTCTCTCACCGGGCTGTTTTCTCCTCCCCACCTGATCAGGAACCCGATTTTAATCCGGTCTTTACGTTAAAAAATATCGCAACCTACTATCAAGATAGCCATCGCCTTTACCCTAGCCCATGTAAAGGCCTCATGAAGGCGGATGAGCGGCTCCTTCTCCGCCTCTTCACCAATACATTGCTGTGCCCGGCAGCCCTAAAACATTTCGACCCCTCCTTTAGCGGCAACTGCCCGCACTGTAGTGCGGTGTCTTCGGACACCTATCACATGGTGTGGGCCTGCCCCTCCAACCCGGCCATTCCCCCTATCCCCAACCCAACCCGGGAGGACTGGGAGGCGACCCTGCTCGGCTGCCACGACTTACAGGCCCAACAAGCTTTAGTCGGGCGCGCCCGGGCGGCGGCTACCGCCACTGGGGTCCCAAACTAGGGACCTCCACCTAGTGTTTGTAAGGATCGGTCCCTTACGGGCTGATCCAAACACCTCCTGTCCGTTCTGAATAAATGTTTTCACCATCACCACCACCACTCCCATCTTCCTCCCTTCCCGTTGCGGCGAGGTTCAGGTGTGCACCGAGATATGCGAGACAGATACATTTCCTTTCCTCAAAAACCAATTTACCGACGAGCAAGGCGTAGAGACGAACGGGCGATGGCGTTCTGTGGACTCCCTGGCAGCGTTGCAGGACGCTGTCGCGTTCCACTCTTAGAGGCGAAGCTTAACATCTTAACCACACATCAGCGACACACGCAGCAACACCGCGCTTAAGGCTTTCGCCTCACCGCACTTTAGGTCAGCAAAGTGCCCCCCTTGAATCCCCCCCCCCCCCAAAAAAAAAACAAAAAAAAAAAAACTCCCCTAACGATGAAACAAAAAAATGAAAATGACAGCGTCTGAGCAGTCGGAGATTTAGAGAGAACATGAAAGGAAGGATGTGAAGGAAGAAGGAAAGGGAGGAGTGTAGGAAGAAACGAGCCCGAGGGCCTGACCGCTATCAAGTAGAATTTACTAGGCCTATGCTGGTGTAGCGGACCCGTAGTGAAAACGTTGCACTAGTAAGGCACGAGCGGCGAGTTTTTGTGACTGCACGACAGTGCTACGCTTGACAGAGACTCGAGGGCATTGCGAATGCAGCGAGTCAGTAAAACCAAGGTGTTCGAGGTCCGTATAAACGCTGCAGCATGTCGCCACATCAAGGCTGGCTGGCTCGGGCTCATCGAAAGAAAAATTGTTCTGGTTGGCACACACAATTCGCAGGTGCAGGAAGCGGGAAGGCGGCGAACTTAATTTGAGCGTTTCTACGAAGTTCACTTCCTTCCTTGCCGAAAACAGGTAACAATGAACGAACAAAAAAATTTACAACCGCCCGAAACATACGTACAGGCGAACGACTCTCCATCCCCGCCAAGAGAGCAAATTGAGAATTAAATCACAAGAGGAGGTAGTTGGTCCAACGAATGCGAGCAAACAAACGAGCGAATGAACTAGTAAAAAGTTTGAGAAAGTCATCGGACTGCAGGTGCATCCGGGTGAGCAGGAATGCTGTAAATCATTGCGCTGCATGCGTCATGCTTGCCGGAAACGCCTCCTGGGGTCCAGGGCGATTTCCTTAAAGGTAGCGTGAAACGATATTTACTGAGGTTAGGGAAAGCGCAGGAGCGACCCATATTCCAGAACTAGTGACAACACCGCAAACATTTTTAACACCGAAGATATCAGCGATTAAGTATGATGCTCCTCCTCTCCCATTACAACATATACGGCATCTGCCGCGCTCCATCCCGCCTACGTCACTTGGGCACAGCCAATGAGAAGGCACGCTCAGATTCCCCACTACACGTCAGCGGGCTACGGTCCGGTAAGAACGTGCGGTAAGGTGTTACCCCAATCGGTTTCGAGCAGCAGATTTAGAAAATTATTTATAAGACGTGGGCTCCGCGCAGAGCCTTTAAATTCGACTGGAATACTCGCAAATACACCCTCTACAGATATATTGTTTTGGAATATGAGGGTCATTATGATTTCAGGGTCCCTTTAAAAGGCACAAAGACTGCAGGTGGGTGGCTTTCGCCAAAAAAGCTACACGGTGAGGACACGCGTCATTATAACGAGATATTGATATTCTAAGGTAATGAAAAACAGTAAGGAGAGGAAAGGCCTTCAATGAATGCGCGGATATTTTAGCCAGACATTTTAGATATTTTAGCCATGTTATTCAAAGAAACCAGTTTAGGAAAAGAGTTACTGAATGCGGCTCTTAGCCTTCTCACGCTTGAAGCGGAATGCAAACCCCATCAAAGCAGTCAACAGTCAAATGCTAGACTGCATTGTTTGGCCTTGACTAGAGGGCCAACAGAACTATATAGCGAAGCAAACAATGTATTTACTGCTTTCAAGATAAAGCTAATGAATGGACGGCTTTCGCTACTCCTGCACCCCTCATTGGTCGCTGCAAGGTACCTTTATCTCTCTTCGAAGCGCATTTGCCTGCCATCGACGTCATCATAGACCTCGGACATCTTTTCTAATGGATAAGTCCGAAAGCCGGAGTGAGGAAAGCAAAACGTCATCGTGGACAATTCTTCCCGTTGTCCTGAGAAATATGGCTGTCAAACACACTGTGCCGCCCGTGATTCTTAGTTCACAGCCAGCTTCAGACGGCAGGGACTAATCCGATGCATGCTTCCTGCAACCAACATTTACCACTCGCCTAAGGAGTGCACGGATTGGCAAGGCGCCCAAACCCGCTCCTTTCTGGCTGCTTACATGGGCACTACATTTAAGACAATTACCACCCCACTGCAAATCCTGAGAGGGCTACCCTGACGGCGAATGCAATCTGGAAATGCTCATATATTAAACAACTCTTACCCAGTCTCTTTCCGAAATCTCAGCTGAGACCACCACGGGCCAACGGGCTCATACATAGACGCGCATACATAGACGCAGCGATTGCTCCGATTAAGCACGTTAGGGCAGTCCTTAACTCCGAACATGGAGAAAGAACAACGAAAACAAAGATGGAACGATGCATCATGCTACAGGGCTCCGCAAATATCCCGCTGCTCTCACTCCCTCGGGACAACCCAAAGCCATTTCCACGTGAGTGCAGAGAGGAAGCACTGGCCAATAAGGCGCGCAACAGGCTGTCACGTGGGGCCGAATTTCTTCTTGCTTTTTACGGCTAGGCTTCATAACTGCAATTCGACGTTCCCTCCCGAGTTTTCCTTTCTCCACGGCGCGCAGCCAGCGCCGCCACCGGCCGCGGTACCATGATAAGAAGATGGCCCCGCCGCGGTGGCTCAGTGGTTACGGCGCTCGGCTGCTGACCCGAAAGACGCGGGTTCGACCCCGGCCGCGGCGGCTGAATTTTGATGAAGGCGAAATTCTAGAGGCCCGTGTGCTGTGCGATGTCAGTGCACGTTAAAGAACCCCAGGTAGTCGAAATTTCCGGAGCCCTTCACTACGGCGTCCCTCATAGCCTGAGTCGCTTCGGGACGTTAAACCCCAATAAACCAAACCAAACCATGATAAGAAGATGAGACCACGTGAGGTACAAAACCTATCACCGCTAGAGTGGGCATTGAGTGGCGTGGGCGACGACGCTGAGACTAGGCGCAACGTGCGTACAAGAATTTCAACCTGGGCCTGGCGAAAGTGCTCCGCAGATAGGTCTTGTGCATTGGGCACGCATGGCTGCAGCGGAGAGACAACGGCTCGAAGTGGATCCGCAGCTGAAGCAATGGAAAGTCGAAGCGGCGAGGGAGCGCCCGGCCAGTATTCTGGCAGAACACGAAGGAACAAGCAACGATTTGAAGTGCATCCGCTCTGCTTGCATCGCCGCGCGCTGCGCTTCACATCAATCCGATTGTAATGGCGCCAAAGGGGCGCGGACGAGGCGATATTCAAGGAACCCGCAGCTATCTCTACTAAGCGTTGTAACACGCGCGGGGTCGCAATAGTTCATTTTTTCTTTTGTCGCGATCACCTGTTAACCGAAAAACTGCTGAGAATGTTCACTACATTCGAATGAGTGCGAAAGCACGGTTTGTACCACGTAGAAAACGACGATAAGCGGCCAGTGCCGCGCGACGGAGCGGTCGCGCTAGGCCAGCTGCGAAGAGACAGCGAACAGTTCTGGTCGGGGTTGGTAGCCATAGATTTAGCGCTTACGCACTAGCAACACGACAGCAAATATACTACGTTGTTGCATCTCCCCTTTCCGTGCATAATAACCAAGAAAACACACAAATACAGAACGACTAACTAACATTTTGATCTCATCAAAGAGAGAAAGTGTCGGCTCCTTCCTTCGCCATGTTTCCCTAACGCTTCACTGTCGACGCCAGCGCTGCGACGCGGCAGCCTGACGCAGCATATCTCTCTCTTTCATAGGGTTACTCCCTTGTCTTTCATTTCTCCTTCCTTGCTTCTCTCCTCCTGCCCTCCCGCTCGCCCTCAGAGGAGAAGACACGGCCTTGAATACGCTGACGCTCCCTCCAATGGCTCCAGCGCGACGCCCAGTACTCCGGTCGCCGCCAGGCTGGCGCCGCACGTAGACCCGCAGGCGCCAGCAGGTCTACTCTCTCTCCCCAGGCCAAGGAAGAGAGCACGTGAGCCGGCCTTGCTCTCTGCCTCTGCGGAGAGACAGCATGGAAACAAACATACAGAAAAAATCGCAGGAGGAGGTCCGGAAAAATCGGACACGCGAGTTCGCTAGTAGTACGTACTTGCGCGTGTGCGGTGGTAGAGTGATCGGAAGAGTCCGGTAACTGCTTTCTGTGGTCGCACCGTTGAATTATTGAGCTACTCGGCATGCTAAGATCGGTCTGCGCTTGCGGCAAGACTACCGCGCACTTCGCAGCAGCTGATGTCATCGGCGAATATCTTCTCGTGAGTGCAGGGATCGTCCTGCTGTTTGTTTTGATGTCTCTCGCCGCAGAGGTGCCGAGGTGTCGCATGCGCGAGCTGGCTGCAAGCCGAGGTCTTCCTTGAAAGGGGAGGACCGCGCTGTCTGCAGCTGTTTAATTCGCCCGAAAGTGTCACCGATTGCAAGGGCTGCGAGGACGCTTTACGAATGCACTGTATCCTTCGGGCTGAAGGGTTTTGTTCATCTTTCGACAGATCTTAATAATGTAGCCATACAGGGAATTTCTTCGTACGGAAGCCGCAAGGAATGAGAGAGTTCGGCTCTTTCGGATACTGCAAAATAATTTGGCACCTTTTGGAACATGAATCGCTGCGGTTTCTGCGACGGAGGGCTTTGGCCTCGTGCCGTAACCAAAGGTCTCTTGACGAGTGAGGATGGATGCTCCGGGACGTCAACACGGCAGCAAGTGGCCGGCACCGTGAGAAATAACTTATGCATGGCAGACTTGAAAGAAGTGCTCTTGTCCATGGACGGCGGGCTTCACCCATCTGAGAGCCTTCACTCGGAGGTGTACCGCTTGCTGTGCTTGCCGAAGATCTTGGGCCTGCCGTCGGGACCGGGATTTCTAGGTACGATGCACTGAAGGCAGTCATATTTCTCCTTAGTAGCGCTGTCTTTGGCAATTCCTGCGTTAAATGTGTTTGTTCTGCCGGATAGTTTGAGAGTATTACCATTGAAAATAGCGCCCCCGTTTATGCCTGTTGTTAGTAAACAAAATTGGAATGCAACGAACTTTTTGCTACAGCCCTTGCGCGGAATGCTATTCTTTAGGAGCGGTGCTTTGAGCCGCTTAGGGAGCCTCTACATAATTGAATCTTGATTTTCATACAGTTAGCTAGGCACGAAATTCACTTGTTATTGTAGGCGTACTCCCATTGTAACCTTACTTCTTTTTTTTTTAAATTTCAGCAGCAAGTTGTGCGTAAACAGAGAAATAGTCTCTGAACATAACTGATGCGGTAATTTCTCGATATTAATTATATTCAGTTTTTATCTTTTTTGCCATTTGTAATTCAATAATGCGATCTCACAGCCCCAGTCGACGTGGTGGACGATGAGGCGGAAATAGAATTTATGAAATTTATGAAACGGGCAGCTAGGTTGCACGGGTATTTGGTATTCGCACCGGTGCATCCACTGCAAAGTGCATAGCCTCAAAGGCGGGGTTGCACAGTTTTGGGCAGTGGTAATAGCGCTGTTGTAATCCAGATCTATTTCTCGCAATTGGTCGTTGATAGAGGCACCGCCACGCGCCCGTTGTTGCTGAGGTCAGCCAGTCTGTACAACGGACGAATACAGCGTATCAGAATAGACTGAAAATAACTCATGTTGTACCGGTCCAGGTCTGCGCAGGATATAACGAAATGTGGGGGCATTGACAATTACGGCCTCTTTAAACCGTTTTACCGCTGCTGTCAACTGGATTGCATCCTTATGCTCGTTTACACTCGGTACATCCGGAGTTCATTCGTTCTCGTCTGCTAGGTACGTAAACGCGCATAGCTGCTCTCGGCAGACAGGTATTTGAGGTTTGGCGTCCGTGGACTGCAAGAGGTGCGGTAGTGGACGGCTCTGGACTAACCTTGACCACCTGCCGTTTTCAAACTTGCGCTAGCATCGGACAGCACGCCGGCAGTATTGCATTTGCCTCTATTGAAATGAGGCCCCTGCGGTTTGGATTCGATCCCGCGTCCTTGGGCCGAGCATTTTGTAGTCGCATACAACTCAAGAACGAAGCGACAGATGCCTCACACAGGACGCCCTCCAGCCAATGGCGTCAACCGCTTTCCATGCTCTTGCTGGTGTGCTGATCGCTGCGAACTTAACAGAGCTGTGTTCTTTGTATTTTTTTGCTTGTTTTGAGATGCTCATGTGATGTACTCGCCGTTATGCCCACATGCCAGAATACTGCATTTCTGCCAAAGTGGGGGCCCGTGGTCTTGTCAGGCTGTCAAACGGCAGCTTTTACTCCTGGCCCCCGCCATCATTTGTACCATGATGGCAAATAAATTGAATTGAATTACGCCGCGGTTATTCCCCTTAAATCTGCCACTCCCTGCGGTTTCACGCTAGCAGGTCCAGTGAGATCGGTCAGTGGGGTTGTTGTTGTTGCTGTTGTTGTTTAAGACTTTATTTGTGCGCAAATTTATAAGGGGAGGGTGATGGGATCAGGCAGACGGGAGCCCTTGAGCCCCGGCGGCCTCCGCAGCCCACTTGCATGCCGCCTCTTGGACGGCTGGGTCTGAGCTGCGCATCAGTGCCTCCCACTGCTCCATATTTTCACTGTTGCTATGTCGTTTGGGAAGATTTGAGCAACCCCACATCATATGCGTGAGGTTGGCTGGCTGAGTGCAGAATTTACATGTACCCGTGTACTTGTCTGGGTAAATGTGCGAGTAAATTGTGGGATGAGGGTGCGTATTTGTCTGTAAGCGGCGCCCGGTGTTTTCTTAGGCTTTAGTTCTTAGGCTTAGGCTTTAGTGTTGCCTGGAAGGCAACAATGGCGCTACGAAGTGTAAACATGGCTGGGGGCAAACGAAAGGAAGGTGAAAAAATTGGCAGTGGTTTAGCTCTGGTTAAACCTGGAGGAGAGAGAGAGAGGCCGCCTGATGGAGAGCTCGCGGCGACGGCCCCGGCACGCTAGCTATGCGCCGCTACTGCGCATGCGCAACTGATGAGCGGGGCCACCTCTGAGTCACCCGCGCAGCGGCGGCGGCTCGCGAGATGCACCGTGTGACGTCCCTGCTCCTCGCGCACGCGCAGTACGGCCTTTCCTCGGCTCCGCGAAAGGGCTCGGCAACTCGCGTAGTGTTGCTTTCGCAACAAAAATTAGAATAGGAAGCTTTCTACGGAATGGCAGGGGCGGCAAGCGCGAGGCAGGTATAAAATGAGAGCATTAGACAATGCATTTATCTTTCAGCGGACGTTATCCAGCTGATGATAATGAGGCTAAGTAAACTTGTCTATGCAGTTCACCTTTATGTGCAGTGTGGAGTGCGGATAGCGTGTTTGATCGCTGTCCCACCTCTTTTTCTCTTCTCGTGAGCTAAAGGCGCAGACCGTGCTCTAAATTCCTCTGGCCTTGAGGTGGTTTCAGAAGACGTCGAAGTTGTCTCATTGCTGACATTTACATGCTTGTTAGTAGTCGTTAATGGATGTGCACGCACGCACGCATGCACGCACTCAACGACAACTACGTCAGTGGTTCCACTGCAAGACTTGGAGAGGCATAGTGCCTCGCCAAGAAGGGATACGTTTCAATTATAGGCTACGGTACATGTATCAGGGTAGGGGGAGACCAAACGCCACCGGGCGTTTAATGGTACCGTTGGCCGCTAGGTTTTACAAGCTCGTTCCTTAAACGGCCGAGCCGCAAGCTCCCCTCCTCAGCGCTGGCGTGCACTTCCTGAAGCTAATGTCGCAGTGTCGGCGATCAGTGCGTGATCAACCTTTGGTATTTATGGAGGTTTAGCGTCCCAAAGCGACTCAGACTATGAAGGACGCCGTAGTGAAGGGCTCCGGAAATTTCGACCACCTGGGGTACTTTAACGTGCACTGACATCGCACAGTACACTAGAATTTTGCCTCCATCGAAATTAGACCGCCGCGATTGGGATCGAACCCGCGTCTTTCGGGTCAGTAGCCGAGCGCCATAGCCACTGAGCCACCGCGTCGGCCGGCCTCTCGGGGTTTGCATGGAGGCAGACAACGACCATGGCGATGACACATTACTCGTATAGACGCCACCAATTTGTCGATTCCTGAAAAGGGCACGAGCCGTGCCTTTCGAAACTGAAATATACGACGGTGACAAGCGTTCGCTAGTGGCATTCCGTAATAGTTGTTCTGTCTGAGGTACAGACCATAATTTTTCTTTTTTATCATCGGCAGATGAACGGTCATAATTCACCAAAAACTTCGCGTCCGTCATACGTAAAGTATAGAGGCGAATCCGCCCCTGCTTTTGGTCCTCTCTTGCAATATGAAACATAGCGAACTGTGCTCTCCTCTGGGCCGTCGTGACACATGCGTGTCACGCAGCCTGTGACACCTCAGCTACGTTATGTTCCATAGCGCAGCAAGAACGTCGGCCACTTCCTTGCTTAATGGGGACCGAGGGGCCGCTAGGATTGGTGCTGGACCAGATGTGGCACCATGGAAATGGAAGCCCACTGTGTGTCGTTCTTGGGGCTTGCTGGAAAGCGAGCCAAGGGAAGTCGGCGTTACAACCTGGTGAGAGCGCCCCAGAAAAGCCGCGGCTGGCAGCACCTAGCAAAGGACTTGTGAGTCCTCCCTATGTTGAGTTATTGCCCCATGATTGCGCTCATCTTTGTGCATACCCGATAGCGACGTTGCAAATATAACTAGAATCTTCCCCTGTCAGCAAAGGCTTCCTTACAGTGGGTATGCTAAATACTGGCATTTAGGGCTCGTCTAATGGTCTTTATCACTAAAATAATGGAATCCCTGCTTAGCCTTGTGATATGAGAGATCTTCACTGGATCTCATTTTCGTCGTTCCTGCAAAGAAAACTTTACAAACAGAAAAATCACCAGTGGATGCCGAGCAACAACGGTGTCCACTTGACTCATACCGTATACGACAAATGCTCTCGTAGTTTTGTGCAGCATTTTTTTCCCCTTAATTTCATACTTAGCCCATCTGCATTGGAATGCAGAAAGGCCAGGACTCTGAGGAGAGGCTGGAAGGGATTTAAAAATACCCTGGGAACAACTCTGCGCAATGTTTCTTCACATGTAAAATTCGATTCTCTGTGTTTTGTGGTTGTGTTAAAGTTTGTTCTGTCTAATTAAGTTTGTTCTGTAGCAGAAAAAAGAATTTATTGAAGAGAAAATAGTATTTAACAATTTATTTTGTATTTTGTAAATAGTGCGCAAAGCTCTCCCCTGTCCTTTCTTGCTATCGCTCCGCTATCCTCTCCCTTTCCCTTTCACCTCCGCCGGCTGCGGCTCGGGCGCTTAAAGGGCCCCTGCCCACCCCATCGCCCCAAACACTCTCTACCTCACTTTGAGCGAGCCTCCTCTCCTTCCATTCCCTCCTCGAAATTTTTCTCTCCCGCTCCTCGTCGAGTAGGCTCGGCAAGGCAAAATCACCCCTTCCTTCTCCGGTGTAAGCCGGAGGCGTGGTGTCTGTGGAGTGCGTCACAGGGCGACGTCATGGCCCCGCCTTCAATAGAATTCTTTTCTTGGTTTTTGCATTTTCTCCGCACACTGAACGATCGAGAGGCGCGATCGGCTCGACCATCTAGACTTGTTAGCGAGCGCATCCTTTCATACATCTGTTTGTCATTCCCAGTTAACGAGCTACCTTTTCATTTTCTTTTAGGCCTCCCCACCGTTTCACGAGCGGAGGGGCGGAAGTCGGTTGTGTTCGAAACACACGGCGAAGCGCGGACCCGGCAACCGCCCGTTTGCTTTTCTCCATGCGTGTTTGTGTTCTGTGTGTTTGTGTCTTTTCTCCGCTCCAAAGCATATGTCATTCATTGGAGTCAAGGCGTACGCAAGATGCACGAAAGATAAGCGGTGTGTGTGCGGAGCGGTCAAGTGGGCGAGCGAGGGAAAGGCTCTGCTGCACTAGTAATTAAAACCTTGTTTTGGGGGGCTTGCATAGAAGAAAAAAATCTGATAAGGGAGCGCGTACGCAGAGTGTCTCGTGAGGTGATCACGGCGGGGGGAGGGGGGGGGGGGGGGGGGGCGAACCAACTCCCTCAGTTTTACTATTTTTTACTTTTTATGGCAAGGGTTCAAGGCTGTCGTCGCACGCTCCCTCCGCAGTTTTTTTTTTTGTTCCTTCATGCGGGTTTGTGCACGAGCCAGACCAGAAGGCGCTGCGGAAAGCGTTGTGCAGACGACGCGACGCCAAGGCTACGCCGAACCTTCTCCCGTCAGTCAGAACGATGCACCAATGGAGTGCCTTTAGCGAAAGTAGCCCCCCATGACGTCAGCGGGGTTCAGAGTAGTGGGCCGGGCCCGTTTTTGTTGAAGGAAAGAACGAGCGGGCTTTGATTTGAATTTTCGCAGCTTTTCGGGGCGCGCATGGCTCTAGTATTTTGCAGAGGTTATCTTCGATGCCTCATCTATGCAGTGGGCTTGTTTTTCAAAAATGTCCGGACCCTGGGCAGTGGCCCTTTAAGACATTAGCTAGAAATTTCTTTTCCTTCACTTTTTTTTTTCAAGCTCTCCCCTGTCCTTTCTTGCTATCGCTCCCCTCTATACTTCTCCAGGCCATCCTTTCCCTTTCACCTCCGCCGGCTGCAGCTCGGGCGCTTAATACATTAGCTAGAAATTTTTTTATTCACTTTTTTCTTTTTTAAAAAACAAACCACTACCCCCCAACTCTCCCTCCACTCGACTGAAACTCGTGACGTCAAGACTGAGAGGACTCTGTGATCACCGTTCGGAAGTGGTGAATGGCGGTGTAAGCTAGCCTCAAGGATTTGTTGCGAAAACGGCTGGTGATCGCGATACCGGTATCGTTTTCTTGCCTTATCGGAGATTATAAAAGCTCCGTTATCAGCGAAAGGAGCCGGCTTGCGATTAGAATGCAGTAATATATGATGCCGGCCAACTTCAATTTATCCTCATTGTCCGTTTAATTTTGATAACTTGACCTTCGCGCCTTCAGGGTCGGAGGTGACGCCTGAACGGCAACCGCGGACGGAGCCCATGGTCCGGAGACAGCGGAATGAGGTACCGCCCCGGATGAAGGCCAGGCGGCGGTGGCGGTGGCGGCGGAGGCCACCTCCCCCTCCTCCTCCCCCACCTCCTCCTGCCCAGTGGCCACCGCAGTCCGAGGGCTGCGCCTTCTGCCGCAGCAACGGCGAGCGCCGCGATTTCTACATGGGCCACACGCTGCGAGACAACAACGGTCCGGGGTAGGTGTATACGCCGGGCCGCTTCATTGAATTTCAGCCGCATGGAATAGGGACTCCGAACATTCGGCGGCGACTGTATCATGAAGGGTCTCCATAGTTCCTGGCAAAAGAGGACGAGGAGGAGAAGCATTTATAGGAACCAACGAGATTATTGATCTCGCTCGAATGTTCGAGTGGGTGACTTCCTCATTCCAGGACTCCACTGGCCACGGCTGCTCGACGAAGTTGCTGGACGAGCGCTTCTTGTCCCGCCATTGAATCGGCGGACAGCCGTACTGAAAACTCATTGCAAGTTTGCGGCCTGTCCAATAAGAACGTTGACCAGTAAAGATTCGTAGTCAGTGGTAATCAGGTCGGCCTGGGCCAGTTAGTGGACGGCGGCAGTCGCTACAACTTGAACACTGGAGAGGAGAAACCCTTTTTCCTCTTTACAATCAGCTTTCTTCTAAGCTTGCACCATGACCGAGTTTTTTCCCATATGGATTCGGAAGGGGCGGCTGGCAAAACGGCTAGGAAAGGTACCATGGAAGCAAAGTGTGCACAATGAGGAGTTGCGCGCCGCCGGGTTCCTTTTTTTTTCGTTGTATACTTTGACGGAGACACAGTTTCTGCATCGCATCGTTCAAGACAAGGAAAAGAATGCGAGAGGGTCGCCAGCGTGTGGGCGCACGAGAGAGAAATAACCTTAACATGCCACCCTTAAAGGCCCCCTGCCCACCCGCGGCCAGCAGACACTCTCTACCTCACTTTGAGCGAGCCTCCTCTCCTTCCATTCCCTCCTCGAAATTTTTCTCTCCCGCTCCTCGTCGAGTAGGCTCGGCAAGGCAAAATCACCCCTTCCTTCTCCGGTGTAAGCCGGAGGCGTGGTGTCTGTGGAGTGCGTCACAGGGCGACGTCATGGCCCCGCCTTCAATAGAATTCTTTTCTTGGTTTTTGCATTTTCTCCGCACACTGAACGATCGAGAGGCGCGATCGGCTCGACCACCTAGACTTGTTAGCGAGCGCATCCTTTCATACATCTGTTTGTCATTCCCAGTTAACGAGCCACCTTTTCATTTTCTTTTAAGCCTCCCCACCGTTTCACGAGCGGAGGGGCGGAAGTCGGTTGTGTTCGAAACACACGGCGAAGCGCGGACCCGGCAACCGCCCGTTTGCTTTTCTCCATGCGTGTTTGTGTTCTGTGTGTTTGTGTCTTTTCTCCGCTCCAAAGCATATGTCATTCATTGGAGTCAAGGCGTACGCAAGATGCACGAAAGATAAGCGGTATGTGTGCGGAGCGGTAAAGTGGGCGAGCGAGGGAAAGGCTCTGCTGCACTACTAATTAAAACCTTGTTTTGGGGGGCTCGCATAGAAGAAAAGAAACTGAGAAGGGAGCGCGCACGCAGAGCGTCTCGTGACGGGATTACGGCGGGAGGGGGGGGGGGAGGGGGGGGGGGGGAGGGGGGGGGGAGGGGGGGCGAGCCAACTCCCTCAGTTTTACTGTTTTTTTACTTTTTATGGCTAGGGTTCAAGGCTGTCGCCGCACGCTCCCTCCGCAGTTTTTTTTTTTTTTTGTTCCTTCATGCGGGTTTGTAGGCATGAGCCAGAACAGAAGGCGCTGCGGAAAGCGTTGTGCAGACGACGCGACGCCAAGGCTACGCCCAACCTTCTCCCGTCAGTCAGAACGATGCACCAATGGAGTGCCTTTAGCGAAAGTAGCCCCCCTTGACGTCAGCGGGGTGCAGAGTAGTGGGCCGGGCCCGTTTTTGAAGGAAGGAAAGAACGAACGGGCTTTGATTTGAATTTTCGCAGCTTTTCGGGGCGCGCATGGCTCTAGTATTTTGCAGAGGTTATCTTCGATGCCTCATCTATGCAGTGGGCTTGTTTTTCAAAAATGTCCGGACCCTGGTCAGTGGCCCTTTAAGTGGACGGGTTGAGGCTGCAGCTCGTTGCGGTGATTACCAAACATTCGGGTGATAGGGGCCTCCAATAGCACGAAAAACAGCTGAGAGTGCGCGGATACTTTCCCGGGAGCAGCACTTATAGTTACCTTCGTATCAACGGCGATGTTGTAGTTGCAGGTGCATTTGAACACGTTTCGTGCAGAGTAGGAAACTGTCATAGTATCCTGCATGGCTTCTGGAATCTTCTTAAAAGTGGATTCATAAATATTTTTCTTCTCACAGTTGCGACGCTGGTGGGATGATAACATTATCCTTTGCGCAGATTGGATGGATGATATGTTTTTGTTACACCGCGAAATTTTGAATAAAGTGGCGAAAGGTGGTTAAACCTAGCAGCTTCTTTCAGAAGTTGCGGGAAAAAATGCGATGAATTCGCTTGCGCTTTTTTAGGGCTTCATAAAAAAGGCAGGCAATTTATCCGGCTTAGGTGGTTTACAAAGTGGACGCCGGCCATAAACCGGCACATCAAAAGGTGCAGGTGGTTTTTCGTACCTATTTTTCAGCGGCCATAAATTTTGGACATTGAATTGAAAAGAGCGACAGCCAGCTGTAATATTTATAAATTACTTTTTCACAGGCTTTGCCACTCAGGCGAGTAAACCGTTATGTTCCATGCTAATGGCTTGGTTTGGTTTATAGGTGTTTAACGTCCCCAAGCGACTCAAGCTATGAGGGACGCCGTAGTGGAGGACTCCGGAAATTTCGACCACCTGGGGTTCTTTAACGCGCACTGACATCGCACAGTACACTGGCCTCTAGAATTTCGCCTCCATCGAAATTCGACCGCCGCGGCCGGGTCCGAACCCGCGTCTTTCAAGTCAGCAGCCGAGCGCCGTAACCACTGAGCCAACGCGGAAACCAAACCAAACCATGTCAATGGTGATGTTTCGTTTTGCATTCCTGCTCGTGCTGGGCTCTCGCATGGGGAGAGAGCCAGAGTGCGTCTTCGTGAAGGCTACCCCCTGAGGAAATCATTGCGCGTTCCTCCCGCCATCCTTGCGCCCCCGTTATTGTGAGCGTTGTGAATGACACCCTTGGTGGTTTACAGCGGACCGTATTCTTGCGCCCTGTGGGCATCGTATAAAGTGCGGTCATAAACAGTCCCACCTGTAGCGTTGCTGCGTCCCTGCCTTTGCTGTGCGCGGTTGCTGTGGCCGTGAACGGAGCATTGGACGTGCCATCATCATCATCAGCCTGAATACGCTCACTGCAGCACTGCAGGACAAAAGCCTCTCTCACATCTCTGCGCTCAACCCCGTCCTGGGCCAGCTGCGGCGCCCCTACCGCCGCAAACTTCTTAATCACATCTGCCTACCTAACTTTCTGCCGCTCCCTGCTACGCTTCCCTTTCTTTGAAATCCAGTCTGTTACCCTTAACGACCATGGTTGTCTTGCCTTCGCATTACATGCCCTGCCCAAGCCCAGTTCTTCCTCTTGATTTTGACTAGGATGTCGTTACCTCGTGTTTGATCCCTGACCCATTATTCTGCCCTTGTCTCTTAACATTACACCTATCATTTTTCTTTCCATAGCTCGCTGCACTGTCCTTAAGTTGAACCCTTTTCGTTAGCCTTCACGTTCCTGCCTGACAGGTGAGTAATGGTAAGATACAGCTGTTATATACTTTTAGCTGTATTTTACAAGTACTTGGACGTGCACCTGTGGCCATCGCCCATGCAGGCGTGTTGCGTTGGTGTAGTCAGTTTTTATAACCATAAGGACTTAGTTTAGAGATTTAGTGGCATTACAGGTTTGGTTTTGCGGCACCGATTTGAAAGTTAGTCGGAGAGACCTCCTAAATTTTATTCTTTCTAGCTTAAGGAACGCGCGCTGTTTTGTGTACTTTTGAATAAGCAGCATAGTTGCAGGTTCCGTATGTGCCTCGGATACAGCTTTACCTCGACGTTTTTCAAGTCAGTAAGTGAATCCTTCAATGCCTTATTGTTTATGGCAATCGCAAACGAAGAGTGGCGCCTTGGTTAATATTATTCGCACCGTGAAACTGCGCATTCCAATCGCCACACCATCTAGCGCGAGTAGGAGTTCACGATTTGCTGAAATATTCAATCCCACGTCATGAAGACGTAGCGACATCTCGTGTGTGCTTGCGCCTGGGCTACGCAGGCGAGCCGGGCGCGTTACCTGTCCAGTGCTGAGGGGATACAAGTGCCCGCAGTGCGGCTATCCAGGCGGAGACCAGGCGCACACGTTGCGCTACTGCCCGCTGAACCGAGGACGCGACCTCGCGCCAACGGTGTACCAGACGCCGCGTCTCTCCAATGGACGCTTGCGCAGGACCACGACCAAGCGTGGAGACGGACCACGACGCGACCAGATGCGGTCGGGGGGCTTCGTCCCACGGCCTGCTTCTACTTGGCGGCCGAAGACGCAGAGTTACGTGGCGAACTCGCGAAAGACTGGATGGCGTACCTAATAGACACTTTTAGCATACCGTGCTACCGTTACCAGAGTACCGGGAGCCTGCCCACCACCGCTGAGCACGCACTGATTGGTCACGATGCTGCTGCCGGGTACATGGCGCCATCTGGCGCCGTCAAGACGATCTGCGCATGCGCATTGGCTGCGCGCAGGCTCCCGGTACTGCGGTAACGGTAACCCGGTACACAGTATGTTGAAGGTGTCTATTTAAGAAGCTGTGGCAATGGTGGTCGACGTTGCTGGCGCTATACTCATTTCCTGAGGCGACCACAGGCTTTTGGTGCGGCAGTTCGCGGCACAGAATATTTTGCTCAGCCATATACACTATCTGAGCATGCATTAGCACTTCTGAGGGACTAGTGCAGCACCTGGAGGGATTATTGTCAAGTTGGCAATTCCTTTAAACCTTTCGTGTTTATTATAACAGTCGTGATCGCATATGAAAGGGTAGCGTGGGCGACCATAACTGTCATCGCAGGTTGGCTGCTGGGGCCTAAGGAAGTTACAAAATGTATGTTACTGGTGTAACTGGTGCAATATGCTCTAGCCTCATTTTTTTTATCCTGTTTGAACGGCAACGGTGATGTGGAGAGCCTTTAACATAAAGCCGTCGTACTTGCTCGGATTATGATGCTTGGACCCAAAACATCGCCCTGAGAACAAATTTCCTCCCAGGCGTTAGCCCTAGAAAAATAGGCCCACTAAGGCTTGCGTACTTTCGAATTTAAATCGTTTAGTTGGTTTAGTGTGCACATTTCGTGTGATACGAAGCCAGTATTACTAGGTCCACAATGCGTGACCCGTTATTTAACGCGATTTTGCGGAGACATCGTGTGTGGTGGGCGCGTCCGTAGAATGATTGAAAATGATAGTTTGAGCAGTTTGCTGAAAATTGTCAGTTCACTATTTTTACCACTGTGCGTGTGGTATTGTTTTCTCACAGCAGTGCATTGCTCGCGTAGTCATCTGATGCATGTGGTGTGTTTACTAAGACATACAAAGTACAAGAATATTTCTTTGGTTTGTTTGTTTTTTCTTT
The DNA here is from genome assembly GCF_055824585.1 of Amblyomma mixtum. Classification (NCBI taxonomy): domain Eukaryota; kingdom Metazoa; phylum Arthropoda; class Arachnida; order Ixodida; family Ixodidae; genus Amblyomma; species Amblyomma mixtum. The sequence continues at coordinate 122,453,272 of NC_143017.1, read as the reverse complement.
GTGAAGTTCTTGTCAAATAAAGTTCTATTTCGAGCAAGAAACATCGGACATCATTTTTGTTTTTTGTGGAGACCGGCGAATAACAGGCATGTTCACGGATGTGGTGCCTTGCCTGAAAGCAGTCACAGCGACGTCCTTAGAATGGCCTCGCTGTTCTATACCAGAACAGTTTCTTTAGCCTTTACAGATTTTTGTGTTAAAAATTGCGAAAGATACGTTGATGGGGTCTATGCAGCGAGTACAGCAAGGCGGGCATTACGTACTTCGTAGATCGCAGTGCTTATGTGCTTAACTGAAATTAACTAATCAGCTTTGTAGATTTTAGGGGGCAAGATTATACTGCGACACGGAAGGCCGTCAAAACTGAAGGTGAGCCTAGTTTTAAATTTTTAAAATCTGCTATATAGTTGGAAATAACAAACGTCAAAGATACGCCTTTGACAGGCTCGCTTAGTTGGCTTTTTTGCATTGCATATTTACAAAGTGGAGTCGCTGCGCGTGGTGTCATCGCCGAAATCAAGTTAACATCATCAAATTCACAAACGGTATTCTTACTTGATATATAAAATATTGCAGATAATTTTTCTTAATTAACCCAGTAGGATGAGCGAAAGCAATTGAGGCAACACCGCTTCAAAGGCAACCGAATGAAAAAAAAAAAGGCTGCACGAGCAGCGCACGTACAGTCTTTGTCAAAAGTAACCAGGCTGCACGTTTTTCTTAGTCGTATATTAAAGCTATTTAGACTGCCCTCAAGCTCTAAATCTCTGGTAAGAAGAACCCCTGTTCTCACCTTCAAAGAACTTTTTGATCTATAGGGAAGCCGTGAGGGCTGTTATACGAATGAGAAGCGAACCATGAAGCTTGGTTACTTTTGACAAAGACTGTACATCGCGGACGTCTCTCGGCCGTAGGGACGGGAGAACGCGCCAGCGACGCGTTGAGGGCGAGAGTATCGGCCATGCAGGGCGCTAGGTGCGTAAACTATGTTGTGGGAAGGCGACACCTCGACAGTGATGGCACAAACCCTCAAACATCGCAAGATCTTGCTCGGTATCCCATCGGAATAGTGCTTTAGCACCGAAAGTTCAGTGCGGGTAAGCCAACTCAACGAGCTAGGAAATGCATTTCTGACGTTCGCTATTTCGAACGACGTTGACGATTAAGAAAATTGAAAAACGGCTCATATCGTATGCTGAAGGGCCTCTATTGCGCTATGCAACCTTGCTTCCTAAAATCAAGAATATAAAGTTGTTACTTTTAGGTAATTTATTGTCTAATTATTGATCCACATCTGGTACATGTCTGCTTTATGTGGAGTCAACCTGTACAGACCGCACTGACGTATCGCCCACAGTTTTTTTCACTTAAAATCTGTAAAAGTAAAAAAATGACGCTGTATAGCCACTGGACTTAATATTGTTGCGTTCGAGACATTGACAGCGTCTAGTATTGCAGGTAGCGTCTAGAAAGAAAATTTCTGTGTGTACCAGAAGGTCCTATACTACCATAACAAATATGTGGTGATGAGAAGGGATATTAGAGATAAAGCTCCTATACTACTGTAAGAAATATGTTGTGATGAGAAGGGATGTCAGAGCTATTATGTATTTTTTTTGCCACTACCGCCTCCACTACCGTCTCAATAAAAGAAGTGTCTGTACCTTGCATGGTTTTTGATTCTAAGTGACAAAGACCGCAAAACAGATTTATGTAAATCTTTTTTTTTCTCGGAGGTTACATCACCACAAGATGGCGCAACCACAATGACTGCAATATTTTAGCGCGCGTTTGCCAAAGCGGCCGTGTCATTTGAAACACGTAGCACCACCGCCTTCATTACTGCGAACTCTGCTCCCAGAGTTGCAGGGACTCGAAAGCACCATTTAAAGCCAGCTTGTTTCAGCTCTGGCTTTCTTCATCACATTTTTTTTTAAGCGAAAGTTTCACTACGCCATGTAAAGCCAAGGTCGCGGACTGCAGCACTATGACCATGAAAAAAAACTGCCGACGATTACGTTACTTCCTAACGCAAAATTTGAGCGCAGCTCATCAGATGGTGTTGCTTTTCGATAGACTGAGGCAAATAATTCGATGGCGGCGACGCTAAGTTTCTGCTTCGGCAGCACGCGCCTCTGGATTCTGGCGGCGACGGCGCTGGGCTTCTGCTCTGGCAGCTCGTTTAGCAGCAGCGGCAGACGAAGGACTTCCACCGGTTGCCTCGCTCATGGCTCAGAAAGGACTGGCAGGTAATAAACTATTTATATAGGCAGGCGGTTCGCAGCGGCGAACGGCGGCTGCTGCACGCATTGAGATCCGGCGCTCTGATTTCGGCCGCACAGGAGTGGCATTAGAGGAAGAGTGAAGAGAGCAATTAAGTTATCGGGAGGTCGCGGGAGATGGCGCCAGGAGCGCGTGCAACTAGAGCAGTGCGCTGCCCCGGCTGCGGAGCTGGTTACGAGGGCGACGCCGCGAAACGCAGGAACGGGCGCCAAAGAGCTGCGCTCTAAAACCAGGGAATGTCTCAAATTTTACTGCTTGAAATGCGCACGGCCAGCAGAGTAGACGATGGCTCCTGCTAAGGTGTTAAGAGCATGGGCAAAACCGAAGGAAGAATCGAGTGAGCGTAATTAGACTATTAAGACATTGCCGCGATAAGCACGCTTCATTTCTTCTGAAATATGCGTGGAGACTAGGTCCCAGTGTTGACCTCGAGACGTGTATTCTACGAACTCAAACTGAAAGTAAAGAAACAAAATTTCACAGGGGCACCTAATTACATTGCACTGGCAATGCGATAGCGTTAAAAGCTGTTGATGTCTTTAGCGGAAGTGGCGTCACATCCGGCAGTCGGGTGACGTCACTTCTCTCCTTTCAATGGGCGATGACCAGCGACGCATTTTGACCCATGCACTTGTGCTAATTGTGCTAAATGCAGGGTCCATGACTTCACTGTCCTGGTAGGAGACACGCCGTTGTGGAAGTGACTATGGGTTAAATTCGACCAACTCCGGTCCGTTAAACGGATACTGAGGCGGCTTTAGAATCAGCTAACCTTTTACGGTTTTGAAGTAGGGTCTTTGCTAATAACGTCTGTGAAGTTACTTTTTTCGATTTTGGCTAAAAGAGTGGCGCAATCACCAATTGAAAGCGCGATGTTTAAATCTCCCGCGTCCGGCGCGAGCGCAAGAGAGGAGAACAGCGGAGAGGGAAACCGCGTCCATGGTCCATGTCGGCCAACGTGACGTCACGCTGAGGAGCCGGGGATACTTCGACGCACCCGAGCGAGCTTGCAGCCAGCGTTGTTTCTCGTGCTGCGTGCGTTGTTCCTCGTATTGCGTGCGTTGTGACGTACAAAGTGTGACAGCCGACCTTGACCGTCAGGTTCAACACGAGGTACTGCTCTGCGTTCGTGTCCACGAACAATTACGGCCGCTACTGTGTCGTCTTCCACTGTTTTCCACAATACCATAAGCTAGCAACCACCGTGCTCGCAACGCAGGCGGTGGTGGTGGTGAAAAACATTTATCGTCAATTAAATTTTTAGAGAAAGGTGATTGGGGTAGGACCTTATTGGCCCTTTCCCCTCGCAATACTAGGTGGAGCCCCTATTGCGGGGCCCCATTGTCAAGCAACGCCGCCCGCGTCCGTTGAACCAAGGCCTTTTGGGTCATTAGGTCTTGACAGTCGAGCAGGGCCGCCTCGCTCGCTGCTGCGACGAGCGAGAATTCAAGCGGACCAAAGCATACTCTGCTCGAAGCACTTTCGTCAGAGCGGCTGCATGCAGAGCTTGTCCTTAGACACAGTTCCTTCGATTTTCTCGCGTATGAGATGCGTGTCATCATTGCCAAGAAGCGCCTCTTCTAAAAGTAGAAACATGCTCACTTAGCCCCTGCGGAAACGTTACAGGGGCTCAAGCATGTGTCGCTCTCGTCAGCTTAGGCGCGGCCAGACCACTTCAGAGGTGCTCAGCAAGGTTTGGTTAGTGATTTTATACTCAGTTCGACGTGTCCAAGCAAGCAAGCAACAAGCAAGCATCGAAGCTCTTCATATGCGGCATCTCGTTTAATCGTAGCTAAGCGATTAAAATGAAGGCGTTCGAGAGAGGTCTGTCTGATTTCGGATGCAAATTTAAGAGAGAAATGAATGCCAACCAAGTTTTTGCAAAAAAAAAAAAAAATACTGTTTCGCTACCTTACTCGGTTTCATCGTCAAGGTGTGGCAGCGGGCGAGTTGCAGCTAGCTTGGCTTTTAAACACACATAGTTGGCTACCAGTTCACTGAAAGTAAAACTGCAGATCTAGGAAGGGCGAATGTTTCCGAGAGGGCGGTTAAAATTTCCCGGCATCTGCTGAACGCGCCACGAGTGAAGCAGCAGCCTTGTGCGCGTATTTGGCTTGGTTTCCAGCGCACAATGATTGCGTCACTACCCTGTGGTCACATGCCTCGCACTGCTAGGCCACTGTGCTTCGCTCATTTTGACATCAACTCTGAGCTGTTTCATCGTTTTCTTGAAATACTTGCCCCAACCTACAACGTCGGGTACTGATGACAGGAGTTTTTGCGCACAGCGCTTTGGGCCTTTTCTTTAGGATGACGCTCTTTCGGGCGAGCCAGGAGGCGTCCGGTGGTGGTAATTGACTTGAGTACTGTTCGCCCCCCCCCCTCCCCCCCTCCTTGTTGTGCTGGCCCCTTTTACGCATGGACTGCATAGGCGTGTTTCACGCTGGCGTATGCTTGTGCTAGGCGTAGAATTTTTTGCTTGCGTCTTTTTCAGGTGATACGTTTCAGGTGATACGTGTAATGAACAAACTGTAGTGTACTTTTCTTTGGAGGTCAGTAAAAAAATAGTGGCCATATTCACTTTTACAACACCACGAAAAGCTGCGATCTGCACTCAACGCAGCGCCGGATCCGCATCGGCAGCTTCTCCAGTCCTCAAAGTGTCGTCACGACCTCTTTGACCAATCACGGGTGGCGGCGCGCCGCACGGTGTGCCCCGTGGCACAGGCCGCATATTTCTGCTAAAAAAGGCAATTCGATCTTGTTTTTGCATTATTTGGATGCGATATTTCAGTATACAGCATGAAAAACTATAGGACGCCGCTTCCAGCCTGATTTTCAAGAAAAGTGCTTCTGTCTCCCTTCAAGGCTCGTCGTCCATTGAAATGCGGCCGAGAAATAACCTGGGGCCTCTGTCTAGCGGCGTGACGCCGGAAGGCATAAAAACTTCATCACAGCGACGGCTGCCTTGTGCTAAGAAGCCGATGTACTGTCGAGAGCAAAAGCGTCTACGTCGTCGGCCGCAGCCCTGAGGCAGGCTTCAGGGAGGTGTTGATCGAAACAGAGTGCCCGCAGTTCGATGGTTGACTCTGAAAAAAAAAAAAAAAAAGGAAAAGAGCTTCCGCATGAGTCTATGCCTGATTAAATATCTGTCTCTGATAGGGAGAAGGGAAAGCGGGAAACTGGGCAGATATTTTCATTATTATAATATATTAAGTCGATTCTCTGAATACCAGTTATTGCTCTTTTCTTGCTTCTTTTTTGCCCTGTTACTCATGTTAAATGTTCCTTTTATTTATACAATTTGTAATATTTACCACCCCCTATGTAATACCCTCGTGAAGAGGGCCTTTAGGGGTATCTTGAAATAAATAAATAAATAAATGGTAGTGAAGTAGGGTTTAATGCGGCACGTCCGGTAAACAGGTCTTGAAGTCTTCCTGATACCGTGCCGTTAAGAGGAGATTTCGAGGTAGGCTTCGAGGCCTAAAAATGCCCCAACATGTATTTTTACGTGTCCCTTTTCGCTTTAATAGGACTCCATCAGCCCAACAGTGGAGAGAGCAGACGAAAGCAGCTCAGAAAAAAACAAACAAAAGGAACAACTCAGATGGGTGAGTTTTTCAGCCGCATTTTTTTTTTTTTTGCAGTGCCAGTTATGGTTGGAGAGCAGGTTGTCGTAACCACCGCCCCTTGAAAACCTAGTTGGCGATGGCTCGATAGTATATTTGATAATATACGTGCCCCTGACGTTACTGTTGCCAGAGTAACTCACAGCGCGAACATAAAGAATTATTAACGTTTTCTCATACTACACACAGCGTCAGGTAGTTTTGATAGAAGAAATCGTACTGACGTGTTTCTTTTTCTTTAAATGCTGGCCGGGAGTACGATTTTTTATATGAAATTGATATATAATGCACGCCATGACATATATTGATCACTTGTCCGGAATAGTCGAGGTCCGCAATAAATTTAAGCATAAAGAGCGCACGGCTCAAATCTTTTGTTCGGACTCGTAAAGCCCGTCTTATCGCGTTTTTTGGTCATTTAATTTATTGCCTGAGTGTGCTGGTAGTCTGTATCGATCCGTGGGCTATATAGACTGGCCCGAGAGTTATTGTTCCTCATGTACAACACGTATAAGCGATGCATTTCTTGGAAAATAAATCGATGCTCAGTAAAAGCTGGTTACCTTGAGCTTCAGCTTTACGTAAGTAAAGAGCCCGGTTATAAAAGCGGTTGTGTAAGTGCGCGAGAGCTGTAAGTTCGTTATTAAACATATAAGTAGTAAACATATAAGATAACATAAAGAATAAACGTATAAGTAACGTATGCGCTTCAGGTTTTCGCAAAACTTTGTGTCCACTAGCATAAACTAGAAAATGCTCCCGCAGACCTTAAATTTTTAGCTTATTCATCATTAATATGACCTAAGTTAGAATACGTATGCGTTGTCTGGGTCCATTTTACTAAAACTAACATTAAAGCCTTGAAATGATCCAGCGCAAGGCCGTCCGGTTCATCTTTTCAATATACCGTTCAACAGACTCACCAACTACCATAATACGGGAACACAAGATTCCAACTGTACAAGTAAGACGCAAAATTCTCAGGTTAAAATATCGTTTATGCTCAGAAATAACAGGTTGGCAGTCTGCCCTGTTCCCTATATTAAGCCACTCTCCGTGACACGTTCAACAAGACATCGTCATTCTGATCAATAACCCCATTCGCTGCCAGAACTAACGTATTTAAATATTCCTTTTTTTTTCTCCGCACGACAACTGTCTGGAGTGATTTACCTATGGCAGCAGTGACATAACTCCATTGAACAGATATAAGATTGACGTCACCTAACTTGTCGCGTATGTGTATTATTTTCTTTTCTTTTGGTGCTTATTGTATCTGTATTACTTTGTATCGCCGCACCTCCTGCAAGGGCCGCAAGGGCCTGCAGTATTCTGTAAAATAAATAAATAAATAAATAAATATTTTGAATTCGAACCGCGCCATTTTACCCGCAGGAAGAGACAAGCTACTTCCAGCGCTTTGCGTATACGCCAAGGTCAGAAATCGTGCACTGACAGTGGAGTCGGCGGAATGACAACACGAAGCCGTGGCATCGAAACAAAATATTTTTTTAATAATCTCAGTGAGTAGGTACGTCTTTTACAGCTCCAGCAAACGTCGACAACAAACACGTAACGTGAACCGTTAACTACAGATGTATCGTCCAACTTTGGCTACCTATTGCATATGAATAGTAAACACGACTGCAAGCGACGATGCAGCCCCTGGTAAAGAAGAGTAGTTATTCCACGATGGAGTATACATTTTTTTTTTTGATCGCCACCTTCCGTGGTCTTTTTTGCTCCCTTTTTTCTTTTCTCTCGTGACGCCTGACGCGTCGCTCATCCCAGAATCCACTCCGTTTCATAACGTCATGCTAACAGGAGCGCAGCCCGACACTGACGTACACATGTTCACCTACATAGATGGTCATGGGTATGGAAAAGAAATAGGAAACAAACGAGACAAACTACAAGTAAGCAGAACTTTGGCTTGAGTAGTGTTCCCAACATCGCCTACCGTGTAGTTGTCGCTTTAGTCGTCTTAAAACCTGTACAGTTAAGGGGAGCATGCAACAAGAGTCGCCACCCACCAACCTGGCGGATCCGGCCGCCTCGTTTGGTGACGGTGGCAATAATGGTTCGCGTTTTCACACCCTCGAGCAAGACACAAGCATCGTGAGGCGCTGCGGCTATCCCATCAATAGATCAAACGCGCACACTTCGAGTTCTCCAAGGCGCACAAACAACTGCGGCCGACGATGTGAGCCCAGTCGCAGACTGGTGCTCAGTACTCGGGGAGGTCTCCAGACACTGTGACGTCGCCAGCAACTGACCCTACCTCTAGATGAGCTGGTGATCACTTTGGTGTTTGACAGGAGTCGTGTATGCGGTTGTCTGCAGGGAGGCGTGGCTAGGTGAGTCAGTCTCAGAGGGGCTAAGCAAGCACACGTCTTGGGAGGAGAGGGTGCCCTGCCCGCAGTACACCGCACGCCACCGCTACGTGGCGCTTGTATTGTATATTGTGTTGACCAATGCAAAACATCCCTGAAAGTTCTGTGTTATGGCTTATGGTTTTGTGCTAAGAGGGCGCTCCTGCCATTTTGTTATTGCTGATATTTACGGCGACCTTGGAAGCGAGAACGCTCATTCGTTAGTCCTTTCCGGAAGTGCTAAATTTCGGCTGTACCTGTCCTTTTTTCTTCTTCTTCACTGTGTACGTCCGCGTCCTGCTCCACTCCTTTTCACATGTTGCAGAAGATGCTGATTAGCTCCTTTCCGCTTGTTTCAATTGCGTATTGCTTCTGCTGCTCTCTTTTGCAATTCTCCTTTCTGTGTCATCTGTTCTCCTACGCATGGAATCAACATCTCTTAGGAATGTAGGAACCAAAAGATTGGAACCAAACACCTGCTTTATTTTTTTTTTTGATTTAAACACCGGGTCCACTGCTCCTAAGTGCGCTTAAGCACACCGGCTCCTGGCGTGGAATGTGTTACTCATATACTGCGGCGTTTATGCCCACGCCTGCTGTCACTAAACTCAGTACTGCAGATAATGATGGCGTCGCGAGCAGCGAAACCTTGGCGACGTTTGAAAATATTGTGGGCTTCGTATGAGGATAAGCTGCGCTCGCACTTAAACTACATTAATGCACTTGTCAACCGTTGTTCAATTGCGCCTACATATAGCTTCCTAGAAAATTTTCGCCAGCCACAGGGACGGTAAACGCGCAATTCGCCGCAAGTGCGGTAATGACAACATCTTGCGCGCAAAGTGGAAGCTAAGAGTTATTTTTTTTTCCTTTACTGGCTCCTGCAAGAAAGTGCTAGACGCAGCTGCTGTGCCAGGTTTTGAGCTGCGTTCGTGCCGAGCTCACTGTGTAATTGCAAATTAGTCCACACATTTGTGGCTGTGCGGTATTTAAAATTCTTGAGGAGTAGAAGCAGCTGTTACTCTTTAGATTGCGACTTCTATTTATGACCGAGTGAATCGGTGGATTTGATTTTGTGAAAATAATGGAATTTTTTTCAAAGCGTATTCGCAACGGCGCAGCTTTCTTTCTCTTTTTATTTGCCCACCCGTGTCATTTTAACGTTTTCCTGGACAGTCATTTACTTTGTTCAGTGATATTCACAAACATCTGCCAAATTTGGCGCATTAATTGCTGCGGGCAGCTGATATTTGCTGGACTCGCACACCACAGCATGCATTTGATTTAGAGGGAGACACTTCTGTATGTCTTCAAGCTCGGCTATACTGCTGAAACTAAACAAAATGAGTAGTCGATGGAACCCGATTAACGTTGTTCAAAAGCCCGCCGCTAGACATTAAATGTCGAGAAGTGGCATGATTAAAGCACGTGCATATGATTGTTTCGCTATGTGTGCTCAAGTCGAATGGGACTTGCATCTGTCAGAGCCCAATTGGTCTCACGAGTTAAGGCTAATCCGTACTTTTCTAAGATCTCTACTGTGCCTTCAAAGTCCATCGATTATTCGTCATGCATACTTCTCCATGCACTGGGTAGCAATCCCCATTCTAATATGGTTAATTTCAATCTTATCAACCCTATCCTTTTCACATCTCCATTCTCCCAAAAGGAGATGGATACAACTTTCCTAATAGCGCTGAGTGCTAGGCCTCGTCTATGAGCGGACTTTTCATGGAAACGAAAGAAACCGAGGATATTGATAATAACCAGTGGTACAGGCCGTTGCAAGGGTGGCCTTATTTTGACACTGACTTCATGCCGGTAATAACGAATTTCCTTGTCGGCTGAGCTATTTACTATTCTTCCTGCTTCTCTCTTCCCTCTTTCATACCTCCTTTCCCTTCCGCTAGTATATTATAGACAACAGGATTAACTTTCCCTTAAACCTGCTGGTTTCTCGTTTTCTTGTTCCTTCTATCTCTCATTCTCTCACTGTCTCTGCTGCTTTTCAACAACTTGAGCTCAGTGTGCGCGGACTGACGTCAGTGCCGCTTCTGCGGTAAACTGTTACCGTGTTCTCGTTGTGCGCACAATTCCTGCAACCACATGCAAACGTAGAAACAGTGTACCATCAACGATTGCTACCTGGCATTTCAGCGCTAACTTATCAAGCTCTCCTGGAGAAGGTCCCGCGTGTTCATAGCGTCGCACGTCGTTCAATGGTCCTGTTCGGGCAGGCGAGAACTGCGCGTGGCATGTCTTCTTTTGTGTGTGTGTGTAGATATTCCTCTCTTCGGTCCCTTCGCCTTTCTCGCCGAAATGATTTCCGTGCAAAAAAAAAAAAAAAGCGGCAAAAACAATTGCGTAAAAGGAGAGATGTGCAAGCGCATTTCCAATTTATAGCACGCCAGAGAAAACCGGCGCAGACGCTGTGGTACATAAAAAAAAAAAAAAAAAACTGGTCGCGTAGTGAAGAATGCTCCTGAATGCCAACCGGGTTAGTTTCTTTGCTGACGAGAAGGTGTTGGTGCCTAGCCCTATGATGAGTGGGAAGCGGCATCCGACTGAGTGTGGGTGCGTTCCGATTCCTCGCGCCGGTTTTTGAAGAGAAAAATGCAGACAGCCGACCCAGCGACGGCACGCGGAGCGAAATGATGTGCGGCTAAAAATGACGCACCGCCCATCCACATCTGGTACGTTTTTTTTTTCGTTTTTGCTTTTAGTCGCTTTAAGACTGTAAGGCTGCGAGACAGCTTTTAAAGTAACCATCAGAAAACCAAGCAAGTCCTCTGGAGAAAATTATATCCTTCCAGAGAAAATAAAGAAGGGAAAGGGCCCAGACAGCCAGAAAACATAGGCCTAAGTTTTTAATTAAAGACCAGTCCGCATACCTTACGGCGGAACAGTGTCTGGACGACACTGTGCCGGGATTCCGCAGTCCTACCGAAGGCACGTCGTCTGAAAACATGGAAGCGGAGTTCATTGTTTAGCTAAATATTAATGGCTGTAAGATGCGCGGAAAGAATGCCGCACGATAAACACCGCCATCTGTCTTGGAATGCAGCCTAACAAAGAACTAAAGGACGATAAAGGCACCACACAGTTGCCAGCATTTTTGTCCTTCGTTGCACTGTATTCAAGACAGCGTTCCCCTAACATTAAGTAGATTATTAAAATGATGCAAAGTTAGTCGCGTGTGCACTGTGTCTTTTGGCCTTGTAGACGGCTTAGTGTGCTAGAGGTTGTTACGCGATGCATAAGACATTTCCCATAATTTCATGAACCACAGTGACGGACGAGCCATTAAACGCGCAGCTCTTATTTGTCTGAGGAACTGCCCGAAAACGATCACAGAAATTTCAGTCCCCGAGGCTGTAAGGCGAGAATTCCAGGGTACCGCTATAATTCTCGCGGCTGCCTCCTCCAAAAAAGCGCTTTCCTTGGCTGTTCGTTTCCTTCCTAGCGGAAACTACAGTCCCATTGGCTCCGCGATGCTAGCGGGCATGCCGATAAGAACTCGGCAGATTCGCGTGAATTACGTGACGCTTACGTTGTTTTGTGTTGAAACCGCACTAGAATACTGGTGCAAATGCGTTCAGCTCGCTTAACTCACTCGGGTAAACAGGGCTAACATACTCTCGTTGACAGGCGGCCAAGCGTCTTCGTGACGGCAGCGAGGTCAATAAGTTCGGAGGCTATTACAGGTAGCGGACGTCGCTAACAAATCGCACAAAATCAAAGCACTACCATTAAAATTAATGGTGGTGAGCTTGAACAGACGGCCCGCTAGAACAAAGGCCAAACGTGTAGAAATTTGTACGGCGTAGATAAGGTTGAAAATGCTGAAGCCAGAGGCATCAATGAGAGACGTGTCTTCTCGCTGAAGCCAGAGGCGTCAATGAGAGTGTGTCATCGTACAAGATAAGCGATGTAAAACACTGACGCCACTATCTTATTGCTTTTTTTGTTTTCTGCGTTGTCGCCTTTATCATCAGTCTACTGCAGACCAAATGGCTAATAAGCCTTTCAGCTTGCAGTAAGAACGAAACACTGCTGGAATATAGTACTAGTTAGACTGACACAGTGGCGTCACGGCACACAAAGTAATAATAGACCGTGCATCAAAGTAGCCATACCGCTAACACCAGAGTAATTTAGTAACTTCAGCTAACGCTGCCTCTGTAACCTCTTCGGAGCAATGAGGAAGCTCAAAGTGAAGAAAAGAGTAAATGACCTGCTGCACGTCCTTTTTGTCTCGATGAGATGTGCCACAGTCTGGGAAAGAAAGCTCCTGGGCGAGCAGATAATTGAGGCACAATACGCCGTCATGAGAGCAACGTACTCAGGAAGCGCTCTTGTGGTCTTGTGGAATTGCAAAATGAAGCTGCCGGGTCAGAGCACTCATCGGTTCTCAGTCGTCGCCGTGACGCCGTCTTTCTTTTTTGACGACCGGACTGCTAAAAGAACGGCATTAAATTGCCCGCGCTTTCGTCTTGGCTTCTGCGCCTTTTGTCCAGCCGAGAGAATCGGAACGCACCACCCTGTGCGAGTTGAGTCTGTGGAGTACGTGTGGCAGGCAGCGAGCGCGCTGTTGGCCTCGGCGCGATGCCCCTCACGGGTATTTTTGTTGTGTTTGTGTGTGTGTGTGTCTAGAGAGATGTGGGCACGTGTGTTCCCTCTCCGTTTCGCCGCCGCCATATTGGGACGTCGCAGCAGCGGCGGCGGGCAGCTAGGCAGAGCCGGCGATGGCTGCTGGGAGAGGTGAGAAGAGGTCGTCGCGCCGGCCATTGCGCGTTGCTGGCTCTTTGTGGTCCTAGAGGTTTTGGCACGCTCCCTTGGTCCCCTTGCCTGCGATTGGAGAGGGGAAACGGAGGCAGGGAAGGAGAAAAAGGGAAACCACGCTGAGACAGTTAAGAGGTCTCGTGGTTTCTGCTGGTTCATAATAATGGTTTGCTCAGGACGAACTGACGGGCTAGTTGGTTACACATCTCAAAATTTCCGGGCGCACGAGAACGAAACGAAGACTGACAGAGGACACACGCCACAAATAGTGGTGATCAGGATCAAGTTGTCGGCCCGCCGTTTAAGAGCCGTGTAGGTAACCTTGAATGCATTTTCTGCCGGTAAAATTACTCCCATGAGGACAGCAACGTCACTGTTCTTTCCACAGGATCGACATCATGTAGAGACGTGGCTCTTTTCACAGGCAATGTTATGGACATGTAGAGGAGGAGGAGGAGGATATAGAAGAGTAAAGGCAGGGAGGTTAACCGAAAGAATAATCGGTTTGCTACCCTACACGGGGGGAAGGGGGTGAGGGGATAAAAAAAAAATGAAAGAGAAAGGAGAGTAACAGAAAATTGAAGTCACTCTAAAACGTCACTGTTCCTTAAAGTCACAGCCTATCGTGCAGGCCAGAAGTTCTCAAGAAGCGGAGCAGTGCCTTGCAGGCCTTCTCCGCCGACGACCGCCGCGGCCAGTGGCCGAGAATCTTCATTTCCGTGAAAGGGCGTGTATCTAGGCGCTCCAGCGCACGGCTGAGAGACTGCCTTTCGGTGGTGTAGGCAGGGCAGTCACAACGTCCGCGGAGAGTGCGGCGGGAGGGATGGAAGTTCTGCTCGGACTGTTCAAGCGTCCCCTTTGATGCGCGTAGCTTTGCACTCTACCGCGCCTGCTAGAGTGCCTGAAAAAGTGTTCGTCGCCGCTACTCTTACCACTCAAATTTGTCAGCGGCATTGTCCCACGCTCGCATGAAAGCTATAGGCTTATCACCAGCAGCAAGTCGTGGAAGCCACAGGAACCACAGTTACGCTGAATATCACTTGCGACAGGCATCGCGCCGTGAGAGATGAGTGTCCCAAATTGCTGACACAAATGAATGTATTTTAGTGATAATACACATGATAGCCTTCAGTAAGATTTTCTCGCCAGTTTCAAGAAATATATACGGAAGCCAGCTGTACCACTCTGAAGCACCATGCAACTTGCGTCTGTTCCGACGCGTTGCACGTTATACTAAGCGCGACTGCAAGCACATTCGCGATTCCGGCGATTCGTGGCAGGTGTAGAGGGAGCCAGTGAACGGAGCAGCGGTGTAGAGGAGGGGCGGGGAGCACGAGCGTATAGATACCTGCGTCGTCGTCTGTGTCGTGGTGTTGTTCCGGCGCGGCGTCCTAGGACCTCCGGGACGGGGTGACGGGCGTCGAGGGAGCGGCGTCGTCGAACGGGGGCCGGCCGATGCCCGAGACGCTCGTGACGGACGGTCCGTCGGGCACGGGCCCGCCGCCCTCTCCGCTGGCCGTCGAATCCTCGGGCGTCTTGGAGACCTCGGTGGTCTCTTGCTCGTGCGCCGTCGCGTGCGCATGCTTGTGCTTGTGGTGGAAGGGCTGCAGCGAGAACCGCCGGTGCGTCACCTTGCGGCCACCGCGGCGCTTCGAGATGTGCGGGTTGTCCTTGCGCATCGTCTTGTTCCGCAGCACTTGCAGTTGGGTGTACACGCGCCGAAGCTCAGCCTGCGCACGCGCAAAGGAAAGAAAAAGCAAACACGCGTGTGCATGCATGCGCACGGAGCAACCCTTACCGTTACCAGGAATTCGGGACAGCAGCCAGCCAGTGCCGCTAAGTCTAGCGGCCTATAGCACGTTATTGGCAGCCACTCGGTCACTCTCTCTCTTACGTCACAGATGACGTAAACGCACTGTCACCATGCGCCGCGTGGTGGCAGCAAAGGAAACTAGAAGCACTTGTTCCAAATTCCTGGTAATGCGGGAAGCGAAATACCAATGCTGCAAGGTGAGTTAGTAGCACACCGGTGACCATGCTGGCCAGGATATGATGGGTGGGCGCCCACATTGACACTCCGTTCACTCTTCGAACCGAGAAGGGGGGTCAATACATCGAAAGAAAGTGCACCGATAAAGTTGTGAGGTAAGTAAAGAAATAATTATTTAATTTAACACGCCGGAGAGTCGAGGAAGCGGCTGTGAGGTACGTCATATAATGGAACGCTGCGGATTCAATTCGATTAAGTGAGCCTCGTGACCCTAAACCTACGTTCGACAACAGTTTTGTCCCCCCCGCCCCTCCCTTATCGAAACGAAGGCACCACGGTAAGGAATGTATTCGCGACTTAGTGCTAAGCAGCAGAAAAGGACACCCACTTAGTCGTCGCGGCCGGAAATTGTAAGCTTGAATGCAAAAAAAAAAAAGCAAAATGAAGAGAGAGAGAGAGGTTGACGTACTGCGGGTCTTACCCTTATGTCTTCCGGATCCATGTCTGCCAGGTTTATGTCTGCAATGTCCACCTCTCCGTTGGAAAGAACGGCTTCGTGGAGTTTCAGATTCTCTGGATGCGGATCCGGAATTTCATACGATGAAAAATGACGACTGCGATGCTCTGTTGCCAAGTTTGGAGGCCGGTGGTGGTACCATAACTGCGACGCCAAGAAAGGGAGCAACCATGAGCGCCGAGCACGCCCATTAGTGCTATGCATGACTGTGATAATGGAACATGCGTGTTTCTCTATCTTTTTGCACTTAACGATGGAAAGCACGATTTCAGGCTCCTTAGAAACTGTCTATTTCGGCGCCGTTCGGAAACAAGCAATACAGCTGGTGGCGTGCATTTTGATGCAGTGTGTTGCGCTCTGTAGTGGAAGCGAAACTCTCAACAATTGCAACACGGCAGAGTGGCGCGCGGATCGAAGAAAAAAGAGAAAAGCGAGACGCCATCTTTTTCTTTTTTTTTTTTCAAGGGCGCATGAATCTTCGGTTGACGCGTTCGCTCTTTCTTCTTTAATTACACAGTATGTTGAGTAGAATACGTAATACAAAGTAGTGTAACCGTATAAAGAAGCTAAAAAATGCGAAATTTTATTTCTTTTCCATCGCTAGAGACCAGCACATTTATGCAGTTGCGTGTCAGACCTTTGTGCACATTAAGATCGTTGGGTTTTCAATGTTCCTAGGACAGACTCTCTTGTATTCTTTCTGAACCCGAGCAGACTCTCCTTACGCATGGGAATCTCTGTTTGTCCGAAAAAAGCTGTGATGTGGCTTTTTCAGGAGTTGCCAGCATCTTTTTTTATTCGACGAGCGTGACACAAGGCGTAGGTATTGAGCGCTCTCTAGATCAGTTAAAAAAGGGTGTGACGGTTGCAATTACTTAATTTTAATAAAATCATTAAAGGTGAACGAAATCAACTGCGAAAATTTCCTGCCTCCAATTGCTGCCGCGAACTGCTGTTGGAAAGTCAGGACGAGTGCATTAGCCACCTGTGACGTTCAATTGATATCTCAATGTCGAGTTTGCCCGGATTTGTAGTCCACTGGTGAAGCTTGCTTAGTGCGCTGAGGTTACTACATTTGCTTAGGAACATGAAGTTTAAAAATGGGAGCATGTCAGTGAGCGGTTTTACGGTTGGTCATGTACTGTTTTTCAGGCACCTCCAAATTCGCGATGTTTTTTGTAGTTACGGCTCCAGATCTGCGGACACCAGCTGGAACCACAACGAACCGCGATACCCAGTAAGTCACGTGAGATAACTGGCTCGCGAGAAGTTAGAAAAATTGTAATATATAATTTGACCTTAATTAATAACAGATTTATGTTTCCTGCATCCGCATTACGTTGGATAATCACCTCGATAACTTGAACGCACTCAAGAATGAGAAGAAAATTATTGTGCAAATTGCTTGGCGCGATATCGAAACGTCATCATTCTAGAAAGATTGCGAACATCTTGTGATGTGGCAGCGGTATCCACAATGGCCGAGATTTCAATCGGATATGCTTCTGTGCGTTGTCGCGACAGTCGGTTTTCTCGTCTGGTTCCTATCGAGGAAAGCCTTGATCACTCCATCGACCAGGCAGCAAGCGGAAAGCTTTTGCTCGAATTATTCCCGTCGATATTGTGCGCTGTGTGTTTATTTAACGTGCATTTTTTCTGTCTGTTGTCCGAACGCTTCTATTTTTTCTTTATTGGGACACTGTGCCTGCAGCGTTTAACGACTTCGTTTCCTGTGCGTTCGTCGGCGGCTCCATTCTCCTTTCTGCCGTCTTTCCATCCGTCGGTCGCAGGGCATTGCGTTATGTTAATGGAAAAGGCGCATGCGAATGTGCTCAGCATACTCAGAGTGGAGGGCTGCGCAATAAGAAAAGAAAACAAAAGGAACGAATAGCAAGAAAAACCACTGCAGGGGCTCCTGTAGCTGCAGCAGTGATAATAGAACTCCGGAGCTGGATTTCAGGGCCCGTCCTCCGCCAGCTATAACTCGATTTCATCCCACGGAACGGATTTCAGTTGCATTAACCGGGATCATTAGCGGGCCGCGGAGAACGGTGCGCTACTAACGCGATCCTCGCTTCCTCTGTTTATTTTTCTTTCAATATCTTCCCAGCCAGCGCACGGCCGATTGCAGTTCGCAATTTAACGCCAGCAGAAGTGGTCCGATGAGATCAATTCGCTTTCCCCTCGTCGCCCTTGCTTCATTTCTCGCCTAATGCTTGCGCGTGTACGAAAAGAAAGCAAGAAATGAAAGTCAAGAAGCAGATCTATTGCCTTGCTCTGAGTTCGTAGTCTTGAAACGGCATAAACAAAATACCCCCCCGCCCCCCCTTCCCCTTTCCCCTTAAATTTGCTCATCGCACATTCGGTGAGCATAACAAGGTGGCAAGCAAAAAAAATCGCTGTGGCTTAGCTTGGTTCAACCCGGTAATTGCGAAAGCAATATCCGTACCTACGCCATGGTACAGCTGGTAGTGTAGCTGGTGGTGGTTCTTGTGGTTAGACTTGTGGCGATGCATCGGTTATACAATCCAATCCAATACATTCCATTCCAATCCAATTCAATCCACTCCAATCCAATCCAGTCCACTCCAATCCAATCCACTCCTATCCAATGCAATATAATCTAACCAAATGTAATCTAATATAATGTAATCTAATCCAGTCCAGTCCAATCCAGTCCAATCCAATCTACTCTAATCCAATCTAATGCAATCAAGGTCAAATGAAGGTCGATGGTGGTCACGGCCGCGGCACGATGGTGGTCACGGCCGCGGCACGGCAAAGACGTGAAAGTGCAAGGAGTATTGCTTTCGCAATAATATTTTTGATTGCTTGTATGCGGTTTCGCTCTTCCATTCTCTGGAAAGGTAGCCCGCGCCGTCTTTGGAAGGTGTTATAATTCAAGTTAGTGTCTCTTCGTATCCAAGGCGCTTTTTCACGAGCCTCGCGGTTCCAAAAAAGATGAGGTCTACCTTGAGTCTGCAGCTGAAACGAACGGCGCCCCAGCGCACCCCTCCTCGAGTGTATCACGGGTGTAGGTTGGCTGCCCTTGCTTTCATTCTAAAGAGCGCACTCCAATTAAGAAGCAGGCATGTCTTGCGCTGCGCCGCTGCAAACGTGCGAACGTGACTGAGCTTCCAGCGACGCTTTAATTCTACTCAGTCCCGAAGCACGCATGCACGCAGCAAAGCTGCGCATTACGGCAAGAGTAGATTCGGATCGATCACTTGCGAAATACGAAAGGGCCCTGTGCGATGGGTGTTCTTGCTTGCTTTCGAGGAACCGCGCTAGGAAAGAAACGCGCAGGGTAAGCTTTTTTTATCTTCTTTCCTTAAATCTTTTTTCATTTCCCTTAATCCCACTCTTTTCCCTTTTCATCATTTAATTTCATACTTTTCCCTATTTCCTTCCCCGTTCCATCCTGTATTCTTTCATTTCGTTGTCTTCTTTGAATTCGTTGCTTCATCTTTCCTCCCGTTTTAACCTTCCCCCTTCCAACCTTTTTTCCTTTACTAGAAATAATGCTTAGCAACAACACAGGACAAAGGGGAAGACACCCATGCCAAGAGCGCTTCCAAATTTATTAGCAACTAGCTCCACATTGTACTTTTCAGTAGTCCCCTCCCTCCTTCCTTCCTTCCTTTCCTCCCTCCCTCCCTCCCTGTTGGATTCATAATTTTTCATTCCTCCTAATTCAATTTTTTTTTCGGCGAACGGCTCCGTCCAACTCATCGAACTGCCCTTTCGCTCGTTCGACATTGAAAACGCGTTTAATATCTGCAGCACGCGGCTCCTCTTCTGTAGTCAGCTCATGTAGAATTTAGGTTTTGTACTGCGTCGAAGAATGTGGAGTAATAGAGTTGGAAGTACAACTTTGGACTGGAAAGAAAGCACCAGAGTAAAGCCTTGTTACTATGACCGCCGTTATTCCGGAAAACTGGGTAATTCGGACACGCCGTCCGGTCCCGTGAAACGTACGTAAATTCTGTGGCACCAAACACGTTAATTCGGACGAATTTGGGCTTTCTTTGGTTAGTTGGGTCATGCACTGGAGCTCGCATATGGATAGAACGATGGAGATGAGGCGAAGATGTTGGTCAGTGAGCGGCTCGGAAGGTTGACCACTATACAAAGTGCTTTATTTAGGGAAGCTCGCTGCTAATTTGTAAAAGTAAGCATTTTCTACTAAAAACCACAATTTCGGCAAGGTAACACCAGTGTTGACGTTAAGCAAACAGGTGAGTCATGTTGGCTAGTAAGCTGGTTAATTGAATTCTAATGGATAATTTTTAACTATTACAGACAGAAAGCCGGTTGCAATCAGAGATTTGTAGCTGACCATTATTATTAGCCTTATCTATTTTAGAATTTCGAAAACTCGATTACCCTCGGCGCTATGGCTCAACAAATTTTAGGCATTTCTCGTGAAGGTCGAGAATAACACGCCGGCTTTGTGCGCACAGCGACGTCCACCAAATTGCGTCACACAGCGGCGCATTTGTCACGTGACCTCTTTTGTCCCGTCCATGCTGCCAGCGCTGCGCTGCTGGCCGCGGCTCACTTCTGCCGAGGCGGGCACAAGAAGGTCAAGTGACGTGTGCGCCGCGCAGTGGCGCTCACTGGCGGACGTCGCCTTGCGCTCTACGTAGGCGCGCGCTTTCGAATTGAGCAAGAAATTGCCAAAATTCTTTGAGTCACAGAGTCGACGTTCATAGAGTTTTATTACTATTACTAGTGGTCACCTACATATCTCTAAGTGCCAGCCGGTGCCTATCCTTTAATTGTTAAAAAGTCAACTATTAGAATTTACTTAA